>NC_137969.1:57645495-58077995 GCF_963924665.1 Micromys minutus
CCTGTTTGTGAGAGGCATGTATGCCAGTGTCCCTCGATTTACTGTTACTCTGTACCTCTGAGATTTACTAATGTTAAGGGGGAGCCATAATGAGCCCAGGATTCTATCTTCTCTTCCTGGCAACTCCTCACATTGACCTTTCTGCACAAAGCAAACCATGTTGGTGTGGCTTTTGATTATTTGCAAAAAGCCACTTGAATTCACGTCTCTCTATGACCTACCATCAAACTGAAGAGCAAAGAAGGAGTTGGCATGTGGAAGCCACTGTACTTAAAGCTGTACTTTTTGCTTACTTATTCCAAATAGAAAGCCACACAAACAGAAAATAAACAGTCTGGGGAAGTGAGATTTGAGTTCCCTTCTGGTTAGAAGGGCCTTCCCGACGTTCAGTGTAAGAGATTGTCCCTCCAAAATCTGAAGACTTTCCAAGCCTTCCATACCCAGGAGAACTTCCCATGATGAAAGACTGCAAGATGGAACCCCACAACAATCCCTCCACAAAGTTCAGCCTGAAATTATGCAAAGGCCAAGTCTGTGCGGTGCACTCCTCTTTAATTGTTGGGTGTCTTCCAGAAGGCTCTCAACACTTGAGGCTCAGATGAAGTCAGTATGTGGAAGGGCTGAAGCCTGAAGCCTGTGTTCGTAATGGAAATACAGCAACAAACCCACACAACCAAGGTCTGTATCTGTGTTTTCATAAAACGTGTTTTACTAAACAGAACAGCAGAGTGTAAAGGGGTGGGCAGGGCTTGGGAGTTCCATGAAGAGCTTGCTCTGATAGGTAGGTAACTTGGTCTAAAAAGCAAATTGCCCCTTAGGAGGTGTGTTGCTGTGTGAAAATGTGGTTTTGCACATGGGATTCTCAGAATGAGCTCCTGACTTGAGTAAACCAAGCATCCTTTTCTCCTTGTGCACATGAAGCAACCAGAGCAGAAAAGGTAACTCTCCCCTTGAGAATGTTTTATTTGAATAAATTGGGCCAACAATATGAGTCAGAAAGTAAAGACACTTGCTACCATGCCTGATGAACTGAGTTCAACCCCTGGTGCCCACATAATGGAAGGAGAGAAACAACTTCCATAATTGTTCCCTGACCTTCACATACATACAGGGTAGCACATGTAGTGGCACACACACACACACACACACACACACACACACATACACACACACACACTGTCTCTCTCACACACACACTCTCTCTCTCTTAATAAAAATTGATGAAATAAAGCAAAATAAATAAAAATAAATTAAGCTGAATTCTCAACAGAATCTGCTCACAAGTAGGGAAAATCCCCTCTAATGTTGGACAAATCTGCAGACAGCTGCACAGCAGACAATTACCAATGGAGTGCTATTGCCAAGAGATCTAGGTGATCTGCTCAAACCATCACTAAAGATGGTTTCACACTTACTGATGGGGTGCAGAGAAAGGTGAGCGGAGATGACAGCCACCAGCCAGTGCTGAAAATGCTGTGAGTTGCTTAAATTATCCCACAGGCAATTAGCAGCATGTTGAGGGCAAATGGAAGGCCCCAGACAAAGGTTATTTATTTAGAGACATAGACAGGGCTATTATGCTGATATATCCGGGTATGTGTGTGTGTGTGTACATACATATATACATGTACACATATATGTTTACACACATGCCTACACACATGCACATACACACATGCATATCTGAACTTGTATACACACACACACACACACACACACACACACACACACACCAAAATAAAACAAAAGCTGCACTGTAATTACCCTGAGTTCAGAAAACTGTATGTTGAGGGACAGAAGACTAAGATGGCAGCACCCATGTTGCAAAGATGGGGTCATTCTTTCATCTTTCTTATGTATACCCTTTGATGTGGTTTACTGAGGTTGTGTAGCACCCAGCTCCCTACTCAGAAAGAAGTCAGGATAGATGTGGCAGCTGTCTTCCTCATTGTCACCTTTCCATTCCAGGTTAAACACATGCAGGGGTGCCATTTTAAAGTGGCTTGTGTAGTACTCTGCAGAATGGCTTGGCTGAGGATCACTTGGAGCTTCAAGTCTGGCTGACCAGGGATCACCAGGCATGAACCTGAATAAAGGTGCCTTGGACATTTCAATAGATCAGAGGTTCTCCCTGAGCTAGCTACAAGTCAGATTATTCTCTTTTTATAACACAGACTCAGGAAAGAGTGGAAAGGTCTAGAAAGTTACTGTTCAAATTTTCCTTCAGGGAAAGGAGAGTAAGCAACATTGTTGGTGGATTAGAGTCAAGAGAGATTTTACCCGAAACAGTTCAAGAGCTTCAGCTTATTTCTTAAAAACACTGTTACTTTGTTACAGCTTACACTGTTACACTGTTACTTTGTTACAGCTGGGATGTGTTATGTTCCCCCATTGGCTTAGGTTTTCAACCTCTGTTCTCCGGCTGCTGCCACGATTCTGAAAGCTGTGGGATCTTAGAGATCTTAGAAGATGGAGTCTAGTTGGTGAAAATCGGTCACAGTGGGAGTGGGATTCGAAAATTAGATAGACCTTGACCCTGGTTCCTGCTTTGCTGCCATGTGAGGAGTTGGAACTACATACCCCATTGCCACGGACTCTCCCTTGGCTTCCTTGCCATCATTGACTGCAGCTCTCTGAAACTGTGAGAAGAAAAAACTTTCCCCATTACATTGCACTGTCCCGAATTCTGTCATGGGGACTGGGCAGTACCCACTTCTCTTATTAAGAACTCCACCATGACTCCATGCCTGCAGCTCCTCAGCCTTGTGGAAGGGAAGCATTCCTACCACCTATTTAAGCTCTGTCACAGTGGGTAATGGCAGGTTTCTCCTGATAGCAGGAGACACAGGGGATCTCTCAGCATACAGACTAAAAGGATCTGGGCTAGGACAAGGAGGGGCCTCTGGATGAGGAAGACTGAACTACCCACTTTAGCTGCCTTTGAGAAGACAGCTTTGGGAGGGAAACTTTGAGAGGGAAGAGAAGGTATCTGAAAGTCTTTTACAGAAACTTTTGTTATTATATATCTCAATGTTAAAATCCTGTCTCAAATAAAACAACAGGAGTCAAATCAGGGCATTGTTTGGAGATTTCCTGAAGTGGTTCCATAGGAAGGCTTATGGTCTGAGTAACCATTAGCAGAGTGATTCCTCTTTAGAACTTGAGACCAGTAAGGCAGCCTTCTAGAACCAGGCATGGTAATTCCTGCAGACATTGGATGTGGGAGGGCAAGGTAGGATGCTCATGCGTTCAAGGATTCAGTGAGATTCTATTCCAAAAGAAATTAAAAACAAGGAAAAGAAAGGGAAATCAAACAGCTTAGCAAGCTTTGATATATGAAAATTCGGGACTGGAGGTGTAGATCAGCTTATAGAGCACTTACCTATCTTGTAGGTTGACCTGAGTTCAATCCTCAATACTACATAAAGGATCCCATGCCTGAGATCCCAGCCCTTAGGAGTTTATGGTCACCCTTGGCTGGATAATGAATTCTAGACCAACCTGAGATAAATGAGACCCAGTTTCCAAAAACAGAACAAAAAAAAAAAAAAAAAAAAAAAAAAAAACAAGAAAGAAAGAGACAGACGGACAAAATGAAAAAAGGTTTAAGTTTATAAATCAAATTCCTTGACATAAAAATTAATTAAGTCATTGCCACTATGTTTTCTTGAATTTAGAGACTTGGGTTTTTTTTTTTAATTTTTAATTTGCATTTCTTTAGTTAAGCCTTACATGCATAAGAATGGAACTGGCTCGGTTCAGAGAAAGGGCTTCAGAGAATAGTGTGAGGCAAAAAATAGCAAAGCATTCATCTATCTGAGGTGCAAGAGTTAAAAAAAAATCTCTCCTAATGAAAGCACCATGAACATACTATGCATGGGATATGTGAAACGTGCATGGCAGACAAAGGGTTACTGTTCATAATACATAAAAATGTTCTTTTATGTCAACAGGAAGAAGAGGGGTGTTTTCATAAGAAAACCAGGCAAAGGCTACACAAAGCATCAAATTCCAAAAACAAACAAGCATACAAGTTGCTATGAGTTCACTTAGCCTGCCTCACACAATGGCTTCCATTTTTGGCTATCACACTGGCAAAGGTTAACACCAAAATGAGTTCCCCAAGATGGCAAGATTAAGGAAGGCCAGGCGCCCTTGAGCCCTGCTGGCCCCACAGCACAAGTTCCTTTGTTGCAGACAGGACAGCGCTGGGAAGAGTAGGGCCAGCTCCCTGGGACTTCAGATCTACCGGGAGAGCATCTCAGGCAGAGACAGATATAAAGCTGATTGGTGAGCAGGGTAAGCACACAGACAGGGCCCTGCTCCTGGGACAAGGGCTGCAGAGGGGAGACTTTAATCTGGCATCCGTGTGTTCAATGAGCTATGTGTGCATAGAAGGACTTCCTATGTGTGAGCAGGAGCTGGGGAGTAAAGAGCTGACCATGAGAAACTGTGTTTGATCTCAGAACCTACATAGAAATCTAGGTACTTTTATGCACCCTGAAAGTGGGCTCAGAGCCAGGGTCGGGGAACAAAGAGACACTGCTTTTTCTGTCTTTTAGTTCTAATAACAAACAAAGAAATAGGATAGAACTAGTTTCATTTCTGGTGATATGGATAATATACAGTACAGTTTGACCTAAAATTGTGAAAGGTTGAATCCCAGAATCCCACATCAATTCCTCTGTATAAAATGGCTTTTCCAGCATTCTGCTTTTTAGCAATTTTATCATCTCCCATGCAAGGGGATTTTCTTTCCTGCTAGGGTCTTCAAGCACTTCCAAGGATGCTTGAAGGGTAACAATTAAATGCTTTCCAGAACTCTGTCCTAATTTCCTGCTTACTCCACAGCATTCCCTGGGTCAACTAATGCTCCACGGGAAATGGCTCTGTTGAATACACAGGAATAGAACATCCCTGTTGTTCCCTGGCCAGGGTCCTTTTTTCCTTCTGAAATTGCATCATGAAGGACTTGTCAGCTCTGGTAACCATCAAACTTGACCTCTGCCATCTGCCAGGCTGAGGTGGGAAGAATGTTTCCCTTTGTTCCGTTCCATTCACTCCCATGATGGGTGATGAGATGCTATTGCTCTTCTGTCTCCTCTAGGGTCTGAAGACAAAGTACAGAGGTGGGAAAATTCGTTCAGACTCCAAAGCTGTTGCTCTCACTCTCGAGATCCACTGCAGTCAACAAAGGTCCTGGAGCAGGGTTGGTTTTCCAGGAGCAGGAGAAAACTGATTCTTTGCTAGAATACTTTTCAGCTACTTTTGTCAACCTGCTGACTGACCCTGGAATTTCTCCTATGAAAGGGAATTGAAGTGGGGTCCAAAGTTTTATTTGCTTCTTTGTATCATTTAAAGACAGTTGACAGACAGACAAAGTGACAGAGAGACAAAGAGAGACAAAGACAGAGAGAAAGACTGAGAGACAGAGAATGAGAGATAGAGGAAAGAGAGAGACCAAGAGACAGAGAGAGAGAGAGGAAGGAGAGAGAGAGAGAGACAGAAAGACAGAGACAGAGACACAGAGAGAGCTAAAATACTCAACAAGAACCTAAAACTGAGCCAAAAGAAGACTGTAAAATTCAGCAACATTTTGACTCTCAGATGCAGAAGAATATATTTATTTCTAAGTATGTTTTTAAATGAAAACCTTTAGAAAATGGTATGTTGACCAGATCCACATAGGTTTACTACATTTGTGATAAAAAAAAAAAGACCTACCCCAGTCATTAAAATGCCAGTTTTCATTTGTCATGGCAGGTGGGAGAAATGAAAATGGTTTGTCTTTTATTTTGGAATTTTTCTACTCTCTCTAATATTTCTACAGGAATAATTGAGGAGATGCTTTAAAGAATTACTGTTTCGGATCTATACAACTCCCTTTATTTTTCCACACAATGACATACGTGAGCAAATATGTTTCTCTTCATAATCTTCTCTTTATAACCACAAGTTGCCAGGAAGCAATTGTGAAACTTTTAGTCTCTTTCTTCTTCCAAAGTAGTTTTACTTTCCTACTAGGATATTACAAGCGGGCTGTAGCGAGTCCTATTGCTTCTGTTAAATAAAGATTAGAGAGAGGAGTTACCTGCCTGAACTGTAAGGAAACATCCATATTCCAGCATTTCAGAAAGTTATTCCCAGCTGTGGGGTTTCACTGCCCACCCCAATATCCAAGGGGCCTTTCTAGTGTTCCTCGGTACTTTTCAAAGGATTATCAAAACCTGAAAACCACCGAGAGCCTCGCCTTCTCTCTGCTCTCTCATACACAGCTGTGGGTTTTTCTCCCTGGTGAATCTTTCCAAAAGGAATATTTTTCATCATTCTTGGAAAAAAAAACAGTCTTATATTTAATGTTCTTTCAAAGCAAAAGCCAGTCCGGATCACTATGAATGAGAAACAGGTAAAAAAGCAGAAGAAAGCAAGATCCACAAGGCTTACTCTCACTCATTGGTGTATGCTTTCTTGGGCTTTGCTTCTCTATACTTTGTATTCCCCCAGGCACATGCAAACGTGCATTGTACAAACTAGGACTTTCAAGTCTCTTTTCCCATTAGTGTGGCACTCTGATAAAAGTGACATACAGAAGAAAGAGACTCTCTGGGCTCACAGCTCATGGTATCAAGACAGGATGTCAAGGCACATGACTTCTGTAATGTGGAAGAAGAGGAAGCTGAGTGTTGCCTCTCAGTTCCCTGTCCCCTTTTATTCAGTCCAGCATCCTACCCACAGAACAGCACACCCACACTGGGCGGCCTTCCCACCATGAACACAATCAAGATAATCCCCCAGTAATGCCTAGGGGCTCATCTCTCAGGTGATTCTACATCTGTCAAACTGATAACGGTGATCTAACCATCGAAGATAACATTAACTAAATTAATCGCAATTTAAGTTGTACACATACATGCTTCGGCTTTGTAGTCTTCTTATGAAATAATGCATAGTAGACATTTCCCCAAGTGGATAAAAATGTATCTTAAATACCCTTCAGTGGGTAAAACGTACTTTAATCATATGCTTATATTTATTCCATTGATATACTAATGAAAAAATTAAATTGATTGTAATCATCTTCATCATGAGGAGCACTGCCCATTGTACCCTTAGAGGTAAATGAAACTAAGATCTTACTTGATCTGCCTCGATGTTTATCAGAGCTACAGTCCTGATGTTGATGTCTTGTATGTGTGATGTGTTTGTCTGTTTGTTCTTTTCCTATAGAACTAACATTATGGAAGTTTTATTTGGATGTAGATTTTGAATTATCAATATATATACACATATATGTATACACACACACACACACACACACACACACAAATTTCAACTAATAGGCATTATTAGGGTGACAGTTTAAACATATAGGTGAGAAATTTTCTAATAAAAATAACCAGTGATCTGCATTTTAAATTAGTATGTGTTACATTTGGGAAATATCTAAATCTCACTTAAAGACTATGTTTGTCAGGGGGCTAGCGAGGTGGCTTGGTGGTTAAGAGCAAGTGCTACTTTTGCATAGGATCTGAGTTCAGTTATCATCACCCAAGTCAGGAAGTGCATAACTGCCTGCAGCTGGAGTTCCAGCTCTGGGAAGACCCAATGCCTCTGGGCTGTCCAGGTACTTGTATTTATATGTGCCCACTTGAATATAAATGCTATTGTGGTACAGTGGGGCTTAGTTCTAGGAGCAACATCATGTAGTTCAGGACATAGCTAAGATGACTATGACACAAAATTCATGTGGAAAATGTAGAGTTTTTCTTTGAAAACTCACTGAAGCCCAATATTCTGTAGTAAGAGAAGCATGATGCTAGGTGCCTTTGTCCCCAGGTGGGTGCCATCAGTAACATTGGCACTTTTCTTTGAGACAGAAGCAGTTCAGATTACTGGACAATGCTTCAGATATCGAAGCTCTCAGGCCATCCACCTCAAACATCTGAGGTATAGTATACAGCTGTTTCCACTGAAAGGTTACACAGCTGTCTGATGCCTGTCGGATGTAGGATATCATCTTGATTTGCACCCCTGTTTTGTAGTTATTTAATCTCTCATCTCTTCTATTCATCTGAAACTGAAAACAAAACAAAACAAAAAGTCAAAACGAAAACAAACAACAGTAACAACAACAAAAACCCCACTAACTAGCATCTTTCAGGATTTTTGTGTTTCTAGATGCAATGAAGTTTGGCATAGAACTGAACACTAACTATCAGGCCTAAGCTTGTCTGTGTAGCCCACACTTGTCTTTCTAGACCATTCCAGTTTCTTTATAGTGTGTGCTTGAAACCATCCCACAATCTCTTTGGTGCTCTAAGCCCCTTCTTGCCTCAAGAACGTTGCCTGGGGTGGTCATGGTCATTTTGCCAAGCATTCTTTTCTTGTTATGGAATAAACCCTCTTTCTTCTCTGTCTGCTCATGCATCATCCCTGCCTAAAATAGTCCCAGATCCCTCCTATGCTCAACTATGCCTTATTTTTTTTTTCTAGAAGTTTTGGGTCCCTGAAATGAGGCATGTTTGTTTGTTACTCTCTGTATCCTCACTGAATGCAAGTTTCCTATCAGTTGGAACATTGTTTTGTTCCATTCTGTATCTCTTAAGCCACAGGTGTGTTTTCTAACATATGTCAGATGAATCATTCCCCTTTACAAAATTAGGAGCTGGCATCTTTTAGGAGATTAGAATCTATTGTTTTGATACCTTGATCCAGAAAAATATAAATTTTCCATATGCACAATTATAAGATAAATGAGACTCCTTTACAGTACGCCTACTACCTGCCAATTACTGTGATAAGCGTTCTGGAGGATGTGAAAAACGTGACAAGAAGCTGAAGCATGGAGCAATGAGATGATGTAAAAGCAATGTAGCTCATTACCATATATGAGACAACTACATTTAAATGTATACTAACGAAAGAAACTATGGAACACGGGAAAAAATTCAGGGGAATAAAACTCAAAAAAAAATGTGACTATGGTGAGGGTCTGGTGTCCTCTCTTTGTCCTTGTTGGCATTCCTATTTAAAAGGGTTGAGATGACATTGTTAGATCCCATATGTCTAGTGAATTATAATGTGAAACAGTCATGTTACAGATCCTGCAGTCATCTGGGGACAAGGTTTTCTTGCATCTCGAAGTTCTGTCCTCTTCTCTGGGCCTGGATTCCTCTACAGTCAGTAAGTACATGGGGACATGGTTTTGTGCTGTGTATGCACCAGAACTGGACTTGCTGTGCGTAGCTTTGACTCATACTCTATTGTCGAGATTTGGTCATGTGGGGAGTTATAATCATAGGAACCTAGAAACCACACTTTAGTTGTGTGACCAGGGAATACAGGAATTTGACAAGTAAAAGTCTTCATCCACAAACAGGTAGTCATAATTTTTCAAAATACTTATTTCAGCTATACATCTGAAGAAATGCCTAAGCCAATAGAACGTGTCCCATCACTTACAAGAAACATTTTATTTTAAATTAAATGCCACACAACTAAAGCTATGGGTGTCATTCTTAGCCAGACATAACTGTGAGAGCTGTCACCACAACTTTGCATAGATTTGTTCTCAGTTTCAGTTCCATCACTGATGCTGAGTCACTACTAGCCTTATCATAGCTGTCTGAAGAGACATAGCTGTACCCTCTCCTTAGCTAATCTACTAGCTGCTGCCCTAGTCGCATTCTTTATTGTTACCCAGCATATAGAAGACAAACATCATTTCCAGAAAACCTTTTAAATATGCGTGAACAACGTGTTTTATGAATATGTTCTGCAAATTTGGGATTTTTCTACTGATCTCACATGCAAAAGTCTAAATGATTATAGAAATAATGTGGATACCACATAATTTCCAACTCAAATCTTCCATTAGTTGATATTAAAAAACTGACTTTTTCTGTTTCTTCATGTTGTCTTATATTTTTGACCCAAATAGCAAGGCAAATTCTTTTCAGCAATTTTACCAAGAATTTACTGACAATTTCCAATTTTATAAGTAACTATTTTTTAGTTCTATAATTTTACAATGATGTTATTTCTTCTATCTCAATTATGTTAACTTTTTGTTTAGGAAAATCCAGCATCCTTATGTCAGAGGCCCCTTCTCTGCTCTCCCCATCACAGCCCCTCATTAAACCTCTTAATAATACCGGAGGGCTTGTGACACTAAACTTATGCCTGTCACCAGGCAATATTGGATACCACAGGAGGAGTGGAAAGAACTGGTATGAAAATGATGACATACATATGTTAGTTATAATATACATATGTAACATATAATACACATGTGTGTGCATGCATGTAATATTTCATGGGAGTATTTTGTGTCCCCTAAAGTATAAGTGTGGGAGGAGCACACAAAGTATAGGTACCGGACATTGGCCTGGAAGGATAATTGTTTTCAACAGTTGAACAAAGACATTAAGTGTAGTTTGACATAGAAGAAAGAACACAGTTAAATGTTGCCTGATTTGAAGTCCCAGAAAAGGCTTGTGAAGCACCATTCATTAGGATCAGATGGTATACATGGATCCTGTGTAGGGTCAGAACAAGGCAATGGGGAAGGATCTAAGGACAAAAATGAAGCCTGTGGCATCTGGTGTTGAAATCTGACGACATGCTCTTTACATTAATTAAGAATAATAAAGAAGCTGTGTGTGGTGGCTCAAACCCTTAATCCTACCATGGCTGGGCTGAGGCAGGAGGAATTTTTTTTCAAGCTTGGGAGCATCCTCAAATACATAGTGGGTCACAGACCAGTTCTGGCTATAGTGTGATGCTAAAATGTAAAAATAAAGAATAATTCGAAAGAAGGAAGACCATATTTATTGTTAGATAATTGGCTCAAAACATATCTTACAGACATGTTAACATATGAGGCATCTGTTCAGAGTGGCACCATATATTTAAACTGCAAACCTTGAGCCAAGAAGAAATATAAGGATGGAGATCTGAGACAGTAATCAAAAGCTGTTTGTCTCAATTATCATTGCAAATATTTTATATTTCTTACTGTCACATAATACATGCTTTTGAAACATTGCCTATTTCTTATCATAATAATGCTCTGTATGAAAATTAGGCTTTGAATATGCTGATCCTACACATAGAGAAATGTGCATACTCTTTAGTAATCTTCTTAAAACTGAAGTGCATGTGTATGGCTCATGTGCCAACAACACAGAACAGCTATGGCTTGCATGCAAGCTCATCTTTTCTGTTCCACACCCCCAACCTCGCTCCCAAAAGATATTTATCATTGCCAATTCATTCCATACTATTCTCTGGGTGCTCACTGGCATGTGGAGATGGGAAACTTCTATAACCATATTCCATTTTAAATAAAGTTGGTACAGGGAATAAGCAAATGTGTGCTGTATTGCTTCACTTACTTTAAAAATGACTGTTACTAACCCCAGAAAACTCTGAACACCCCAGGAACAACTCACAGACTGTGTGAAGTTCAAGAAAAGAAAGAAAGAAAGAAAGAAAGAAACGAAAAAAACATTATGTTTACTCCTTACACACCAAGAAAACCTTGACTAATTCCAGGTTACATCCTGTTTTACATGTACTTTATGCTCATTGTAACTAGTAAGATCTTAATGAACACTGTCAAACTTTATTTTTAAAAAAAAGCCAAGCAATGACAAAAATGTATTCATATACTTTTATGCAAAAATGCTTAAAATTTGTACATTTATCTTTGTTTTTTTAAAATAAAGTTCTTCAATTAAAATAAAATAAAATGACTGTTACATATTTTAAAAGAAAATGCCTTATATCAGTTTCAAAACATCTCATACCATCTCTGCAGCCATGAAATAACTATTTACTGGGCATCTATCAGGTTGCTGGCTTTGTATCTTAAGATGTTGCTGTGATCTGACAAAAAGTGAAAGTCTCTACCTTGGTGAGAGATCTCTAAATTTATTTTGTGGGTCACTTTATTCCCAGAAATTGAGTTTTTATCAATCTACTGTTATTGTGTTAAGATATGTTTTTAAGAGAGCTTTTATTTTTACCAAACACTATAGGCATTTCAAAGACCTTTTGACAACATGCCAGTCACTTTCCAACCATTTATATAATCATCATCACACACTAAGAATAAGTCATCGAAACAGGTCCTGGCAAGTACTGCCCTTTCTTCCCTTCAATTAAGACATAAAATCAACCTGTGACTTAGTTTGCACGAGAGAACGGACAGAGGTTTGACTTCATAAGTACAACCAAAACCATGCTCTCAGTTTTCAACCTCCAGACATTGGTAGCATATCAAAATTTCATTCTTCTGTTGACCAGAACCCTAAAGAGCATCACTGAGCACTTTGATTATATTCAAAGATTTTATTATGAGATGAGACAAATAAAATAATAAAAAATAGTAGGGAACATGTCTCAGGCAAAATCAATTCATTCTCATATCTGGGTAAATGAGAAACCTGGTTGCCTCCCACCGGAGCTGATTCATTAATACTAATTGGTATCTCTCATGCAAGAGAGAAGGATGCCTTAGATCCTAATCATACCTCATTACTGTACCAGTGCCTGTACCTAACCGACTTGTCAGCTTTGCAATTAGAGTCAGCCGGCCTATCAGAAAGACACCTGGTCTCATGAGGAAAGAGGAATGAATCCAATGAGCAAAACAGCAGCAGCGCTTGCTCAGAAATCTGCCTCCTTCCTCTGTCCCCAACCCTGCAATCCAGGGGTAGCTTCACTCAGTTCTAGCCAGGTAAATGGAATATCTCCTTCTCCACTCTGAAGTGTAGGCATGAGCAGATGGACCTAAGGGTTACACAAGGACCTGAACTGAGAAAATGCCTTTCTCCTTAAAAAAAATAAAAGTAGTGCATATTTATCTCAGAGTTTGAAAAATATGAAGAAAGTAGGAAATACTTTTTTTGAAAATTAATGTTGCTGCAAGGATGTTTATGTATGCACAAAATTTAATATTGCACACAGGATATACAGTTTGTGGACAGTGAGAAAACTTGAAATGGGACCTCAGACTTGATAAATGGAAGCTCTGCCGTCAGACTATACATTCTGTTTCCTCATCCATGAATGCCTTCCAGGCAATTTTTCAACCTCTCGGATCCTTGGTTTCTTTGCCAGTGAAAGTGATGATTTAAAATTCTCCATATCATTGTTGGTGAGACTGCAAGCTGGTGCAACCACTCTGGAAATTAGTCTGGTGGATCCACAGATAATTGGACATAGTACTACCTGAGGACCCAGGTATACTACTCCTGGGCATATACCCAGGAGATGCTCCAACATATAACAAGGACACATGCTCCACCATGTTCATAGCAGCTTTATTTATAATAGCCATAGGCTGGAAAGAACCCAGATGTCCTTCAACAGAGGAATGGATACAGAAATGTGATATATTTACACAATGGAGTACTACTCAATGATTAAAAACAATGGCTTCATGAAATTCTTAGGCAAATGGATGGAACTAGAAAATATCACCCTGAGTAACAGCCCAGACACAAAAGAACACACACACATACATACACAAAAGATCACTGATACTAGCCTGTAATCTCAGAGTAACCAAGAAACAATTCATAGAACATATGAAGCTCAAGAAGAAGGAAGACCAAAGTGCAAATGCTTCATTCAGTTCTTCTTAGAAGGGGGAACAGAATACTTGCAGAAGGAAATACAGGGACATAGAGTGGATCAGGGACTGAAGAAAAGGTCACCAGAGACTGCCTTACCCTGGGATATTTTGTTTGCAGCCACCAAACCCAGTCACTGTTGCTGATGCCAAGAAATGCTTGCTGACAAGAGTCTGATATGAATATCTCCTGAAAGGCTCTGCCAGAGCCTTAGTGATACAGATGAGGATGCTTGCCTCTAACCTTCGAACTGAACAGGGGGACACCAATGGAAGAGTGAGAGAAAGGACTGAAGGAGCTGAAGGGGTTTGCAACTTCATGGGAAAAACAACAATATCAACTAACCAGATATCCCAGAGCTGCCAAGGTCCAAAACACCAGCCAATCATTACACATGGAGGAACCCACGGCTATAGCCACATATGTAGCAGAGGATGGAATTGTCTGGCATCAATAGGAGAATAAGCCCTTGGTCCTGTAGTTTCTCCAGTGCAGGGGAATGCCAGGGCAATAAAGTGGGAGTGGGTGGTGGGAGTGGGAGCATCTTCATAGGAGCAAGGGGAGTGGGAGCGGAACATGGAGGAGGAGGAAAGGAAATAATATTTGAAATGTAAATCCATAAAATATTCAATAAAACTATCAAGTGGGATGTGGTGGAAAATGGCTGCAGCCCCAGCATTTCTGAGGTAAGAATCAGGGGATTCAGGGTAATCCTTGGCTACTTAGGAAGTTGGATGCTACCCTGAGATACCGGAAACCCTGTCTCAAAGCATTTACATTTTAAACTGTAGCTTTAATGAGAGAAGAAAAAACTTTTTTTTTAACAGAAAAACCTTTATTCCTTTATTCCTTTGCTTATTTCTGCTTTTCTCTCTCCCTTTTCTCCTTTGCTTCATTCCCCTACTTTCATAATAGACTTACAATTTAAAAACTATTCCTCAAGCACAAAGTTCCCCCATGAGCTGTGCATCTATCTAGACTCTGTGAAGGGTGTGCCCCACCTCTGGATTGAGTTCCAGTCTCAACAGGATGGGTGTCTTCTTACTTGGAGTTTTGACAATTGCCAAATGGGTAAAATTAGATTTCCTGAATGGTTTTATCAGATACTTGGGGGGTTGGTAGAGTGTGGATCACATGACAAAAATGATGCTTAGGTGCCATGGCCACATTTACTTAAACACAAAGACTGTCACAGGTAGCTTGAATGTCATCCATTCCATATACAAATGGAAATGTCGTGGCAGAACCCCAAGTTCTTCTGTAATTAATGTGTGCTGAAAAGATAGTGAAAACACACCTTGAAGGAAAATATCAGAAAGGAATAACTTGATGGAGGAAGGGAATTCCCAGTCCCCATCATTCAGTTTGTCCCACAACTACCATTAGCCAGGAGACTGACTTACCCAGGCTGGATACCACCGGCCTTCAAAGTGCCTTTTGGATCACATTAGCCTTAGATCTTGAATCCTCAGGTCACCGGTTGGGCTAGTCTGACTAAACTGATTGCTCCAGGCTCCCCTGTCTATTTCCTGAGCACATGGATGAGAGGCCACCAGGGTGCTTTACATGCAAGAATAGATGAGAACCTCAGTTTTCAAAGCTTGTGCAGCAAGTGCTTTACCAACTGAGCCATTTTCACTCTCCTGTTCCTTACTAACAGTTCTGCTGCTGTGATGAGGACCCATAACCAAAGACATTTACAGAAGAAAGGCTTTATCTGGGGCTTTATTCAGAGGGTAAGAGACCATGACCATGATGTTGGGGAACATGGATGCTTACAGGCAGACATGGCACTGCAGCAGTAGCTGAGAATGTGCATGTATGTATGGCCCATATGCACAGGGCAGAGAGCTAACTGGAAGGGGCATGGACTTTTAAAACCTCATAGCCCATTCCTAATGACATATGTCCTCCAACAAGGCCACACCTTCTAGTCCTTCCCAAATAATTCCATGAACTAGGGATCAAGTATTCAAACATGGGGACCTATGGCAGCCATTCTTATTCCAATCACAATATCTTTTTTTTTTTTATTTTATGGAAAACTGTTTATAGTATAGTATAGTATAGTATAGTATAGTATAGTATAGTATAGTATAGTTAACAGATGAAAGGGAGTTAAAACTTGGCAATAAGTGTATAAAAAAGCAGTTCACAAATGACTTTTAAGTTCTGATTGAACTTAGCAAAAGGAGATGATCTCCCAGTGATTAAGTGTAGATCTGTCAAGTTTAGAATGGGATCAAGCATTATTGGCTTCATGTTCTGACCCCAAAATCAGTCTTTGATCTTGTTTGTTATCCTCTCCCTCTGTGATTAGCAAAGCAGGACTTCGTGTTTTTTAGAAAATCAGTAATAAAAAAAAAAAAAATCTCCATGGACAGTGAAATTGCTTTACAAAACATTTGATGAATAAATTATAAATGAAAAAAGAAACATAAGGCTTACATTTCCCTTAAATACACAAGGGATTGTAAACAGAGAGAACACGTTCATGGAAACATGTTGGGGAATATGTTAGAACTTTTAAAACATAGTTGGAGAGAGACATTTGATGAGCCAGAGTGCAGCTGGATCTTGCTCAACCGTGACGGATTTTTAAAGGTAATGGATTATAAATAAAAACATATATTAATAATTCACATCAGGGATGATAGCAACACAGGGGAAAATCCCTCCGCATTAGTCATCCAGATGGAAAAATTCTATGAGGCTTATAAACGCAACATGAGAAAACTCCACAGCTTCATCTCTCACACGCTGTCACACTTCCTAGAAAATACTACGGACTTACAAACCCCAGATGATTGTAATGAGGAGGGCAGGCAGCATACCAGTAAGGCTGTCAAAGTGAATTGCTTCCTGTTCTCAAGGGCTCTGCCCTCTTTGGAGTATACGTAAAACAGCACATGTGTTGTAGGTACATGTGCAGTCTCACATATGTTCTGAGGTGAAGTTCTGATAGGTATTTGAATCTAGACTTGAACCTAGTCTTTCTTTTCAGAAGAATACAGCTAAATGAGCCTTTGAATGAAACTATGTTTTAAAGATTCTGACATTTATACCTATCCGGTTATGATGCATAGAACCGTCCACTTATCCACACAAGAACATAGGCCTTGTGTACTGTTAGACATGGTAGTCTGTTGTGAAGGTTTTTCTCCACTTCCAAATACTCTAGAAGCCCCTGTTAGAATCACTGGCTTATCAGCAGTAAGAATACGTTTTTTTTTTTTTCTATTTTTGTTTGTTTTGTTTTGAGACAGGCTCTTACTGTGAGCCTTCTGCCCGAGCCTTCTGAGTACTGGGATTTTAAGAGTTCATACCATGTCCCATTGGCCTGAGTTGGTTCAGTCTCACAGACTGAACCAATATTGCACAGTGCAGAGGAGATTATGCCACATTTCACATATGTTCAGCTGTTTTGTTTTGTTTGGTATGATCTACCCATCATACACAGCCAAGCCTGAAAGTATCCTTACTGGGATATTTTGGGAAACTGGTTAATGGCAGGTGTTACCCAGCATGTCCTCCCTTAAGAGTCTGATCTCTTCACTCTTTGATCCATCCTCACCCCCTGTTGCTAATTGCTGTTGTATTGGCACTTTTGATTTTCCTCTGCAGATTTTATCATTGCTCTCAGCGTAGTTGGTTTGCCAGGCATTTCCCTATTATGAGAAGCTGAAGGTATTTATTTATTTATTTGTTTGTTTGTTTGTTCATTTCATTGGTTGGCCAGTCTTAGGATTTATTTGTAGAAGATCTACTATGACTCTTGGTATGTATTCGATGTTAGTAAATGGAGACATAGATAATATTTATAAGCACTCATGGTTATTGCATTATAAAAGCAGACAAAAACTACTGTTTGTTTTATGACTGAAATTAAAAAATCAATAGTTTTGTTGAAATATAGAATGAATCAACTGTTTTTTGCCATGTAGATTTAACTTGAAAATTTTTTGTAATATGTATCAAATTATGTATATGACTGTACACATGTATGTAAATATACCACTTCAATCCAGCCTTTACATTCTTAAAGGAAATACAATTAAAACATCTACAAAATTACATAAAACGAAAAGGCCATCAACTAGACATTGACTTTAATAACATATGTTTTTAATGATATAATTTCAAGTGGGTTCATTTGTCTTCTAGGGCTTAGGACTTCATAATTGATAAATAACTTTATGTAAAATAATGATCAGTCTGAATCAGTGGAATGACATACATACAATATACATTTATTAACTGTGACCAAGTTTAGCATCTCTTAATTTTTTTTCTTGTAGTGTATAAGTAATTGCAGTGAAATTTTACTTTTTAAACAAACTGGAACCTACAAAGTCCTAGCTGACATTAGCATAACGTATTTCCCGTGATGAGAGCTGGGACCAATATGAAACATTTCAGACCCACTTTGGTAACTTTTCTCCATAGTTCCTCACAGAATCAAACCAGGAGCTACTATCCTTTCTCGTAGTACGTTTTCCGTCACAATAATATTGATAATTTTATGCATGTCAGATCTGATGTGTTTCATTTGAAATGAGGTGTATCTAACTTTTGAGAGTACTGTATTTACCTAACACAATTATTACCATAAATGGATAAAATTCAGGTTATAATATAATTTATAAAGTACTGTATCTTTTTGGTAGCTTATAGATTCGATAGAAGTTGCAGGATTGAGAAAGTAATTGAGGAGAGAAAATAATTATCCTGTTGATCAGGCTTCTGTTGTAGACTTTATTGCATATTTCTCAAAAACAAAACAGATTCTGCAAGCATTCAATCCTGTATCACATAGTTGAACTTAAAACCATCCATCAGTGGTAAAATAAGTATCTGCAGGTGATTTCACTTAAAAGCAGCAGAGGTCATGCTACCCAAGTTCACAAAGAATACTTCCCAACTTAAATCACATATGATTCCTAAAACATAACAAATTTAAAAGGTAGACATTATATAATTTCCACTGTCATACCACACCGAATTAAATAAGAATCAGTAACAGAAAATACAGAAAATCCCACAGTAGTCACAGCTTAAATGACATACTTCTAAATAATGCATGGCGCAATAAGATATCACAAAAGAAATTGAGAATTTTTTTTTTTTAATGAAAGTAAAGATGCAACCAGACAAAGGTTTTAAGCTTCATCTAGCGCTGTAGTAATTGAAGGAGAATTTATAGAACTTAAGCATGCCTGTAGAAAAAGAGCAAAGATGATTAAAATCTACAACAAATAAAACAAAAACCCTAAGCTCATACTTGAAGAAATGGAAAGAAAGGGTATACTGACTCCAAAGTCAACAGAAGAGAAAGCATAAAAATGAAAATAACTATCAGTGAAATTGTAAAGAAAGGATCAACAGAAAAATCCACATCAAGGGTAAATTTTTAAAAACAACCACAAGATGTCTAGTAGGAGACAGGAGAAACGGGGAAAGAGATTTTGGATATTAAATTGGTTGGCTGAATGGATGCCAATACCCCTGCTAACTGCCAAACACACCTCAGGATATGTTTAGTACTATATGCTCAAAAAAGGCTAGTATGTCATTCACCAAACTGCATGTGAAAGATATTCCCAGAATGCAATTGAGTACTAATGCAATGATGCAGCAACCATATACAATTGGAAGTAGGAGAAATCTTGCGTTCTCTCTGAGGTCTTTCTCAATGGAGAGACTGTCTGCCTTTACTGCTCTTGGACACAAGACTCCAGTTTCTTTAGTCACTGGTTCCAGGATTTGTTCCTGCAGGCCTCCACACACAGGTCTTCATCCTCATACTGGGACTGCATTATTGACGCTTAATCCAAGGCTTCAGAATGTGGGTATAAACTTCTATTAACATCCCTTGTCCTACATTTTCAGAAGGTCAGTAGAAAAACTGACAGCCTTTGTAGTCATCCAAGCAATTTAATATAGCTTCTCTTACACAAATTATGCAACTTAGAGCCAATTGAATCTATATTACACATAAAAGTTTTCTATGAAAAACCTTGATATACGTATTTAAAGGATTCAGATGTAGAGGTCAGAGGGCAACTGTAGAATGAGTAATTGTCTCCTGCCTGTGGGTTGTGGATGTTGAACTCAAATAGTAATCCTCCACAGCACCTATCTCTGCATTACAACATCTTGCCTGCTCCTCTTTTCTATGTTAAAAGACTCACAGAAAATGGGAAATGCAGCAGTGGTTTAGTGGCAGGCATTCACATTCAACTTGCTCTCCTACAGCTTTCATTATCTGCAGTGAGTGTCTTACCTTTCTCACCTGCACTCCTCCACCTGTGCTCTTCCACCCACACCCCTCAGTCCTCCACCTACATCCCTCAGCCCTCTACCCACACCCCTCAGTCCACCACCTGCACTCCTCCACCTACACCCCTCAGCCCTCCACCCACACCCCTCAGTCCTCCACCTGCACTCCTCCACCTACACCCCTCAGCCCTCCACCCACACCCCTCAGTCCTCCACCTACACCCGTCAGCCCTCCACCCACACCCCTCAGTCCTCCACCTACACCCCTCAGCCCTCTACCCACACCCCTCAGTCCTCCACCTACACCACTCAGCCCTCCACCCACACCCCTCAGTCCTCCACCTACACCCCTCAGCCCTCTACCCACACCCCTCAGTCCTCCACCTACACCACTCAGCCCTCTACCCACACCCCTCAGTCCTCCACCTGCACTCCTCCACCCACACCCCTCAGTCCTCCACCTGCACTCCTCCACCCACACCCCTCAGTCCTCCACCCACACCCCTCAGCCCTCTACCCACACCCCTCAGTCCTCCACCTACACCATTCATCCCTCTACCCACACCCCTCAGCCCTCCACCCACACCCCTCAGTCCTCCACCTACACCCCTCAGCCCTCTACCCACACCCCTCAGTCCTCCACCTACACCCCTCAGCCCTCCACCCACACTCCTCAGTCCTCCACCTACACCCCTCAGCCCTCCACCCACACTCCTCAGCCCTCCACCCACACACCTCCATCTGCAAATCTTGTTTTTATTTAGGATTTTTTTTCTTTATCTTTGATTACCTTTAGCTTTTAAAAACCATGTCTAGGCGATTTTTAAATATTTATTTTCATTTTTATAATGTTCTCTCAACTTCTTGGATATAGATTTGGCATGTGGAAATTCTTTATGTGTGGGGGGGTTCTTACTATTTTTAAAGAACAACTGACTTTTCTCTTTATGTATAAACTATGTGTTCTCATTATGTATAAACTACTCCTTATCTTAGTTCTCTTAGAGAACTTGAACATTCATTTTAATCTTTTAAAATTATATCTTCTCTTTGCTTTTCATTTTGAAGGTTCCCATTAACATATCCTAGGTGCTGTAGAAATAGCTTAGCCATAAACAGTTGAGTTTAGTTCCCAGATCTCCATGTAAAATTCTGGGGCTGAGGGTTGGCAGATGGACACAGAAGGTCTTTAGAATCTGCAGCCAGGTATTCTACACAATCAGTGAACTCTGGGTTCAGTAATAGACCCTTCTTCCAAAGCCAAAGGACTCCAAGTGATTAAAGGCACCCAGCCGCCATACTCTGGCCTCCACATGCATGTGCACAAGATACCCATAAACCCAACTTCATATGTATAGCACATAGGCATGTACACATATATCACACACACAGAGCTGGGCATTAAAGACAAAAGTACTACCTCAGAGATTTCTTTTTCAGTCCCATTTCCTCACCTGGTGACTTGTCAGTCTAAAACACTTTCATAGAATTTCCAATACATTACTCATCTGCTCTGACTGACTATCTCCTTTACCCTTAGAAACCTGGGTATAGTAATTAATGCATGATGGGAGGGAGGTGTTTGGTGAAGGATGCTTCCTGCCTCATGATCTTGTCATGCCTGAGCATTGAATTCTTTGAGAAGCAGCATGAAAAAAGCTGTTTGTCTCATATCTAAAATGAATTTGATGATCAGTCCAAGAGCCTGGCACTGAGGAACTTTCAGATTTTTCCTGTGTAAAAGTTTTAGTGGAAATTTTGAGGCTTCTTAGGACTCCTGGGAAGTTGACTTTGAATCTTTTCATCTATAACTCTTCTTTTCAGCTCTGAAAAGTGTCATTAACTTTTTTTTTGTCTACCTAGGAATACCCCGGTTCAAATGCTGAGGGGTCAATGGTATGCCACTTCTAGCCTACTTCTTGATACCATTTCTATCCCTGTAGGCCAGATGAGAACACTGACTTTACCCAGTCTAACTTGAAATATTAAGAGCTGATTTTCTTTCCTTTCCTTTTTGAATAGTAGAAAGGGATGGGAGGGGAAGGGACTCAGACCAGCTACATTGGGTTTTAATCAGCACAGTCACCAAAATGGAACCTGTAGAACTCCTGATACAGCCATTGCCAACAGCATCATGAGCAAAGATAGAGATGCCATCTTTGGAACGACTTAGAAAAGCCAGAGAAACTACAGTGACACCACTCTAAGGTCAGGAATGCTGGGTGTTGTGAAGAGAAGGTTGACCTGTGGTGATAAAATGCCACATCAGATCAGTTTGGTAAACAATCACACAACGAAAATCAATGAGATGTTACTGCACACTTTCTTTCTCATAAATGTTCATAATTTAGATATTAAAATTATGATCACCAAATGAAAAAATACTGGGTCAGCTGTGAATATGGAAAAAGGGAGGTGTTGTCATTGGGGGCAGAATGGGGAAGTTGGCTGTTTTCCTTAAATACCCTGATTTTGAAAGTGTAGAGTCTGTGGTGTGTTTTTGCAATCAGCCAGTATCCATGGTCAGGGTGGGGTGTCCAGTCAGTTGCTTTTCTTACGTAATCTGCAAATGCTGCTTTCTGGGATTTGAGCTCATTTACAGGCCTTGGTTTTTTTTTTTTTTTTTTTTTTTTTTTTTTTTTTTTTTTTTTTTTTTTTAAATAGGTGGGTCCTTTAATTTATGTATCCATTTGTCAATGACCAAGCTAAATGTTCAGAATCATAGCCACTCTCTATTACAAGATATATTTTTATGACTTATCTTCAGCACTTATTGGAAACCAACACCTACATAACAGTGTTGTGATAAATGCTTTGACTCTACAGTTCAGAACCTTAGAGTCCTGTGCAGGGGACAAACATCTTTTACTTATCCGAGGCTGTTTGGAGTCTACTTTTTACTCCTGAACTTTGTAGCTGTGATGGTTCATTGTCAACAGAATCTAAAATCACTCAGACACAGGTTGCTTCTGTGAGATTGTCTTACATTAAGTGGCATGGAAGACCTATCCCCATTGGAGGTGGGATCACTTCCCTGGGAAGGAATCCTAGACTGTATACATAGGTGAAATAATCTGAACCCTAGGCTGCATTCATTGAGCTCTGCTTTCTGAGTATGGAGGCAATGTGACCAGCTTTCTTCTTGCTCCTACCACCATGACTTCCCTGTCTGATGCTGTCACTTCCCACAATGATGGACTTCTGCAATAGTGAGATCCCATAAAGCCCTTTCTCTCTTAAGTTGCTATTGCCAGGGTGTTTTATCACAGCAAGAGAAAAAGTGACTATGACAAATACAGTAACATGCATTTCTAGATACAAAAATAAATGTTATGTGCTGAGTATAGAAGCAGAAGGAGAAAACCGTCAGTCTTTGGTACTTTATTCATATTATAGGGAGACCACTTATGAACAGAGTACTGCAACCTCAGTGAAATATAAGAATTCACAAGCTGAGCAAGCAACCACAGAATCAATATGGAAACCACCACATAATCAATATGGGAGACCAACAACAGAATTAATGTGGGAGATCAAGAATACAATCAACTTGGAGACCAACCATAGAAACATGGATTACAACAACACAATCAACATGGGAGACCAACAACACAATTAACATGGAGACCCAGAATACATTCAATATAGAGACCAAGAATACAATCAACATAAGACTAACAACAGAATCAACATGGAGACCAACAACTGAATCAACATAGAGATCAACCGCACGATCAATGTGGGAGACCAATAACATAATCAACATGGAGAACATCAACATAATCAACATGGAGACCAACAACACAATCAACACAAGACCAACAACAGAATAAGCATGGAGACCAACAACACAATCAACATGGGGGACCAACAGCACAATTATCATAAAGACCAACAACACAATCAACATGGAGATCAACCACACAATCAACATGGAAGACTAACAACAGACTTGACATGGAGCCCAACAACAGAATTAACATGGAAACTAATAACCTAATTAACATGGAGACCAACAACACAAATAACAGAAGACCAACAACACAATCAACATGGAAACCAACAATGTAATCAACACAAGACCAACAACAGAATCAACAGAGAGTTGTGTAGGCATAATCTATGTTCAACTCAAGGGGGAAATATACACAACCTGGAAAATGTAAAATATGTGTAAACAATTGAATCATTCTCTTGCACATTTAAGTATTTGTAAATGTATTCTGCCTTGATGAAAAGACAGTGTGCAATCATAAGGCCTCCAATTGAAACCATAGAACCTTTATAAAATTACACCTGGTAGTTTTTATATTTAGTCCCACTGTTCATAGCAAAAGATGGGATGTGAAAACAAGAGAATTTCTAGATGCCTGCTAGCCCACTAGCCTTCTGTATATAGAGGGAATGCTGCAACCAAAAAGAGACCTTGTCTCAAAGAATGTGGCAGAAGAGAACAGACACTTAAGTTGCTTCTCTGATCTTCATGTGTGCATGGTGGCACATATGCTCCCTTACACAAATATAAGAATATACAGACAGATTCACAAGCACATACACACAAAAAAACACACAAAAATATACACCAACACAAAATGTGCTCATTTATTTCTCTGATAGTGTCATTAAGTGATTTTAAGGAAGAATTAAACAAAATTTTCAAACTCTATACTGCAAACAGCAAAGTTACAAACTAAGAAGAAGAGGGAGATAGAAATTTATGTTACACAAAATATGAAGAGGAACTCTGTAGAACGTTTAAAGATTCCTATGTCACTATGCCATCAAGTGTCATGTCTATCTACTGGCTCCTCTTCATAGCAGAGAAAACTTGACACCAGTTTCCTCCCTTAGTGTGTAGCTAATCTGTACCCCACTCCATAATTAGTTAACCTAATGTCTGTAGGCCAGAATAATAGCAAGAATGCAAGGCACCTCGTCTTACTGTACCCAAAGTCAGGAGGAAGAGGGACATGAAAGCTGATGCTATTTTAACCTTTTCCCAGTGTATAGTTCAGGGCCCCAGCCAATGGAGTGAATGTACTCATATCTCCTCAGCCAAGACAACCTAGTTTAGAGAAAATGCTCATCACTGGCATGCCCAGAGACCTAACTCCTTAGTTAATCTAAATCTTGTTAAAGTTGACAACCAATATCAATTATTATATCACTCCACTATTTCTATGAGAGTGCTAAAATAATGTGAAAATAATTTACAAGTAGTATAGGAACAAGTGCATACATATGAATTTAAAGAAGTATAGACCTGTAATTTATACTATATAAAACTTAACTTAAAAATAGATGAGAATTTTATATGGAATAATGGAACCTATAAAACACAGAGGAAAACAACAGAGGAAACCTTTGTAGCACTGAGCTGAGCAAAGATCTAAGAGACATGGCACACACACATACACACATACACACACACACACACACACACACACACAGACACACACACACACACACACGCACACACACACACACACACACACCAGCAATAAAAGAAACACAGGAAACCTCAAATGGAAAACCTCTGTGGTTCTAAGATATAATACAAAGAAATAGAAAAACTCAGAGACTGAGAGACAATATTTACAAATAATGAAACTGAATAGGAATTAACATTAGAATATATTGAAACCTTTTATATTATTCAACTATAAAAAGAGAAAAATTAGTCTTAAACTGGGCAAATTGACCTAAAGAGATATTTCTCCATGTAGGTACAAACTTGGTCATTTGAGAAGATGTTCAACACTATATATTGGATAAATGAAAATTACTTCATTCAGATTTTACATATAATGATACAAAAGATAAGCTGCAAGAGAAAGGACATAGCCAATATGGATTAGGGATATGCAGAACTTACAATTCTTCTGTACTTGTCAAAGTAAAATAATGTGATCTGGCCTCTTTACAGAACACAGTTTGGCAATTTTTCAAAAAGCAAAATGCAGATGTATTATATGATCTAGAAATTCTCCACATAGTTGTAAACCCAAGGTAGTTCAATACTTGTAATAGTTCATTAACTTGCAAATGAATGCTTGTAGCATCATTACTTCCATTATCAGGAAGAGGAATAGTCCACTATGAACCAATTGTTTGTTTGCCCCCAAAACAATGGTACAACCATTCTGAAATGTCACCCGACCACCAAAGGGAAATACAGTATTGACACATGCAACCTCTGAGATGGTTTTCAAAAATGTGCTGTTAAATGAAAGTCACAAAACCCAAAGTTTGTGCTGTATAATCTCAGTGCTATTAAATGCCAACAATGAGAAAGTCCATACAGAAAGATTGCAGTCAGGATGCAGGGACCAAGAATAAGGAGCGGTTATTAACAGCTCAGGGTTTCTTTCTGTCTGCTATGTGTATAACCTTTGAATACAGTTTTAAAAGCATTGACTTACATAATTGTTATGGAATATATGTTTCATCCCAATGTTTAAAAAGAAAATGTATAAAACACAAATATTACCTTATATCTTTCTCATCATCTTTATGTGATGAGAAAGATGAATCATATTCACAAATATGTAAGGGTTATGATGAAAAGAAACATTCCCAGAACAAAATTTCAACAACTTTTAGAAAGGAAAATTTGACAGAACAAAGAAAAAACTTTAAAACAGGAGGACAATATAGGTGATTATATTCACAGGAAATGGGCTGGGAAGACAAACATGGGAATTTAAGAGAGAGACTTGAGAACTTAGACCACAGTCTATGGACCAGAGAAACAGAAATGTGCTCAGGAGCTTTGGCACTGTGAGAAGTCAGTCCTGGACACATTCCAGAGTCTATTAAAAGAATGTTCCAATAAAGCCCTCCTCAGAGAGGTGAATCTTCTGTGTATTGAAATGGAGAGGCATTCTGTACAGAGCTGTGCATAACAGCTCACAAACATAGAGATTTTGTTTTAAAATATCATCTTATTAACACTAGTAAAAACTAGCGATAGAGGAGAAAGACATTAGTGGTGACAAGCAAATTTTCCTGAAGTTGTGAAGGAAAGGAGTCTCCAGAAACTCATACCTAATTTAGCTAAAAGTTAAGTGTGTTAGTAAAGGAAAGAGAGGAAGAAAGATGACACCAATAGACAAGCTGACACAGATGGAGGATGTCAAGGGGATTCAACCTGAGACAAAGAGCTACAGGCAACTGCAGAGTGCTGAACACAAGAGAAAGAGCTTTTCTTAGGAGGTAGCACCATGATTGGTTATCCAGTATCAAATGATCTGCACTGAAATCATATACATACAAGTAACATTTATAAGGAGTGAGCAAGTAGTATTTATACATGTGTGTGTGTGTGTGTGTGTGTGTGTATGTGTGTGTGTTGTGTATTCTACCCAGTCACTATATATTAAATAATTAAATTAATTATTAAATTTAAATAATTAAAGAAATAGAAGCTGAGCATTTGAAAGAGAGCAACAAGGGGGCAGTGCACAGGGAGGGTTAGAGAGAAGAAAGGGAAGAGGAAAATGATGTAAAAAATAGAAAAAATAAGAGATACTTTTAAACAGGCAGTATCTCAAAAATGTTTCTACATTGCAAATTCTTTAAAGGAATTCCCCAGAAAATGTTACTTTTGAAAGTGAGGAAGTAAATAAAGATGAAGAATTCACAGATATGGAGAATGGGAAATCCAACAGCAGATGGGGGAAGACAGGGACTCAGAGGGGCTGAAAACAAAAAGGACAGCTATGTGCCTAGACATGTGGCAGGTAGTGAGAACTACTGGAGAGAATGTACTCAGAGCACACTCAGTGGCAGAGTTGTGAGTACAGACATGAGAGAGTACAGACAACACGGATCTAACACAAGTAACATGGGATCTCACACATGAAACATTAGTCCCATGGTAATAGGAGTAGGAGGTAGGTGGGGGTCAGAAGAGCTGTAGTTAGGCACTTAGGAGTGACGTGAAGAATCTTCTGAAGAATCTTTTGATCTCTATCAGTGCTCAAAATATTCATTGCTGTCCTCTGACCCCTTTGATAGACAGCTAGACAATTGGTACTCATGGGCCTCTTCATGGGATGCTGTGTGTATGTCCTTAGGGCTCTCACTTTCTCCACCATGGCCACTCACTTCTTTGTCCTCCTAAGAAGACTTCCTGGACCCAGAGTTACCACAAAACAGATCTTAAAACCAAATGCAGAAATATTAATGTAAGCCAATCTATAGGTTTATGATCTAGGAAAAAAATGACATGTGTTCACATAATGATGAATGCTTTGTGGTTCTTTGTTTGAACTGTTGTAGCATCCTTGAAAAAAATTATCCCCAAGAGCCATGAACTACCTAAAAACACCTCTAGTACATGCAAGAGAAACCCCTTCTTGGGCTATTAGTCAAGGGAGTCCTAAAGAATCTGCCCCTACAAAAATACTACTATAGGCTACTGGTGTCTTTGCCCCGTTGCTAAAGTGGGATGTACTTTGGATACAGGACTTAGAAGAATGAAGCTGGAACTTAACCAGAAGCCTCATCCCTGAGGAGTGGCTCTCATACTATCGGGATGTGCTACGCAAGCTGCCAGGGGAGAGCAGTCATCAGCAATCCTACCCAAGCTGTGAAGCCACAACCTGCAACAATGACTGGCTAGACTGAAAAGGGATCTAAGAGGCTGAGATGATGACAACCAACAGCTGTCTCACTGGAGTGAGGGCGGGCTGACAGGAGGGAAACCATGTCTGGCACTGGAAACCCAGTGAGCTGCCTGTGGCTGGCGAGCTCACAGACCCAAGAAAAGAACCAATCGCTGTCACTTTCCTGAATCAGTGTGAATCCTAACTGCACTCTGACTACAGCTTTATACCCCAGGATAATAGTAGATATTGTCCCTCACTAAAGGGGCTTCTTTCTGCAACAGCTAGAATCCATTACAGAAAGCCACAGCTGGTCCTCATGCAGAGTTCAACTGATTGTGGGCTGCACATCCCTAATTAACACATCCACAACTCCTGATCCCAAGACTCAGGGAACATCTCAGAAGAGGAGGCAGGAAGATTGCAAGATCCAGAGGACAGGGAAACCTACTGTGAGATTGTGACTTCTGAATAGCATGGTTTAACAAACACCTGAATAAATACAATAACAGTGGACATCTCAAAACAAAGAGGAAAATCTCAAGGGGCCACATCACTATAGGAAGGGCTACAAGCAATTAACAACAAGAGATAGAGAATTAGTCTCTCTCAGGAATGAACTTTGTGACCAGTTATCTAATAACAAGTAGTCAGCCCTAGGATCATCCCTGTGGATAACACCGAATGGACTCAGCAGCTTCTATTTATTTAATAATGTGCATATTTAACAGTAATGTATGTAATGTATGTACATAACATGTATATGTAATAACAATGGTTAGAGTAAAGGGGGAGGCCATGAACTTGGTGGCAGGGAGGAGGTGACATCACAGCAAATGGGGAAAAGAAGACAGAAAATGAAATAATTATACATTAATTAAGTTAAAATAAAGACAAAGTCCTATAACCATCTGAAGCTAGCTTCTAATTCTTGACTCTTAAATGTTTTCCCTCATGGAAACATGGTAGGTGATTTAAAATGTAAGAATCAAGTGTGTTTGTGTATGCCTGCATAGTATGTGCTTGTACATACACACAGGAAACAACAATATATGACAAGTCATTTGAATAATCTGTAAGTACTTATTCATAGAAAAATGAGACAAGAGCAGTTTGGGTAAACTATTTAAAGCAATGCTAATAAAACTACCTGACTGTTTATTAGTAACATACTAATAAATATAACATATAGACATACATAATAAATATAACACTAGAGGTAAAATTGTTTGACATGGGGGTCAAAAATGAGTAACTGAGAAAAGAAAAAAAGAACATTAAGAAACACAATAAAACACATGTACACTACAGTAGCAATTATATTATATTATATAACATTATATTGTGTATATATATTATACATAATATATGCATAATATAAAACACAACATATTGAATTATACTGTAATATATAAAAGGAGAACATAGAGCTCAAGATATCTGAGAACATTCTGGAGCTGAACTGAAAAATGACTTGAGTTATTTAGTGGTGGTCCAAATATTAAGCAACTAATTTTTGTAATCTAGCTATTTCAACTGTTTCTAAAATTATGATCTCACCATTATCAGATCCCTGTGCATCCCTTTTAGCTTTATAACTACCTAAGTTTTATATCTGTTCCTTTGACCCCCATTTTGCAGGTACTGGCAGGAACACTGAACAGACTACAGGAAACTAAAGGAAGGACATGGAGCATCTGACACTTGGGGCTGTTTTTCTATGTCACCTATAGTGACTAAAGGACTCTGTTGCCTAGTACCGATTCTCTTCTCTGAAGGAAGGACTGTCCTTGGGTGGTTTTAGCAATTGAGGAGAAGGAAGATGCTCAGGACTCCATCTCACCCTTTGAGCCACTGTCCATTGATATCTTGTAGCACACCCCTGATCCTGGATGTTCAGGGAAACGGGAAAATCTGAGAGCTGGATGGTGCTGGAACACAGCTGTATCAAGTGTGCCAGGCAGAGGGCAACCTACTTCTCATCACTCACAGCAATTCTAAAACCCCAGCACAAAAGTTTACAGACTAATTACCTGAAATTCCCCAAATCCCTTTAATAAAGCCCCCGAGTTCCCAGGGGGATTAATCCTCATGTCTTACTACTAAGTTCTAGAAAAGAATCCTAGATAAAGGCCACTAATTAGATGTGTCCCAGCCATTCTTGCCTCTCTTCGTTGCAATTCTTTTCTTTCATGTGACGTTTCATAACCTTTCTATGCTGACCTTTCTCATAGGTCCACTAGAATGCAAAGTTGGCCAGAGAGGGGATAAAGCTGAACACTGGCACCTTCACATTCTCTCACAACCAAACTATGACGCACTTGCGGCTGCTTCACTGGTGAAAAGAAGCAACCTGCCTAGAATCTAACCTGCTCTACTGTCCACCACAGAATCTTCGGAGACGTCAGGCTTTCGAGAACAAGGGTTTTTACAAAGCTTCCTATGATAAAAGGGATGGAGACAGGTTGATCAATAGCTACTTATCTACAGTTAGAAAATTCAGAGAATTCAAATGTGCTGTTGCACAGTTAAATGACACTAAATAGATCCGGAACAGAGTATGGCTCAAAAATCTAGTACAAGCAATTTTTAATAATTCATCTTAAAATGTATTAAAGCATAGATATGTTTGCTCTGATTTAAACATTACACCATGCCGGACACATTAAACATTACCTATGCACTGAAGCATCTCATAGTACCACAGGAATATGGACACTTCTTATGTGCTAGCTAAAACCAAGTCTTCACTTAAACTGAAAATCAAAATTAACAACTAATTAATCCTTACATAAAATTGCAAAAATGGGACAAGGAAACCCCCATGAAGTCTTGGAGAGAAAAAAAAAAGATATTTGAAAGGAACTATAATTCAAGACAATGCTCCCACCAGGGAGGTCAGAGATTCACTAGGGAACATTTTGTAGCAGGAGAGAAAGGAAAGGCATGATTGACATGTGAAAGAAGCCAGTTGACAGAGAACATTGGACACCCTTCCCTTCTGGTCCTAGAAGTAACAGAGCCAATCAGAGGGAAAAGACCAGAGCATGCAACCTGGGCTAGGAAGGATATGACCTACAAAGAGGCAAGAGCCTCCTGGCCAGCACTTTTGAATGCTGCCTTTCCCCAGCTGAGTGTCCTTTCCTCTCAAGAGTGTCAGGCTTTCTTAATGATCTGTCTCGACTTCCATGAATAACTGTGTGCCCCTGATTCAGACCTTTATCCCAGGTGGCAGGAGCCTTGAGACTTCTCTGGGGTCTCTCCAGACATGAATTCATGCCTCTGTCAACCCAAGATGGGGCAGTGCTGTGCCCAGGTTCTGATGTCTTAATAACTAATGTAAAAATGAGCATTTCAGCAATGAAAGAGAAACCTCGGGTTTCAGTTTTAAGTATTTCTTGTGAGCAGATATTAGGAGGCCCAGTGGAAGATCCTAGGGGCTTCCACGTTCTGACTTTGTGCTGATGTCAGTCAGTTTAAAGAGGAAAGAAGAACTGGGCTGTGCATTCATTTCAAATGTAACTAAATCTAACTATTTGAACAGTGGTTTAAGATGTTAGCCAAAATAAAATGTCAGCTAAACTCATGTAATTTTGACTTACACTTCATGCTATACATATGATCCTACTTTCTATGGGCTTTCTTCCTACAATATACCTTATCTGCTAGTAGCTTTTAAATGCAGGTTAATGTCAGTGACCATTACATCATCATCGGGAGGGGATAAATTTGTCCTCTAGTATCAAATTGAGATGCACAAAACACACAATTTACAACAGCCTATAGCACCGGCCTTGAATTTTGTGTGGATCAAAAGCACATGTCATATAATTCCATAAATCCATGATGATCTATTGTTATTGTATAATAAACAAAATTCTATTGAATTGGAGGGATTTATTTTCTGTGTGTAAAGCTTTTAAGAGTCCAAGTTTTGTGCTGGGAAGATGGCTCATTGGATGAAGCCTTTGTTGCACAAATATGGGGATCAGAGCTTAGATTCTCAGCACCATAAAAATGTCCATGACACCTATAATCTCAGGACTGTGGAGGTAAAGACAAGGGATTTACAGGTCATCTGACTACCTAGATGAGTTGGATGTGTGTGCTCAGGGTTTAGCAAGAGACCCTGTCTCAATAAATACAGTGTACAACAACTGAGAAAAATACCTGCTAACCTGCCTACACACACACACACACACACACACACACACACACACACACAAAACCTAAATTTCCAATTTGTTAATACAATAAGTAATGAAATTACACTTTTAAAAGACAGAGAAATTTGCATGTTAAATACCTGACTATGGTGACTATTTAATTTCTGTTCTGACAAATGTAGCCACAGTGGAAAGCCTCTATAGGGTCTCTATCTCAACTGCATTGTTGCATTGTGGATGGGAACATTCTGTAACAAAATGTTTGCTTTATCATTATAGACCAAATTGCCAAATGAATGCTTCATTTTTGGGAGACAAATCGCATATTGTACTTGGTTTGATTTAGTTAGTGGCCCCCACACCCAAAAGGTCAGATAACTATCAGAATTATATCAGGACTGCTCAAACTTCTTTAGTATGTGATCCAACTCTGACAAGCTCATGAGAACAACAGTACCCTGTTCTTTTTTCCTACTTCCATTGTAAAAACCACAACCCCACAAAAAACCCTTATGAACAAAGGTCTGGAGGCATGGTGTCTGCTCCCCCCCATCCAAATTAAAAAATTGCTATTATTATCCAGATTGATTAAAGTTCTTATCTGAAACATCTTGTCTTCTTATCTGAAGAAAGCCTAGCATTAGAATGGTGGTGGCCCCTGGTGTGGGTCTTGCTTTCATCTAGAGCATTTGCTTCCCTTAATCTTCCTGACAGCCATTCCTTTTACTGCTTCATCTAGACGTATGGCCTCTTTTGATACCCTGTGCCAGTCACACCTGTTCCATTTCTCACTGACCTCTGCTTTTTCTTAGCAACCTATATTATTTATTTTTATCATGACTCTTATAAAACACCTGGCAGGTAAGGAAAGGGGGATTTGTTTGGGCTCACAACTCGGGTGGGGGGGGCATGGAATTCAATCTTTCATGGAGGAGATAGGTGGGGTAGGGTAGACAGTTCTGAGACAGGTGGTCCATGAGAGTAGAAATTGTTTCTGACTTGCTGGGACATCTCATGTCTCCCCTGAAGCTTAGATTATGAGAACTGTCACTCCAGTTACCCCCCCCCCCCGAGAGCCACTTCCTCCAGCTAGGCTCCACCTCCTCAAGATTATACAATAGTACCACTAGCTGGAGATCAAGCATTCAAACTTATGGGACAGTGAGGGATGCTTTATATCCAAGACATAATGGTTGCACCAATGTTTTGAATTTCTTGAGGTTTCCTTTCCCACATTTTGCATATTTTGTAAGCCCTATACTTATAGGAAGTGACTTTAAAACAAGTAGGGAAAAGTATACAATCTTGTTCTCTTTGGACATACCTTTTATTGGAAATAAACAGATATGCTAACATAGAAAACATGCCATATGGCTCTAAGGAATATCCAGAAAGTTGAAGCAGAGAGATAGAGAAAGCCCTGGAAGAGGTGCCAATTAATATCTGGGAACAATGACCTAAAGGTGATGTTGGTGTGAGTGACCATGAGTATCCAGAAGAAGGTCACTCCAGACAAAACTACACCTGCCAAGACCTTGAGACCCAACATGTCCTGAGTACCTCTGTTTTCTTTCCTTCTCTCCATGTGCATTGTCTTTTCCTCAGGGACATAGGTATCAACCTACTTGTCATTCATAAATGTCACTGTCAGTGGGTTCTCTCTGATGCCTCTACTTTACTGCCTACGAGAATTTCAACTCAAGATGATGCTAAGCCAGTGTTCTTCTTTGTAAGCACAGATGGATCTCAGCCCTGAACAGGAAGCACCTGCGACCTCATATTTTGGTGCAATTACCAAGTTTGCCAAAAAGAAAAGTAATTGCTGAAAGTTGAGGAAATCCCTGGAAAAAAATCTAAACCACATTTCTTCTGGTATTACTACTTTCCAGTGGCCTTGAAAACACTTAGAACCTTCTCTTGTGTCTCCTGAAACTAAAAGCATTACAAATTCCCAAGATTTAGAAATCTACTGATCTACCCTTGCAGACTCAGTCTCTGCTCTGATTTCTAGTAAAAATCCTGAAGTGTCTGTGTCTAATATCACTCCCCAGGTCTTTTAGTCTCTGTGATAGTTTTCCAGTCCTGTGACAGAATGCTTGAGACACTATGCTTATGAAGGCACAAGTTTCAATGTCTTGGCAGTCCGTTTATAACCAGGTGGGCCTGTGGCTTTGGATTTATGTGGAAGAATAGAGGAATCAGAAAAAAATGGGCAAGAAGCAAAAGAAAAGAGAGGATAGCACAAGTGCCTAAAATCCCTAAAGGCTATACCAGTGTCTAACTTTCTCCAACCAAGCCCCATCTACTAAGGTCCCATCACCTCCCACCAGTGCAGTACTGGAGACTGAACCTATAGTTTTCCTGTATACTGAGTTTCCCAAGTCAGAAAAAAACTGTTTTCTTGGATTCATCTCTTCTCCTAGCTCCCTATGTGCAACATCAGAGAACCGCCATTGACCAGGTCCTCCAACACAGCTGCCTTGCCCACTGCTCCTTCTGTCCCAGTCATCTTTACCATAGCCAGGTGTTCATCTTTCCTCCAGGCTAGCTTGCTAACTCACAATGTCAGGGCACAGCCCCTTGACTGTTTCCTGATATTAAATAGGACAGTGATGACCAGATCCCTTCCGTTTCTCGTTGAGAGTGAGAGTCACGCAGACATTCCCTTCTCAGACAAGTCCCCAGAATTTTCTTTATACACATCCTGTGCCCAGTGTAAGGCCCAAACACGAGTTACATTAGAAAATGCCTTGCTTTACCCAGGTAAGAAGACTTCCAGAAAGCTACTCTAGACCAAACTAGCAACGACAGGTAGTTCATGTGTGATTCAGAACTACATTTTATTTTTTCTGGAGGCAAAGTGGACTGGAAGAGGTTGTACTGGGGAAGATAAAGAAGTGGACAAAGCATTCCCTGTCTCCTTTCTACAGATATGAACAAGAGAGAGGGAAGGCATGCTGACTGAAGGAGGAACAAAGGGAGAAACTGAAGCCTGGTTTCCCTTGTGTGGCATCTTCATGGGTTCCTTAACTTCTGTGCCCCCCCCCTTATAGGAAGCTAATCTTTCTAGCCATCCTAGGGGCATAAAGCAGACATGCAGGAGAAGATGGCTCTACAGGGGGCACTGTGTGCTGACCCAGCCTGGAAGCATTTGTCCCCAAAGAACAGCTTGCTTCTGGCTCCACATGCTTCAACTGAGATGCTTGACTTGTCGGTCTAAAAAACCTACACGTTTGGCATGGGTAGTGGCAATCTGGCATCTTTTGATGTTCATCTGTCTAAAAGCTGGAGAGCTGCAGAACACTAGAAGTCCTCAGTTGGTGTCCACTTTGGAATATTTGGCCCAGAAAAATATGTATTCTCATGCTGCAGGAAGTTGGTTTGCAAAAGGAAGGCTGAACCAGAGCCAGAAAGCAAGCGCCGTTGGCCAGTGCATAGATGAAATGTGATCTTGGCTACCAAGGCATCTCTCTGAAAGTTATTTGCAGCTGCCACGACACATCTCAAGATTCTAATACGCAGAACTGCTATTTATACATTCCAAGAGAGGGAGACAAATCTCAGATGTTTACGTTTAGACATGATGTACTGAGAGATGCTTACAGGAGACATGTAAACATTGCAGATTGGGCAAGGCAAGACATGTGAAGCCCTGCTCAAGTCAGAATAGACTCCCAAGATCCAGAGCAAAGGCAGAAAATTGAATTTCCATAGGAAAGTGGTGTTTATTATTATTCCACTTAACCATGTAAGATAATGCCAGAAAATACATTGTCTTAGAAAAAGCAGAATCTGAAGTAATAGGTAGCCTTAATTATATATTAGGTGTCCTCTAAAGGGGGAAGCAGCTATTGCTTACCATGGGAGAGTTAGTGGTTTTAAAGGAAGCATTTCAACACCTTGATTTCTTTATTCCTTTTTCCCATACTCTCCCCCTCTTCTCTCCCTTTCTTCCTCCTTTTCTTCCTCTGTCTCTGCTTTCCTTTTATTCTTTTTTTTTTCTTTTTATTGTTTGCATAAAAGGGTCTTCACATAGACGAAGCTCTGGCTGGGCTGTAACTCATGTTATGTGGATTGGCCTCAGGTTTGTGGCAAAATTTCTTTACTCTGAGTGCTTGGGTTCTAGATGTGCTCCACCACACCCAGAAAATGCTTTGATTTTAAATGGAAACTCTGGGTGCCTGATAGTAGATGGCTAAAGAAAGTAAATTTCCACAAAGAACAGAGAAAATGGAAATAATTTTCATAAACCAAGAGAAGAAGAAAAGGAAGGAAAGGAGAGAGACAGGGAAAGAGGGAGGGAGGGCAAGAGAGAGAGAGAAAAAGGGAGGAAGGCAAGGAAGGAGGCAGGGATGGAGGCAGGGGAGAAGGGAGGGAGGAAAGGAGGAAATGGAGGAGGGAGGGAAGCAAACACAGAGGGAGGGAGAGAAGGAGAAGGAAGGGAAGGAAAGAGGAAAGCCTGGAGAAGGAAGAGAAAGAGGGTGGAGGAGCCAAGGAGGGAGAGAGGGAAAGAGGAAGATAGAGAGGGAGGGAAGCAGAGAAGAAGGAAAGGGAGGAGGGGAAATGAAAAAGGCCAAAGGGAGAGCATTTAAATTTTATATTTAACTAATTTTATGAATAGCAGCTCAGAGAGTCATAGGATATAATTTGCAGTGCTGAATTTTATTCCAGGCACTAGGTACAGTGTGAGACGTGGAGTATGTGGGTTAAGGGTTTAAGGAGGGTTCAAGCAATTGTTTTTGATTTCCTGGCTGGAACCATGATCCTGAGTTGACAGAGGGAGACAGAGACTCTGGGGTGTTCTATATGTCCTCACTATCACCACAAAGAAAAAGCAACAACAACATGTCTACTGATATTTGTCTGTTCCTAGGCAGGCCTACTGATTGCCAAAATGCAAGTCATAAGTGAGAGGAACTAGAGACAGAGATGGCTGGCATTTTTATCACTCTCTGGGACTGTAAGTGTAAAACCAGACCTTGGCGCTGTCCAGGTTAGCGTTACTTGTCAGCTTGATGCAACAAACAATCGTAAATAAAAGATTGAATTGAGTAATTGGTTTTGTAAAGGTTGGTCTACAGGCACATTTGTGAAGGATTCTCTTGATTTTTAGTTGATGTAAGAGAACCCTGGGCAAGTGGTTCTGGACTAGATTCTAGGTAAGCACAAACCTGAACGAATCAGAAAGCAGCCCTTTTCCTTGGTTTCTTCTTAAGATCCTGATCTAACTTCCTTCCGGATGGATTGTGACCCCCAACTCCCGCCCCAAGTAAGAACTAAGTAACTTCTCTTTTCCACTACGTTGTTTTTGGTCAGAATCATTTATTACAGCAACAGTATTAGGACAGTATTTCCAGAGGTCAGGTTGCTGTCTCTTATATTTACCATGTGACTTTGAATGACCATCTCTTGGCACAGACCCCACCTGCTGTATAATATACAGTAGTAACACTAATGGGCACACTCATGGCAAACATGAACACCGACTAGGAATGCAGTGAGATGCTCACAGCGCTGCCTGGAACTGTCTATGTCTTAGATAAATTATAGCTATGGCCATGATTACTTTATGATGCAGACCTCATTAGAAAACAAGTGTTAATAACCTCAGGTGGTTTCTGCTTCACTGACATCCATAAGAGCACAGCTGAGCATGGTTCTGAAAGCAGGGTGCTTCCTCCAGATGATGATGATGATGTCCCTGCACACAAGCATGTCTTCCAGGCCCATTCCCTCTTCATTAGAATGAATTTTACATTAGCCATTAAGGGTTTGTAATTCATTGCTGGCATATTGTCTAATATAATTATCATTACCACCAATCAAAATGACTCAGGACTCTTTAGTAAAAAGACTAAAGACAATGATTCTATTCAACCCCTTAATAGGAGCTCGTGAACTTTGCTATTTTAATGAAAGCCTCCAGGTCTCTGGACTTCCGGAATGACCCAGCCTGGAAACAGCAGCCGCATCTAATCCTTAGTATTTTAATTTTACTTTCAGCTTGGCTAGTTTTCTCCGTGGCTTGTTTTCTAGAGGTAAGTTAAAATCAGTTGATAAATTTCTGCCCCCTTTTGGTGGCTGTTTTTAATTATTATTTGAGGATAGAGAACACAAAACAATCACTTGTTGTCTTGGCTAATTTTTATGTCTCCTAAAACAAGCTGAAGTCACTTGAGAGGAGAGAACCTCCTTTGAGAAAATGCCAACATAAGATTAGGTTATAGGCAGGCAACTGTGTAGAGCATTTTTTTAATTAGTTATTGACGGGGAGGGGCCAGCCCATTGTAGATGAGACAAGCATGGGGTTGGCAGTCTTATGTACTATAAGAAAGCAGGCTGAGCAAGCTACAGGGAGCAAGCTAATAAGCAGCACTCCTTTGTGGCCTTTTCATTAGCTCCTGTCTCCAGGTTGCCCTGAGTTCCTACCCTGGCTTCCCTCAGTGATGCATTTATAATATGTAAGAGGAAATAAACACTTTCTCCCCCTGTTTCTTTTGGTCAAGGTATTTCATCACAGTAACATAACTAAGTAACCCCAAGTAATAGTAACCCTAAAACACTTACAGTGTTAGCTAAAGTTCAAGTAGAAACTGCAATGCTACATAGTCACATACACACACACACACACACACACACAGATTTAGTGAGCCTCCCTTGCGACCCAGTACTACTTACTCATTAATATTTCTCTCAGTAAATTTTTCTTTTATAAACACTGAGTAAAAAGCTATCCTATTATATCATTAGTTCACAAAGATAATTATTTATAATGAAGTAAAAGAAGAATATTCTATAGTAAACATTATGTTTAATGCCATTTCCGAATCTCTCTGAGAATATTTTTGACCAGATCTGTAAAGATGGCTTACTGGTTAAGAGCAGGGGCTGCTCTTACGGAAGATTTAAGTTCTCATCTCAGCACCCACACAACCACTTGCAACTCAATTTACAGGGCATCTGATAACACCCTTCTGCATATATAGACCAGCCAGCACATACACATACAGATAAATAAAAATAAAATGCAATGTTTTGAATTAAGGTCATGGTGACAAAATCCAAATAAAAAAAACAGCTGTAACCCTTCTGGTCCAATCTTGAGTCTTCAACTTATATCTTAAACATAGCAAATCAGCCATCAAGAAATGTGAATTTGAGGCCTGAGTCTGTAATGATGAGGCCAAAGGTGATCTGTGCTCCGGAGGCTTCGGTGGGAAGACACTGATGGATCAGAGATAATCACAGGGATGATATTGTTACAACAAACTCTATAGCTCCTTTGCAGGGGAAGGAGGCAAACCAAGAGATTTGCTCTGCAAGTCTGAATGGGAAAACTGTTATTAGTGTCCAAGGCCAAACGGCTTTAAAGACCAGTATTGTCACTAGGTTCATTTTTAATGACACTATTGAACTTCAAGATTTAAGAGCGTATTCACAAAGTTATTTATATATTATAGCACCACCCCCAAGTACCTTAGTCCCAGCCCTCATATTACAGCAATAAATAAATAAATAAATAAAGAAGGAAGGAAGGAAGAAAAGAAAGAAAGAAAGAAAGGAAGGAAGAAAGAAAGAAAGAAAGAAAACAGTCAGTCACTGCAATTCATTCAAAACTGTTCAATAGACTCACACTTGATAGGAACAACTCTGCTGTTGATAAGTATTTATGGCACTTAATAGAAGTAGCACAGTAAGACACTTGGGGATCATTATGGCCATTTTTCTATATGAATGCTAATACCAACCAAGGGCATGTGGAAGAAAGAATTGTTTGTCTAAAGTTAAATCTGCTTTGGTAAAATAGCAATGAGAAACACGCACACACACAGGTGACAAAGCTCAGTTGAACAGTTATGCAAATAATTCTGTCTCTCATGATCACTGCTGGCCTGGAATTATAAAATGGCGTCTAACACATGACTAAAGCACCTTTGCAGAATGTGCAACTGCTGTTCAGGAAGAAAAGAACTGCGTGCTGTGCTACCAAAATCCTTAGGATGAAGGAGTTTTCATTGCTGGTAAAGTTATTCAGCTCCCTTGATGATGAGGCTTCCAAGGGTTGTGGGAAATCTCAGCTCCTTGGGGACTTTCTACCACTGTGATTGACCCACAGGGAAGATCTCACTCATGAGCTCTCTGTTTAAGAACTGAACTTAAACTTGGGTGGGTACCAAGTGGGAAAGGATCTTGAAGGACTTGGGAGAGGGGAAGAATATGATCACGGATATTTAAATAAAAAAATGTTTAAAACAATAAAAATTGTAAAGGAAAGTCTGAGTACAACAGTGTGCCCATGTAACATCAGAGATTTCTTTCATTTGCTTGCTTTTGCTGTGTGTGTGTGTGTGTGTGTGTGTGTGTGTACATGTCTGTTGTGTGAAAGAGAGTCTTTGAAATAATTTGTAAGTTAGTTACATTTTAAATTTTAAAAGCAGAAAAGATGACCAGCTATCTGAAGTAAGCAGTATAAGACTCCATTTCTAAAACAGTGATAAAATGCCAATATTGAATTCTTTGATGATGTTTCAGAGTAATTTATACAAAAATTTGTTAGTTTAATTTTACTTTCTTAGGAGGAGTAACTAGAAGACCAAATTAAAACACACATGAAAAAACAAATTAAAAAAAAACCTCCCGACAACTGGGGTAGTATCCCAGGGAGAAGTGCTATCTGAATATGAGGCTTTATATCCTCACAGCTTATAATATTGCAAATATTATTTATGCTCAATGTTTGCATCTGTGTGAGGAAAGATAGAATCCTGAGGAAAAATCAAACAGTTGCTATTACTCCTTGGTTTGTGTTTTGAAGACACACGAACACATATAGTTGTGTGTGTGTGTGTGTGTGTGTGTGTGTGTGTGTGTAATCCCTTTTGTATCTGGCTGTGTTTGATATGGAAAACACCGTGTCAGGGGACTCTCTGGGACTAAAGTTATATACAGACGTTCAAATTATAACACTGAAACGTGTGAACAGTTTTGTTCCTATCCTTAGAGAGTGGTCCTGCTCTCTACCTATAAACTAATTTACTCAATTCTTGATTTTTAAAAATCTTGGTTGAATTTTCCACATGCATCATCACAAATGAGGGATTTTATTCTCATATCTAAACCTGTTGTCAAAAACAACCCTTGCCTTGTACCCTGTGCTTTGTTCAATGCGAGATGCCTGAGGTCCCTGAGGCAAGTGCTCATTGGGCCACATCAGACACAGAAAGGGAGCTCTATGACCAGACAGAACTGGCTAAGGAGCAGAGATACGAAGCTATTCCAGGGGGAGAGAGAAAAAAACTATGTTGAAGTAAAGGTAAAGGAAAATGGGGGTTCGGCAGCCAACAGCCTTTGGGAAGAAAGCAAAGTTTGGGACTAGAGTCATCCAGATTGGTCTACAGCTGCTCACAAGAACAGTAAGGTTTTCCTTCCTTCTCTCATGGTGTGAATAGTGTCAAGACATACACACTTGTACAAGATTGTTGCAAGAGGCAAGCAGGTAGGTAGCTCAGTGAGTAAAGAACTTGCCAGGCAAACATGAAGACTGGAGTTCAGATCCCCAGCCTATAAGTAGAAGTCAGGTATGGTGTTATTCACTGCACTGAGGAGCAGAGCCAGGTAGATACCTAGGATTTACAGACCACTCAGATTAATTGTTGAATCCCAGTGCCCAGGGAGGAGGGAATCTGTTTCATAAATCTGGGTGGAGGATGCCTCGCCCCCTCCCAGTGCAGTAACATGTTGCCATGTTATACAGCTCAACATTCCCAAACTGTTCCTTTCTCTGCCTGTCCATGGGGTTTGTCTGCCTGCCCCACGCAATCTCAGAACAAAGACTGGTTGTAAAGGCTTTGGTCACTGAGGCTGGCCCCGGGGCTAAATGGGTGAGTCCTGCCAGCCATCAAACCTAGCCTGTAAACTCGGGCAGCATTTCTGTAAGCAAATTGGTTCCTTAATATGGTAAAATCTGCAGTAGCCAAGGGGGGAAAAAACCGTGATGGAGAGTCACAGCCCCATATTCCTGAAAAGCACTCAGGCTTCTGTTCTGATCAAACCGGAAGCAAGCAGGAGAGTGGGCGGGGCTTGCTATTCACTGCTTACTCTCAACAAACTCCTGTGAGGGAGAGAGAGTACAGTGGATTAATTTACAGATTATAGGATTTTTAAAAATACTGAAACCATTCGAATGTTTTCTATCTTAACCAGCGTATCTAAAGATCCACAGGAATAAATAAACGCAGCAAGCTGACAGGGGCCTTTGGTGGCATAGTGACTGCCAGTTATAAACAGTAAAGATAACAAGCACCGCAAGCTCAGGAGATTGCCCAGTCACACGGGGCATAAATCATTTCTGAATAACTCCAGCAGCAGCGTCTCAGAAGCAAAATTAAGCCGACGGTTCCCCCTGTGGCAATAACGAAGTACTGTAATGTTGGCATAAATAGAGAAATAACCCAGAGAAGGAGGCTTTGTTGTGCCTTGGAAATGAGAGTGAACGTCCAATAAATAACCGTGCAGCCCAGCTCTCCGCTCTGGGAAACCCTCTGCAGGGGCCGGGGGCTGGGGGGAGCTTGTTCTCTGCTGCTGTGGACCCCGAGATAGGCACAGTGCCTGCTCCCTGTAGTCCCCACAGCTAGCGTGTGCTGTAGGTAGGGCATGGAGCCGCTGACATATTACCAATCTCAAGATGACAAATTTCTCTCAGTTGTAAAGGCAGATATTATTCACTGCACCAGAAAGAGCCAAAGGAATGCTAAGCTGAACACGGGACAGAGAGAAGACAAACCCCCAGCCGGCCAGGCTCTCTTCAGCGAGATGGCCAATAACCTGGAGGGGAACAATTTCCAATTTTGACTTTGGCCACAGGACCTAGCCATATGTCTTCCGCATTAATTTTACTGAGTGCCAAAGTTCATTAAAAAAAGAAATGAACTGGCTAATCACTTGTTCCTCTTGGATAAGGGAACTTGGCTATGGGACATGATCACACAAAAAGACTCCAGGGAACATCTTGATCCCTGACTGTGCTGAGTCAATATCTTGTATTTCTCATTCCAATTTCTTTATCTGTTTTACGAAGCCAATATAGCTTATCGCAGTCCCGGAGCAGGAGAGTTCTGGGCAAACTGCTGTGAGCACACTGTCTTATAAACATAGACACATTTGGGTCTTTCCACAGTGCCGGGCTTTATTAAATAACAATCAGTTTACAAGCTATGTTGGTTTTATTGGCAACATTTGTCAAGTAGTCCCAATGTCTCCAGATAGCTGGCTGAACAGAGACTTTTTATCCTAAGCTCAGATTACACATCACAATGGTAATTATACCATACACATATATTACATAGCAAATATATCTATGCTATATGGACATAAATATCTGTTAGGTTAGCATGGCTACCACAAGAATTCCACACTGGACAAATAGCAAGCAGAGAGAATAGTTCAAACAGGCTATGTCACCATGGAAGGCAAACCAAGCTGAAGACCCTGGGGATGCTGGAATGTTCCTGGCCTCTTGGCCCTTTAAAGCACACACCAGGTGGCCAGGTGACAGGTGAGCAGGCACCACCATCCACTGCAGGATTATATGCTCCAGGTGAGGAGGTTTCCCCTTGCCTAAGGCTGGGTGCTTTCCTGGTAGGATTGAAATAAGCCTGTGCACTTAGAGCATCTCATTGCCCTCCAGTTGCATATGGTAGCACACTTTCTCCTTCCAGGAAAAAAAATCCATCAGCCTGTGCCTCATGGGCGGACAGATGATGTCATTTCTATGCACACTGATGTGCACAATCATCCTGCACCTTCAGCTTGGAGTCAAAAACTGCTAGTAGAACTGTGTCTCTTATGACAGGGCACAGACCACTGTTTTCCATAGCACGGGGCAACTCAGGCAGGGCAGAGCTTAATCTCACCACTGGCTTAGTGCCTTCTTTAAAATGTCTCACCAGTAGGGTTTATTTTAAAGTAGCATTTTAACAATATCCACTGGTGTTAGGTTCCCACCAGTGGGCAGACTTATCTTCCACAGTGCCATTTGTAAAGTTAGCTACCAGATTCATTAAACTGAGATTATATCTGATTGGATTGGATCGGGACCCAGAGGACAGGTTTATAGATGGCTTTCACTGGGCAGACACTCCAAAGGCTCAAATTCCTAAGCCTGTCCTTTCTTCTCTGCCCCTTTCTATTTTGATGCTTCAGATGTGATTAACAGATCAAAGCCTGTGCTTCGCAGGTCTGACTGTAGTTATGACAGCTTTGTCTCTTTGCTTATCCGTATTTTCCTTTATTAATCTATAATGAGAAAATCTGAAGGGAAGGTTCAGCACTTCTCTGTCCTTACAGGAATAAGGCTTTTGTTGGTGAGTTATGTAACCTATGAACTTGCATTTCCCTGTATGAAGGATCACCACACCAAGTATTTGACTGTGGAACAGAAATAGATGTTTGAATGGAATGGTGAATGACACATGCAACTTATGTTCAAAGACAAGTCAAGCCAGCTTGTGGGCAAAATTATGAATAAAACGTTGTTCACCGCGGCTCCCTGCTCAACTCTCCTAGCCTCTCCACCTCCCTTATGCTGCCATGGTTTCCCTTACTTCTTTAAGAACCCTATGGATAAAGGAGTGTCTCCCTTCATGTTCAATTATGATTGCTCCCATTTGCCTGTGATATTTATGAACAGTTCAGGCCAATGCCAAAAGGAGAAATAGGAATAATACCTATTTCGAGCTAAGAAACAGTCAATCCAGCTGGTCCAGAGGGATTACCAGGGCAGTGCTCTACAGAGCCAAAGGATCTTCCAACCCCAACATTCATTCAAATGTGGTAGCTGCCAGGCTTGCTGAGGCACACCCACTATCTCAGCACTCAGAAGGCCGAGGAAAGAGGATTGGGAGTTCAAGGCCAATGTGTTACATGCAAAAATCTTCTACCAAACAAAATAAAACCCACAATCAAAACAATAGTCATAACAAGAAATGATAATTACTAGTAGGGAATCCTTGCTGTCCTGTTACACTCCATAGCACTACCCACAAACAAAAATGAATCTAGCAAATGCAGCCATAAAACGTTGACATAGTTTTATGTATCAAAGCAGATCATGTATCTGATAAGAGTTTAATACCAAAACACATAAAGGCATTTTATGATACATTAATAAAAGCACACTAGCCCAATTCAAAAGTAGCAAAAGATTTTATAGACTTTTCTTCAGAGAAGAAACACAAACGACCACCAAATACATGAAAATACATGCAGTATCATTGATCATTAAGAAAATGCAAACCAGATGTGGTAGTGTAATTTCACCACTCAAGAATTGAAGGAAGAAGAATAGGGAGTCCAGGGCCAGCCTTGGCTAAATATTGAGTAGGAGGCCAGGCTGTGTTTATGCAAAGCACCAACCCCTCCCCAGAGAAATGAAAAACAAAACTCAGGGAAATGCTAATGATAACTGTACAGTTTTATAAATATGTAAAAACCATTAAAATGTAGTGGGTCAATTTCATAATATGTGAATTATTTAGTCAGTTAAAATAAAGTTAATTTATTTTTTTATTAACACTCCAGCTTGCCATTCTCATGTCTACACCTGTTCAGATGAAAGAAAAAAAAATAGCATTTCTTCTAGTTCTGAATCAAACCAAAGATTTGTTTTCCCCTCTCAGTGTTAGTCATCCTCAGTTTTTTTCAAGTACACAGATTTTTAAATCACTATTTTAATTGTATATGTTCATGTGGTACCATGTGATAACATAATCCATATACACAGCATGTGACTATCAAGTCAAAATACTTAACATGTCTATCCTAAAAATATCTTGTTTCCAACTCTTGATTAGCATGTGCACATGCTTATGTTTCTAAGATGGCAGTTCAATGCTCATATACAAGATACACTGATGGAGATGAGCAAATCTTTCCTTTTCCTTCATATTAGTGTCTGGGGATTTTGTTCTCCTCTCCTGAGGATATTCAGATGTAGAGAGTCACCTTTCAACGGAAAACTAGAACTCATTGTATCGCTCAGTGTTTGGAGGCCATCATAAACCCACCATTTCCTTTCTGTGTCTAGAATTGCACATTTCATACTTGGAAGTTCATATTGGCTCTATCTGCCTGAAATATTTCCCAGACAATAATCTAGGTCTTATCCACTTTCCTGGGAGCATGTCCCATTACTCTGCCTTCCCTAAACCTCCTTGATTACTTCTTATGAATTTACAAAAAATGAGATACACTGTAGATGGGGAGACGCCTCAGTAGTAAACCCATATAAACCCAGGCATAATAGCTCACATCTGTAATACCTGTGCAGTAACTGGAATACCGTGGGATGGAAAGCAGAGACCCTGGAGGCTTGCAGAGGAGCTAGCCTGGCATTCACAGATGTGATCAAGGAGAGACCCTATCTCAAACTACATAGATAGAGAAGATCTAAATGTTGTTCCCTGTCCTCCTCACAAGCACTGTGGCATTTATTTATCTGCAACCATACACAAGAATACAAGGACCTACACACACACACACACACACACACACACACACACATGCACACACATGGCATGTGCATTTAGATTTTATGTGTATGCTGTCTGAATCCCCCTCTAGAATGTTAGCTCCATCAGGACAAGATGTTGGTTTTGTGTTACTTCTACTTGAAATAGAAGGAGGAAGAAAAGAATAAAACTAGGGAATTTGCCTAATTATTAAAGATCAGATCAGACTTTTTCCTGATGTTGACCGTATGGTTTTGAGCTTTTCTGTAGCCAAAACCCTTAGAACTCTCGACGCCAGTGGTCTTAACTTCTGATTTCTCTCTGCTGTGTTCACACATCCTCTCCAGCGCTGCTGAGCCCAGCCTAAAAACATAGTCCATATTTCCTATGAACTGCCTGTTACATAGCCTGGCTTGGGGTTCTAAATGCGACCTGGAAATAAGTTCTGATCAATGGTATCATTGGCTAGTGGCCAAACCAAAGGCTAAAGGTCTTTGCCCTTTCTCCTATTCTCCACTTGAGATGCAAATTTATTTTGCCAAGCAAAACAGTCTGTTGCATATCAGAAGTCATAGCCTGTGGTTTTAGGGAAAAAGTTAAACAAGAGAGCAGGTTTCTGAAGGAAGACTCTGTGGCCTCATTCCTGATGATACTTCTATTCTGCCATCAGCTTGATCTTAAGATTTGTTCTGAAATATCACATTATAGGTGTACCCGGAGCCATCCAGATTATCCTGTTCATTTATAGCTGCCTTCCTATGGTTTTGAGGCATTTAGATCACTGGGTAAAACCCATTCCATGTGTTTTTTTCTGTTTCAGAGCCGGGTACAATTTATATTTTTGAAAACTAAACGAGTAAGTTATTTCTGATGCAGAAGCTCGGCTGCCATTTCCAGACTCTTACAAGCTGAGGCTCCTAGATGGCTCTCAGGGCCTCTCTGGCAGGAAGGACTGTTCTTTCTTCTGTCACTCCCAGTTCAGCACACAGAGCTCATTCATGACTTACTGTCATGGAAGCCTTGACATCAATATGGCCTCAAGTGGATATAAATGTTGGAGGGGATGGGGAGTATGGAAAAACTGACATCTGCCTGACCCCCACCAACCTGCCAGTGATGGTGCTGATGACACTGCACATCTGGATGCTTTGAACCTTCCTGGTGATTGATTTGAGTTTTCCACTCTTCACCTAGACTCTTGGCGCAGCATTGTAGAGCCTTGAGACTCACTGGGCTTTAGCATTCTCAGTTCTAACCTATGGTTCACCTTTCTTCTTGGCTGTCCTTACCTGTGACTCCATAGGTTCCCCTCCATATGTCAGGACAGCTGCACTGAGCCCAGAGCATTAGTTCTCTGAGCATTAGGACATGATCCTGGTCCCTGAGTCACTTTGTGTTTAATCCTCATAGTTTTTATGATGCAAACACAACAAAGACTGGTAAGGCTAGCAAAGACCATGCCCTGGTGAAGAAATCACCAAAACTTAATGAACAACTCACTTGTGTTTAACATGTAAACAGCTCCCGAGCACCTACATTATGAAATTCCTATCTAATTCTACAGACTATCCCACAAACTAGTCAATCCCATTTAGCAAATGCTATATTTATGGAAAGGTGCAGAGATGTCTTGAAGGTTGTACACATTAGTAAGGCCCACTTACCATCCTCAAACCAGTTTAATTACATGTAGAGAAGCGAGTCTAAACTCAGACCAACTTGAAACTGTGGTGTTAAAGAAATGTCCATGTCTAATTCGAACAGATGAGAGAAATTCAACTCATTAAATTCTTTTAAAACATCATACATTGACAGGAGAGTGAACTGCAAGCCATGTTTATGCCATTGCCCCCCCCCACCCCACCCCGGAGAGCACTGGCAGGAGAAATCAGACTCTCTTTTCTCAACAGTTGAGAACCAAGAAGGGACTTTGTCATTTTGTGACCCAAGTGAATACCACTATTATCTTGGCTCGTCTCTTTCCGACACACTTCCACAGTGACAGACCAGTTTGCTGCAGGGTGCTGCAGCTATGCTGAGGCACAAAGTCCAAAGCAAGCACTCTAGAGTCCATGTGACAACGTAGCACACCGGAGAACAACCAGTCACTGATCTATTCGTGTTGGAAAGAGCCCTTCAGCAAACTAATCCAGGGAACACAAAAAAAGTAACTTCAAAGCAAATATACACTAAAATAACTGTAAATTGAAAAGTTCCAAAAATGAATTCCCTCCCTTTGGAAAAATTTGTTTTGAATTATTTGCTTTTTAAGTTATGTGAGGTCTCCAGGAAAAACACTTGTCTCACAGGAAAAGCAAGAGCCCTGTACTAAAATTGTATTCCCACAGCTCTCTACCTTACAGTCTGTACGGTTTAGCCAGAAAGAGCTCTTTATGACTCTACACATCCTCTGCCAAGGAAACGGGAATTGCCCCTCTCACTATGTCTTTTATGATGCCTCTCTTCCTGTCTTAAATATGTTCCCTCTTCCTACCACTAATCCAAACACAAGGCCTAGCTTCAAAGGCCCACTCAAGAGCCACTCCAGGGCAAAAGGGGCACCTGTCTCAGAGGAGGGTGTGCTTGAACTGAATCTTGGAGATTATCTAGCTCAAATATTTTCCAACTGTGCAGAGTAGGCCCTTTGGAGCCTTTGGAAAGAGCCTTAAAACGGGAAGGGAGGAGAAGAGCAGCCATGTCCTGGGAGATGGGGGAGGTTCACCTTCTTTACCATTCCCAGAAAGAGAATGCTTGATAAAAAGTTGTTTCCAGAGTTTTAGGGTATAAAAATACCCAAGTTTTATAAGTTAAATGATGAAGTCAAGTCTAATGCATAGAGAATTTTACTTGGCTTCACAATGAATTAGGGAAGCAGGGTATGCTAGCTAAAGTCCTCAGATCTGGGGCCTTCATCCCTAGGTATGCTAGAGGTCAGAGGACAACTGGAAACTCATCTCTCTCTTTCTTCAGTCTCTTTGCTACTGTGTAAGGCAGGTTAGTAAGCCAGTGAATTTCTAGACTTCCCAGTCTTTATTTTCTATCTGCTGGCGTGGCAGCATGGTAGTTAAGAATCCTCACTCCTGCACCTGACTGGGGATGGCGTGGCAGCATGGTGGTTAAGAATCCTCACTCCTGCACCTGACTGGGGATGGCGTGGCAGCATGGTAGTTAAGAATCCTCACTCCTGCGCCTGACTGGGGATGGCGTGGCAGCATGGTAGTTAAGAATCCTCACTCCTGTGCCTGACTGGGGATCTGAAATCATGTTGCCTGGCTTGTTGCATAGGCAAAGAGTCTTACCTGCCATTAGATAAAACGACACTCAGAAAGCCCACTCAAGTCACTGGCTGGAAACATCACAAGCCGTGCTTTCTTAGAAACCGGTAAAGTTCATCAGTGGTAGTGAGCACAGCTGGGTTTTGCATAGAAAAATTAATGGATCTTTCTGGCTCCACTTGTCTTTTTAATTTTGTCAAGCTTCCAAACTGACAGTTCACAACTTTCTGAAACGAATCTCTGAGTTTTAAGCCTCAGCTCTCATTTGGAGAAAGAGCATTCAAAAATGCATTAAGGTATTCCAACAAGATAATCCGATTCTCTGACCCTCTTTCAGAACCTTAAACTTGCTTTGGTTCTGATCCTTGGGAAACACTTCCTCTGGCTGCCCTCTGCTTTTAACAAATACAAAGAACAATGTGCTGCATTTTCTGCCTTTTTTGGGGGGAATAGTTTTGGGACTGTGTTCTTGTTATTGTTTCTTGTTTGTTTGTTCTGTTTTGTCCCCAAGTCCATCCTATAGCTGTGTTTTACTTTGCTCTATAGAGTGCCCACTATTGGCTTCTCTGATTCCTTGATATGCTCTGTAGTGGTTTGAATAAAAATAGCCACCATAGGTTCATAGAGAGTAACCATATTAAGATGTGTGACCTTACTAGAGGGAGTGTCACTGGAAGTAGGCTTTGAGGTTGTAAATGCTCAAGCCAGTCCCAGAGTTGCTATCTCTTCCTGCTGTCTTCTGATATGGATGCAGAACTCTCAGCTACCTCTCTAGCACCTTTTCTGCTTGCATAATGCCATGTTTCCTGCCATGGTGACAACAGGCTCAACCTCCAAAACTGTTAGCTTCAATTAAATGTTCTGTATAAGTGTTGCTGTAGTTATGGTATCTCTTCAGAGCAATAGAGACCCTAAGTAAGACAGGTTCTTTATTTCATTTATTCATGGGTTTATGTGGCTCTTACTCAACTTTTCTACGAGTCTTTTTCTCACTGGCACTTCTAGATTAAAAGAAGAGGATGAGTTTATAGATTTCAAGTGTTTTACATATGCCCTCTTCCATACTATATTCACAGAATAAGTTGCCTATCCACACCTGAGAACATGGCTGCCTAGAGCCTATGCTGGCCCATCTGAGACCCAGGGTCTCTGAATCATTTATTCAAATCTTTCTGGTTGAGTCTGCTTTTAGGTTTGGGTTACTTCTAGATTTTGAGAATATTCTCTTGCTGTAGGCAGAGCATGCCCATGTCCTATGGATGGACTATTGGTGAGAAGAAGGGTGAAGACAGAACTTGAGATTGTGGCCTGCCTAATCATACAGGCTGCTTTCCTCTTGTGTAAGCCTTGCTGAGAGGAAGAGAGGAAAGGGACTTGGCCAAAGCTACCCACACATTTTAGCACAAATTCTAATGCACACTTGCCTTGAAGACTGTTGGAAAAACATGTTTGGCATGAGGGGATTGGCCTGCATGGTATTAAACAGTTTTCAGCTTGATTTACAACCTTTGCATCTCTAACATGGCATGTATGGTCCTCCTTGTGCATTGTGGACTCAGAATCTATTTGAAATCTTGGAAGTGGCAAAGTCTTGGGCCTTTTCAACTTTCTGATAATATCTTCCTGGGGATCTCACAAGCCAAAGGAAACACAGAAAGTTCCCTTAAATTCTCCCTTTTCATCTTAAACTGTCTGCCCATGTTTGAGTTATCTTTTAGTTGATGATACCGCTGTCCAGTCAGTTACCTGTCAGAATCATGCTCTACCGCTGAGCCATGCTTCAGCCCCAGAGACACTGCGGCTTACCACATGCTTCCAAGTTCTGCCACAGCTGACACCCTTTAATGTCCACTCAAGTCCTTCTGCTTCCCTTCCTTCATCGACTGTCCACATTTTCACTGCAATTAAATTCACATCCTTGTACTGGTCTCCACTTCCTCCCAATTACTTGGAAACAAATCCTTCTTCAATCATTTCAAAAGTATCCCACAATGAGCCTTGCCTCCCCCACCTTCTCTCCTGTAACTGATTTTATCTCTGATTTTTTTTTATAACCACCCTCTCAGTCATCCACACATGTTTCATGACCCAACCAGTCCAGACCCCTTGTTAATCCCAGGCTATCTGAGAATGTATAACTTATCATAAACCTTCACATGCATGCAGTTACTCAAGCTACACTATCTGGATTGTTATTTCTTTACTTATTCTAGAGAAACCTACTTAACTATTCCAGGACCTTCAGCCCACGACATGTCCAACACTAGTACCACGACATCGCTTTTTTTGTGCTCAACCAATATGTTCATTGTACAGTTCTGAGACTATACTCATGTATAGTAGGAACTTCATAAATATTAACTTTGTGAGGGCCAAATGTAAACAATGATGCTTTAATAAATGCTTTAATAAATCTTGGAACAAGTAATGCACTGTATTTATTTACAAAGCAAAATGAGGGCTACCTTGTCCTTTCCTAGCCCATTCTGCTACTCACTAACACTTACCCAACCACCTGATTCTAAGATTTCCATCTCCAAAATGGGTTTAACATCCTCTCTGAAAGCTACAGAGGTAAAGCCTGCAAAACCTGTCGAGAATTCTGACAAAAGACAGAGCAATGCTGCACGCCTTATTACAAAGACAGGTGTGGTGTCCCAGCCAGACCCAGCACCTGGGCAGCATCAGTCCTCAGAGAAGACTCACACATGTCGACCATGGCTTGCCCGAGTCACTTATCACCCGTGTCCACCACTCCTTAGATGACGACCATCTGGAATTGCAGAGTTTTCTGCGCTCAGCTTCTCTAGTGTTTTGATCACCTGCCCTGACATAAGCCTGGTGTCATTCTGTGTTTATAGTATGTCTCCTGGGCAGTTTATGGATCTGTTTCTGGTTTTTCCCCTAAAAATCATTTCAAGAGTCACAGCATGAAGCTGGGACTGGGTGGGGGGAAGGGAACCACCTTAGGCTGTTTAATTTTCTGTCATGGGACTTCCATATCCTTTTGGTTTTGGCAACTGTTGTCACTAAAATGCAAGATGTTTATAGAATACACATGAGCAGGCAAGTCAGTGGAGCCCACTAAACATCTGGATAATCCCAAGAAGGAGTGAATTGCTGCCCATTTCACAAAGAACTTCCATGTACTTTGTCTAATTTAATTCTTACTACAATCCTGTGCGGTACATTTTCTGACTTCCAGATTAAATAAAGATTCTCAAATTGTCACATTCTCTCCTGGTCTCCCAGAGTTAGTAAGACTCAGGGCGGAGCTTACTTGACCCCAAATCTGATGACCTATCCTGTAGTGTAATATATAAGAAGTAGCAAATCAGCAGAAAACCAAGTACTGTCTGTACTTCAAAGGAATCATATGTATTTTTCTTAATTGAAGAATTAAGTTGTTTCAAAATATGTAATAAAATATACTTGTGAAACAGTACAGTGCAGTCAGGAAAATATCCAAATTGTAGTATTTAAAATGGTTTTACTACTAACTAGTATTTGTGATAAACTAAATGTTTGGTGGACAGTAGGTAGGAAAAATGCAGATTAAAGAAAAAGAAGAATTTATCCTGGTCCCTGTGATGAGCTTTACAGCTGCCAGAACCAAATGTTTAAATGTTCTACCCTATGTGGCAGTTACTAAGGGTTATATACCAGCAGACAGCCCCAGGCCCCGTGTTGTGTTCTGTTTCTCACACTGTGTTTGGTTTGCCTCAGAAGAGTTATTTAGAAACTTTGCCCATATGTTTCTTTGTACTGAGGATGCACAAAGATTCTCTAAATGGTGTAGACTGAAGTCTCTTACAGATATGATCTCTCCCATTCTGAAACAATTTTGCTCACTCTTGTCCTGGACAAAGAATCCACAGGAGAAAATACTAGTACAAAGGAGACCTACTGAGTGCGTTCGTGTTCTCTCCTAAAGACAGGTGAAGGGAGGAGCTTCTGCTGAATGTTCTGGAAACTTAAGGTGACATACTGAGAACCTTTTTCTCCTCATAGGCATATTCTCACACCCTAGTCCACAGGTCAGATATGAGTTATGACTGTCAGGTTCCAAATGCCTTTGCAATTCCAGCTGTTTTCCCAAAGCACAGGGACCAAATACAAATGAGCAGCAGATCATAAGATAAAGGGTTTAAAGCCTCGAGTTAACTAAAGCAATCTCCTTTTTGTTATCGATGAGGAAGGAATAATGTTAAATGCATGGATTTGATAAAGAAAGAAAATGAAACACGGAAGAGGAGTGGCATCTAGGTAATTCTTTTTCCCAATGAACCCAGGAAGTTTATAGATGGAATTTGGAGACACAAATCTAACTTCATTAAGTTAGCAGTGTTAGCTGCTAGCGTTAGTTACTATGTAATGTAGCAGCACACCACTATATTCAGCCTGAAAGAAGAAAGAAGACAGGGGCATAACCGGGGTTCCAGTTGTGTCCTCCATCTCTTTCTGTGCATCATTTCCATTTCTTCCTAAGTTTGTATTGCTGCTATATGTGTGCGGTACGCACGAAGGCCAAAAGAGAGTGTCAGAGAGAGTGGCCATATGAGTTCTGCAAGCTGGTTGGTTGACTGGTGACATTATCCAGAGAAGAGTCAATCTGTCACTGCTCTTGTAGAGTCTAAGCCAGGGGGAAACAACGTACAAGCTGTGGACCATCAGCAGATATCTTGTTCTTTTTTTTATTTTTAATACTTTTAATGTGAAAAACAGTGGGTGTTATGGATTCTCATGTGTGCATGCGATCTGCTTCGGTAGTCTTCACCCATTACTCTGCAGTGCCCTTCTGCCAGTAACTCTCCTCTTTCCAAGTAGTCCCTTATCTACTTATGTTAATTTCTGGGGAACTGGAGAGATGGCTCAGGGGTTAACAGCTCTGGCTGTCTTGCAGAAGACTCTGGGCAGTTTTCTTGAACCCATATGGAGGCTTACGATTGTCTGTAGCTCCAGTTCTAGGGGATCTCCTAAGCTCTTTTGGCATTTGTGGGTAGTGCACACATATGACACAAACACACACACACACACACACACACACACACACACACACACAAACACACACACATACACATACGGTCTTTAAGATAAATTCTAGATTACACATGAGAGAAAAAGTGGTGACATCATTCTTTATAGTTGAATAAAACTATTCTGTATACATAATCTCATTTTTTATCCCTTTTCCTGTTGATTGGCAGCAGCCCTGGTTCCATGCCTTGGCTGCAATAAACATAAAGGTGACAGTGTGTCTATGGTCGGCTAACTGACATCTCTTCAGTGTATACCCACAAGTATGGTTGGATAGTATGGTAGTTCTGCTTGTAGTTCTTTGTAAACCTCTGCACTGATTTCCACAGTAATCTACATTCTCACCATGAGTGTTTATGTTTCCCAGCATTTATTGTTACACGTCACTAGCCATCCTGCCTAGCATGAGATAGAATCTCAGTCTAGTTTTCTCTGAAGCTAAGAGTGTTGAATTGTTTTTATATACATTTACTAGGTAATGCCCAATTTCAAAAAAAAAAAAAATTAGAAGAAAGATTACTTCAGATATTTCTTTTACACACTTACTCTTTGTCCCTCTGCACCATGTTTTCGAATAGGGAGGCAACATTCCTCAATTTATCACTAACAGCAGCAGGAATCACTGGAATGAGATATTACCTTTCAGTCCTAGTGGACCTTCCTCAGTCCCTCCTACAACACGTCTTGTGTTTCTACAACAGGTATCCATTGTGTGCCTCTTTGTTGTAATCTTCCAGCCACATGGAAAATGTCAAACACTAGGGCCCCTACCAGAATAATTCAACCCGTGTGTGACAGCTAAAATCAATACTCTCTCACTCTCTCTTAATTCTGTGTCCTTCTTCTCTGCCTCTCAAGAAACAAATCCTGGTTGACAGAGAGGAGTTTGATTTAATTTGCACACCTGGCTGGCATTTGTGAAAGCTGGGTTACTCCTTCCCACAGAGGCTGGACCACTGATGTGCAGTCAAGGTCACAGTCAGCAAGGAGATAGGAGTAAGATCCAGTTGGGACTTGTCTACCTTCAGTCTCCCCACAATGCCCACTCATTGGTAAGCTCTTTTCCATGTATGCATGAATGTACCACACAAAGCAACATCATCTTCTGCTAGTGAGAAAAAAAAAAGAAAGGAAACAAGAATCACTTCATTTGGGCTAGGGGTGATATGAAACCAAATGAGTTAGGAGTTACAAGCATGCACATGCATTGTTGGTAGAATAAACTTCCTGTGTCAACAAAGAGTCTAGTTTTTCCAAAGCAAATGAGTAGACTCTAAAAGCACAGGGCTTCTCATGATGATAATTAAAAAAAATGGGGGCAGAAACAAGTTCAATCTTTTAGGGATTTTTTTGCCTTTCAAACCACTTTCTGTAAAGATCATGTAAGCTGAGGCATTGACTTACCTCTGATTCTGCAAGTTTAGTGGAGTCAAATTTAACCTGAAAACATCTTTCATTTCTATAGCCACTTTATTATGTTTATACAGGGCTACAAAAATTAATTGGGTGATTTAAGTAAGTCTGCTGTCACATATATTATCCGACCCGTGTTTGTGTGTTACGAAGTCCTGCTGACTGTAAGTCCAGCCTTTCATCCACTTACTCTGCCAAGGTTTCTAGAAGTTACCTAATGAGCATGGGCACATGGATGTTCAATAAGCCTTCAGTAGGAAAAGTCACCCATGACCTCAAAGAACCCCTCTGTTAGACCAGAGAGATGATGAAGGGTGTCATGTCACCGGCGTCTCTGTGTGATGGTAGATCATGCTGCCAAAGCATGTGTGGTAAGGCTGCAGAGCTGGAGGTGGCTGGGTGCAAAAGAGGCCCTGAGTTTCTAAATTCATCTCATAGTATATCCCAGCTAAGGAGCTAAGGGAGAAGTTACCTCGTGATAGACGCAGAATGTTGCTGCCAGAATACAAGTATTGCTTTGGGCAAATTAAAGTGCACGCTCTCTCTAAACACACTAGAAAGGAGAAATAAAGTACACAAGTCCAAGTCTAAACTTTAGTACTTTTTTATGCACATTTGTGCACATGTGAGGGGGTATCTGGTTTGTCCAATGATAGTTCTTTAGAGACTTGGACCACTACATTGTGTGTTTGCTAATCATCGACTATAGTCTCCCCCACCCAACCCCCCAAAAAAATCCTTGTGAAAATGTTATTCCCTGTGTAACAGCAGAGTCATATAAAATAAAACATTTTATAAAACCATGCAAGAAGGCATGAAAATTCATAGCATCTGGACACAGAGCTCTCTGTACCTAAGTTACTCCTTAGCTGCATTTGGCAATCTACATTTAACCTGCCAGCTTACTTCTGAGTAAAGAAGAAAGTTTAAAATTATCTGTGGCACAGAATTAATACCAGCATTTGGAAGGCAAAGGCAAGTGGACTTCCATGAGTTCCAGGCCAGCATGGCCTAAATAGTGAGTTCTAGGCCATCCCTGGCTACGTAGAAAGACCCTGTATCAAAACCTTGATGGACTAATAGAAAGACCCTGTATCAAAACCTTGATGGACTAAGTGAAAGGGTGAAAGTTGGTGGTTTGGGAATTATGTGGAGCTGCCTTGAATTCTGATTCCACCACCTACAAGTTGGGCTGCATTAGACCAATGGCTTGGATGCTTAAGGCCTGAACTCTTTTTTTTTTTTCTGAATCTATCAAATGGGAATGATTAAGAATGCCTACAAAGAAGAGGCTTGTAGGTGACAAGCATGAGGTGTACTGAGGACAGAAAGTCTCACATGCTATTGGCCGATCCTTTCTGGGTTTTAGTTATTGCTATTATTATGTATGTGAGTTGGGTGTGCAGAGGTCAGAGAAGAGCTTTCCAGGAATCACTCCCATCTCGGTTTGCTCTCTTGTTTCTGCTATAATGTATACTCCAGTAAAAGTTGGCTGGGCCAGCAAGCTCCAAAGAAACAGTTCTGGTTTGGCTTCCCATCTCACCCTAGAAGAGCTGGGGTTGTGATGTGTGTTCCTGTTTCAGGCTTTTTGTATGAGCTCTGGAAATTAAAATCTTGTCTGCAGGCTTGCCAGGTCAGTGCTTAGAAAATGGCTTTGTACTATCACTCCCACTACTAGATAGCTGCTGATAGTCTCTCATACTCAACACCTCCATGGTGGTTAGTGAAAATCTCCTACCCTCCAGGCAAGAAAATCTTCAGAGGTAATCTGGGAGCATAGACATGTATGCTACACAAGTGTAAACATGGATTCTTGGAGTCCCATAGTCCAGCAGAAATATGTTACCTATTTGATAATACCTGTATATCAGAATACAATAAGACAGGCTACAGAAAGTCAGAAAGGTTAGGAGAGATTGCAAAGGACAACTATTTAGATTTTGGCTACTATATACATTAGGGGACTTCCAAGCCCCTTTAACTCTAGTTTAAGGGGTTTTGTTGCCCTCTTTTGGCCTCCACAGGCACTGGATTTACATGCACAAACCATACAGAGTTGGGATCCCCAGTCTGCAGGTAAATTCTGCATTCGTGTGGCAGCCTGACTGTAATTCAAGCTTCAGAGAGCAGGAGCAAGCTGGTTAGGAAGATCGGCTCTATCACCCAGCTCTACATTTGATTGGGCAAACCTAAGTCACAGAATTAGATAGAGGAACAAACAATCAAAATATTACTGATATCATTCTGAGGCCTTCACACATAGCACATGTGTGCACATATCCCCACACAAGCAAACATTCACACACACACACACACACACACACACACACACACAGGTTACACAATACAATAAAGATTTACAAAACAATTCAAAGTCAATAATGTATGCCTGAGGGGGCTGGAGAAATAGATAGCACAGTGGTTAAGAGCACTGACTGCTCTTCCATAGGTCCTGAGTTCAATTCCAAGCAATCACATGGTGGCTCACAACCATGTGTAATGGGATCTGATGCCCTCTTCTGGTGTGTCTGAAGACAGCTACAGTGTACTCATATACATAAAATAAATAAATCTTTTAAAAAAATAATGTATACCTGAGAGATGCCCAGTGGATCAAGACACTTGCTGCCAAGTCTGACAAACTCAGTTCAATCCATATAATGGAGGGAGAGAACCAACACCTGCAAATTGTCTGAAGTTCATATACAGTGAATTCATGTGCGTGCACATATACACACACAAACACACACACATGCACACATACACACAAACTCACAATGTAGTAAAAATCAGTAATATATTCAATAAATTATTTTTTTTATTTCCAAAAGAATTAGTTACTTGAAAAATCTAGTCAAACTAATTCAAGATCCAAATTGATCAAACTGGCAAAACCCTATATATATGGAAGAAATAAAGTTGGGTGTTAAAATGTTCCCCAAATTAAACATCATACTGAGATTATTGAACTAGTTTTCTTAGAGTGTCCTGGTATCCTGTAGCTCCTCTCAATGTAGGAAAACCTAAGCTACTCCCAATCCACTATTTGAGACCAGTACTTCTCTTCCAAAACCATACAAACATGGCAGAGAATACACCTGTGGTTCATTCTTACAAGTGAGTTAAGTCTTTAAAAAAGAAGGACACCAAACTGAATGAAACAGTACTAAAAATATAATCTCCCTTTATAAAGTTCCCCTTTAACATAAATTCATGAGTCCATTTACTTTTTTAAAAAGTAACTAGTTCTACACATCAAATAATCAGAGTAGTTTAATATTCTATAAGGTAAATAATGTGTAAAAATAACTGTTCATAAGAGTATTGCCATGGAACAAGAGTCAAAAGGTTTTCTTAGTCTTATGAAATGTGTCTGGAATCAGGACATCAAGCAGCATGGAAAAATACTAGAGGTAGTCTCTTTAGAAAAGAGGCAAGCATACCTTGTATTGTTGCCTTTTTTTGTCAATATTTTCCTAAAGAAAGTTATCATCAGGTAACTTAAAACTGCAAATATGCAAAAAGGATTAGAAAAATCCAAAATTATCATGTCTTTAAATAATATTATCAGTTTTCAAGTACCAAAAAATTAAAGATAAGTGATTAGAAAATATGAAATCCAGAGAGCAAGAAGCAAGACCAGTCTGTCAAAAAATGCACTGTATTTCTATAGATCATTAATAGTGTGGATGCGTAATTTGTATTTTTATATAACATTAACAGTAGATATATAATATTAAAAGATGATATTTTTAATGTCAACAAAGAATATCAAAGACCTGAAACTATATGTAATGAAATAGATTCAAGAATGGAACATAGATAACCAATGCAAAATCTACCAAAAATTACAGGGAAGGAAGTGGGTGAACTATGTAAACATGAAGGTCTCCAGCACAATGAGAAAAGCCAGGCAGGATATCATGCATATCTGTAACTGTAGTTCTAGGGAGCAGAGTCAGATAGAATGTGAGGGCACAGTAGTCAGCCATATTAACCCAATGAAGAGCTCCTGGTTCAGTCAGCAACTTTACCTTGAAAAAAAAGGGTGTAAAGCAATAGAAAAAGATATCCAAGATCAGCCATTGGCCTGCATCAATACACAGACAGCTGAGCTGACCCCCACATAGGAGTACACATACAGAAAAAAACCATACACACATAGGCACACTTACCCCCACATACAAACACACACACACACACACACACACACACACACACACGGGAGGTGCAGGCAGACAGACAGAGACAGAGACTCATAGAAACAGAGAGAGTAACAGAAAAGAACTTCATATTGAAATCGATTCTAAAATCAAGTAGAGCTTGAAAGCTATTTGTAAAGTTTACATAAAAAAGCAAATGAATAAAATAACTAAGATAGTTTTGAAACAAGAAGAAATCAAGTAAATAGATTTTTTTCTCAACTTAGGTACATTATTAAGGAATATAAAGCAGCACTGACCAAGCACATAGAGACACGGTGTTGATGAAGGACAAGGAACGTTTCACAGGAAGCACTGGTATCTTACCAGCTATGCCAGTGCAGAAGAGCAGCATGCCAGTAGATGGGTTATAACAGTCATCCTGGAGTCAAGTGTTCAAAACAATTGTTGTGAGACCAACAAATACAAAGTAGTTACAAAAGCATTTGAATAAAAGTGGAGGAGAATATTTTTCTGACTTTTGATTAAGCAAGGATTAATCACAAATCTTAAAAGAAGAAAATATGTTAAATTTAACTACATTAAAACAAAGAACATATATTTGTTAAGAGGTATTATGAAATAAAATAGAATAAAAGCTAGCAACAGAACATACTATTATTTTAACAAAGAACTTATGTCCAAAAAGAACTTGAAGAAACTGATTTTTAAAACACAGAAATAGCTTCAGATCCACATCTGTGCCCCGGAGCTAAGGCTGTCTTACAGCCATCCATACACAAATCCTGCCTGGAGGGAGCTGGTTTCCTAGAAGTGCTGACACACATAAGAGTGAGGCTCACAGGCTCATAGAAGAGACAAGCTCCAGTCAAAAACACCCAGACCAACTAACACCAGAGATAACCAGATGATGAGAGGCAAGTGCAAGAACCTAAGCAACAGAAACCAAGGCTACTTGGTATCATCAGAAAACAGTTCTCACAGCAAATCTGGATACACCAACACACCAGAAAAACAAGGTTCAGATTTAAAATCACATCTCATGATGATCATTGAGGACTTTATGAAGAACATAAATATTTCCCTTAAAGAAATACAGAAAAACACAGGGAAATGTGTAAAAAATTCTTTAAAGAGGAAACACAGAAACCCCTTAAAGAATTACAGGAAAAACACAAACAAATTGCTGAAGGAACTGAACAAAACTTTTCAGGATCTAAAAATGGAAATAGAAACAATAAATAAACCACAGCCCAGGAGATAGAAAACCCACAAAAGAGATCAGGAGTCATGGAGTCAAGTATCACCAACAGAATACAAGGGATAGAAGAGAGAATCTCAGGTGCAGAAGATACCATAGAAAACATTGTCAAAACAGTCAAAGAAAATGCAAAGTACAAAATTTCCTAACCCAATACATCCAGAAAATGCAGGACACAATGGAGAGATGGAACCTAAGAATAATAGGCATAGAAGAGAGTGAAAATTCCCAACTAAAAGGGTCAATAAATATCTTCAACAAAATTATAGAAGAAAACTTCCCTCACCTAAGGAAAGAGATGCCTATGAACATACAAGAAACCTAAAGAACTCCAAATAGATTGGACCAGGAAAGAAATTTCTCAGTCACATCATAATCAAAATGCCAAAAACACAAAACAAGGAAATAATATTAAAAGCAGTAAGAAAAAAATGTCGACTAACTATAGGCAGACCTATCAGCATTACACCAGACTTCTCAACAAAGAGTGTGAAAAACAGAGGATTTTGGGAAGATGTCATATAGATCCTAAGAGAACACAATTGATAGCCTAGGCTACTTGTCAGATATCATACAGGCCCTAAGAGAACAAAAATGATAGCCCAGGCTACAATACCCAGCAAAATTCTCAATCACCACAGATGGAGAAACCAAGATGACAAAACCAAATTTACACCATATCATTCCACAAATTCAGCCCTACAAAAGATGATAGTTGGAAAACTCCAACACAAGGAGAGAAACTACATCCTAGAAAAAGCAAGAAAGCAATCTTCTTTCAAGAAACCCAAAAGAAGATAGCCACTGTCTTAGTCAGGGTTTCTATTCCTGCACAAATATCATGACCAAGAAGCAAGGGAAGAAAAGGTTTATTCAGCTTACTCTTCCATATCACTCTTTATCACAAAGAAAGTTAGGACTGGAACTCAAGCAGGTCAGGAAGGAGGAGCTAATGCAGAGGCCATGGAGGGATGTTACTTACTGGCTTGCTTCTCCTGGCTTGCTCAGCCTGCTTTCTTATAGAACCCAGGTCTACCAGCCCAGGGATGGCACCACCCACAATGGGCCAGGCTTTCCTCCCTTGATCACTAGTTGAGAAAATGCCTTACAGCTGGATCTCATAAAAGTATTTCCTCAACTGAGTCTCCTTTCTCTTTGATAACTCCTGTTTATGTCAAGTTGACACAAAACCAGCCAGTATAGCCACACAAACATAATTCCACCTCTAACAACAAAAATAACAGGGAGCAACAATTACTTTACCATAGTAAGTCTTAATATCAATGGACTCAATTCCCTAATAAAAAGACATAGACTAACAGACTGGATGCATAAACAGAATCCAGCATTTGCTGCATACAGAAAATACACCTTGGTGACAAAGACAGACAGTACTTCAGAGTAAAAAGCTGAAAAAATTTTTTGAGCAAATGGTCCCAAAAAACTAGCTGAAATAGCCATTCTAATATCAAACAAAATCAACGTTCAACCAAAGTTTATAAAAAAAAGATAAAGAAGGATGCTTCATACATACCAAAGGAAAAATCTACCAAGATGAAATGCCAATGAACAATAATGCTCCAAATGCAATGGTGCCCACATTCATAAAAGAAAATTTACTAAATCTCTAATCACACATTGTATCTCACATAATAACAGGGATAGACTTCAACATCCCACTCTCATCAATGGACAGGTCAAGAAAACAGAAACTAAATAGAGACAGTAAAACTAACAGAAGATATGAACCAAATGGATGTAACAGATATCTATAGAACATTTCATTCTAAAACAAAACAGTATGCCTTTTTCTCTGAACCTCATGGTACCTTCTCCAAAAGAAACCATATAATCAGTCACAAAACAGGCCCCAACAGATACAAGAAGATTGAAATAATCCCATGAATGCTATCAGATTACCACAGACAAAGACTGGTCTTCAATAACAACAAAACATGACAGAAAACCCACATACACATGGAAGCTGAAATGTAAATTAGTACAGTTTTGGAAGACAATAGAGATACTTCTCAAAAATTGCCTAAGCATAGAACTACTGTATAGTACAACAATTTTACTCATAGGTGCATGTCCAAAGGAAATGGAATCAGTACGTCAAAGCGACATCATCAGTCCCAGCATCAATACATTATTCCTTCAAAGCCTCTAACTGATGGCTAAAGAAAACACAGTATACATGTCCTGAGTCTCTGTTCAGCTGGAAGAAATAACATGATCTATTCCTGATACTTGCAAAACAGATTGTCAATAGATACATTAAACAAACAACAAAAGCGATTCATTAGGAAGTTCTGAAAGACTCTTGTGCTGTCAGGCTCAGCCCAGCCAGGACAGTGTATGATGATGCTGTATGTGCTGCCTGCTTCTACCTCATGGAGTAGCCACCCTAGAGATCAGCTGTTGCATTATGGGGGTTCATGTATTCAAACAGCCTGTGCAAGAGACTATGCTATGTACTCAAGGCAACCTACATAGCCTCATTTCATCACACAGACCTTGCTTTGTTTCACAGTGGCATGAGTGGAGTTAGAACAGGATACTAAGATGCCCTGTAAGAGAGAGACCACATAGCACTTATCCAAGTATGTTATTTCATAGTTTTTAGACTGTTGTAATTAATATCTGTTGCATATAATCTGTAAATTAAATTTCATCACAGTGATGAATAGAAAAGGCTTTGCCCTGTTTACAGGTTTATGAATTTCTAAGATTACCAAGGTATTAAGTCTAAAAATGGGTGACTGCTATACCATGTTTAGTCTAGATCTGTTTCATTCATCCATCTATCCATTCATTCATTTGTTTGTTCATTCATTCATTTATTCAGCTACTTTGTCTTAGATTTGCCTAATGCATGTATGCTTGCTGTTATTTATAGAGAAAGAATCAATACTGCCATTTTGTTTTGTAAATATCTCCTAGTTAACTCCTGTCTCATTCCTCAGCCTCCACAGTGCTGGGATTATAGGCCTACAGCATAGTATGTAGCCTAAGTCTTTTTTTTTTTAAAGATTTATCTATTATATATAAGTACACTGAAGCTGTCTTCAGACACACCAAAAGAGGGTATCAAATCTCGTCACAGATGGTTGTCAGCCACCATGTGGTTGCTGGGACTTGAACTCAGGACCTCTGGAAGAGCAGTCAGTGCTCTTAACCACTGACCTATCTCTGTAGCCCCTGTGGCCTAAATCTTATCCCTCTCCTCTTTGTGTCTTTGAGCTGTCTCATTCTTTTCTGGGGTACAAGGCTTTAGCTGGAGCATCCTCTAAGAATATCAGGTGAGGTAATATTGTATGGAGTAGATCCCCCCTTTTTTCAATTCTTTTAAAATTTTCATTGTCTTTGACTTTTGACAATTTGACAGCAATGTTTCCCATTGTGCATTTCTTTCGGCTCACTCCATTCCTGATTTTTATGCTATTTGAATCTCTACATTTATTTTCCTTCCCAAATTAGGGAAGTTGGAAGATTTAATTATTTCTTTAAATATTCCATTTATTTTCCTCTCTCTTTCTTTTAAAATTTTCATGATACATCGACTCCTTTCTCTCAGAGTAGATATTTCCCTCTCTGGTGGTCTGACAGTTAATGTTCATTGTTAACTTGACTGGATTTAGAATCACCTAAGAGACAAGGAGACACAACTCTGGTGTTTTTGTGATCACATTTGCAAAAAAAGGGGGGGGGTTAAAGAAAGGGGTAACCGTACTTTGCAGGGAATGGTGACATCCCTTGGGTTGGGGACTCAGAAGAAATAGAAGAGGTAAAGGAGAGGGGAGGGAGAGGCAGAAAGAGAGAGGAGAGAGCAGGGAATGGTGACATCCCTTGGGTTGGGGACCCAGAAGAAATAGAAGAGGTAAAGGAGAGGGGAGGGAGAGGGAGAAGAGAACGTGCTAATTGAGTCTTGAGCACTCCGCTCTGCTTCCTGATCCCCTCGTCATACAGAGCTGTCTATCTTCCACATGCTCCACCTGCACGAATCCCATCAAGTCCACCACAGGAATCTTCTCTGGCTGACATTCTTCCACTCTGGGATTCTGTCACAGTGGTACAAAGGCTAGCTAACACAGCATGACAAAGCCATCATCCAGAAGTTTCTGTTGAGCTCTATTCAGAGAGGCTATACTATTTAGCTTTCTGAGCTTGTTCAGTTCTTCATGTACAGCCCCCATGTCTTTGTATTGTCAGTTTTCCCTGTTCATAGTCTGACTACAGTCCTCTGTCATTGAGCTTGCTTAAGCTGGTTTTTAAAATTTGTTCCTAGCTGACTCAGAGATCTTTTACATCTTTAGGCAGTCAGCTATTAAATGCATTTTCCTGTTAATTGTGTCCTGTGCTCTTTGTATTCTCTCAAAGTAGGATAGAATTGTGACAGGAACACTTTCTCCAGCCTTCTTAGCTCTGACTCAATCAGGAGACCATTTTTGTGGGTAGACACCACATTCTTGCACAGAATACTTGAAGAACAGGGTGTTCCTCCATCCATTCCCTACCCCAGAGAAGCCATGAGCTTAGAGCAGTTCTCTCTAGATGTATGATCAGCTGTGATGGCTGCCTCAAAGTAAGACAGAAGTAAACTGGAAACCAGGCTAAAATTCCTGATGTAAGGACACAATGCTCTCCTTACATACTTGCTCCCACGTGACGACTCTCAATTCTTGTCCTGTACATGAACCATCCAAAGAAATTCAAAATTCTACTCTCTGTGGTCCATACAAAGACATTATGTTTAATTTATCTCAGGACAGATTCCAGGAATTGGTATTTGGCTAAAATAACCTAGGCATTTCTAATGGGCAGCCATAGGTCATACTTTTGTCTACACCAAATCTTCAGTTCTCCTGGAAAACTAATGTGCTATAGACTGCTGTTTCTTTTCATGCTGTTCTAGTTCAGTGTTGCACCATGAGTCAACCCACTTTTCATTGATCCCTCGCAATCCAAACTCACTGATCCTCAATAGCCCTGCTTCTAATGAGGACAAATCCACAGGGCATCTCTGAACTCTGGCATCAAAGGCTTAATCTACCAAATGAAAATAATATGCACACTTATCAAAAATAAGAAATGATATTTCTCAAGGGGCATTGGTGTATAAAAAGATAAGGCACACACTAAGTGAAACAATATGCAAATAAATTGTATGAGCGAGAATTCTTACCCCAAATATGAAACGATCTTCATCTACCTCCAACTAAGACAATAGACACCACGTAGAATTTGAAAACTTCTCCGGTATCAGTAAATATTAAACACTGGTAACCTATTATCATCCACTAGCACAGGCTTCCGTAGGGTCACACGGTACTGCAGGGTATCTGTTTCTTAGCAGCTCCACACCACCTCTAAGTATTCGGACACTGGCTTCTTTTGACCCAGGCATGGTCCACCCCACCTTCCTTGGCTGCTTCTGTTCCAGGTGGTCCATGACTGCCCCAATGTGCTGTTTTTCACTCACTTTCCCTTGTTGTGTTGTGCCAAGCCTTGCACATCCCAACTCTGTGGTGGGCTTTGTGCATTCTGCCACTACACCCTTTGAACTCAGTTAAGTTGTCACATCAAAGAACACACCAAACTACTCTGATACAATTGGTATAATATAATATAATATAATTCGCCCACCTAGATAAGTTGCATAATCTTGTATAATTCCATCCCTCATAATATATTCATGAAAACCTTATCCATATAGAGATGTTCCAAAAGAAATATCTACATCTGCTCCCATGTTGCCTCCTACTTAATCTGTCTTTCTCCTCCTCTTCTGCTTTCCTAGACTTTTTCCTACCTACCTCATCCAATGATAGGCTCGACCCGCTGTATTGTATATAAGGATATCATCCTACATTCTCCAGATAATTAGCCATTAGGAAGATGTACTTTAGACTCTAGAGAAGGTACAGCACTTGTTGTAAGGACTGTTGTGTGTAATATTAAAATAGCAAAAAAAAAATGCTATCCTGAGCTATGCTCTAGCAACAGAGTATCCCCTCCCCTATTTGGGAGCTGTAAGCTGCAGTCTTCTCTGTTTGGATGGTCCAAGTGCCTCTGAACCATTCTTATTTTCTCATTCATCTGCCCCCTGGGACTTGCTGTCACAAATCCTCATAACCCAGTAAAATCAAATTCCTGGAGGCTTGGAATTTATCAGTCAGATTTGCAACCATCACTTCTCAACTCACAAAATGCCTAAACAATGAACTCAGAGCCAATATGTATTGGTGCAAGCTGTCCATCTAAATTAGACAAATTTCCCTATATTATTCTATGCTCTTTTATAATATCTGATGCTATCTATGGCTATTTAAAGCCACGTAGATTGGATTCATCCTCTTCCTCCTCCACCTTCTCTGTCTCCTGTCCTTTGTCTCTGCAACTCCCAGTCCGGCCTTCCTTTTTCATTGCCCAGTCGCAGACTCTAGTCTTCCATTACACCTTCCCTCACCAGCATGTTGACAGCAATCCGGAGAGGACCAGAGTTTGGTCTCAGCACCCACCCACACAATGGCTCACAGCTGCTTGTAACTCCAACTGCAGAGCTTCTAACACCCTCTTCTGCCCTCTGAGGACACCACGGCACATAGTATACACATGAGGAAGGAGGTGCACAGACAGAAAAGTTAATAAATTAAATACTAAATTCAGAAAAAGAAAATGGGAAACAAACCTTCCACGCACCATCCACGGTGTTATAGCTCACATTCCTCATGGGCTTGAGGACAGAGAATATGCAGGAGGAGCTAGAGAAGCATTTTCATGGGTTTAATCCATCTCAACTAACTTCCTCAGATAGGAGAGTTTCTAGCTTCCATTAGCATCTTGTTATAATGGTTACAGAAAAGACTTAGAGAGAATGATTATATTCTACTGCCAATTACTATGTTTTCGTGGGGTATATGTTTGTATCAGTTCTATTACTGCATTCCTCCACATAGGAATCCATGAGGGGGAACAGCTGAATGTGCAGTCATGGAACCTCCCCTCCACATATGTTTCTGATTTTAATTTGGGTTTTGCCTGGATGAATGACTAAACATGACTCTGCAGCCTCAATCTCCCCCCCCCCCCCAAGGAGCCTGATTATTTTATGACACAAACAAGCTTTACAAAACAAAGCTAATCTACACCCCATCGAGCAGAAGTATTTCTTTACTCACAAACACAAGGTTTAAATGATTTGTGCAAAGCGCACGCAGCTGACAGTCTCCTTCCAAGTTGCAAATCAATGGATCTGTCATCATTTCTCAGAACGTGTTGTTTTCAATATGACCTGCTGATTTTCCCAAGTGCTCACTGTTATTGTGGAGTCATGGTAGCATGGCCCATCAACCCCTTTTGCTTGCTTTTTGGCCACTGACTCCCCAGATTTTCCTTTGACCTCCACCCAAGTATATAGCCTTGCATCATTCTTTTTTTCCCAGATTCTCTCTCTCTCTCTCTCTCTCTCTCTCTCTCTCTCTCTCTCTCTCTCTCTCTCTCTCTCTCTCTCTCTTTGACACAAGTCCAAGGAATTTTGCATTTCTTAACTTCTCCCAAGAATAAGAACAGCTACTGGAAAAGAGCCGGATCTGCAGAGTGAAGTAAATCTTGGTAGCAGAACTCCCTCATAGGCAGAACAACCTCACTATCAGCTTCCTGGAAAAAACAAAAAAGATGGCCCCTCTAGTTTTCAGTCATCACACACAGTGCTATTGAGAAAATCAAATGAGATCAAAGCAGCATTGCTTGTATGCTGGAAAGACATAAAAGAGAAAGCTCTACTATATTTTATCCTTTATTTGACTTAGCTCTGTTATTCCACTAAACAGTTAAGTGAATAAATTATTGGATGGACAGATGGATGGATGGATGGATGGATGTGTGGATGGATGATTAAAAAAGGTGTAATTCCTACATTAACCATCTCCTGATTTCTTTAAGGTACCATGTCTAGGATCTATGAAACTTGACTTTAAACTTCATGTTCACTGAAATGAGCAGAGAGTATCATTAAGACTACAATATGGAGACCACACTTCTCAGAGCTATAAGATTAAAAACTCTGGAGGTAGAAGCCAAGACTCCGAATTTGCAATATGGAGTGTGACCAAAGGTGAAAAGTACATAGGTTATTACATTAGGTGTGCTGTCACTGTATGATGCTTCTTCAATGCTGTTTGGGAGAGGAAGGGGTTGTTCCAGCTAGTCATTGGAGGGGACACAGTCATTCATGATGGCAAAGGGACAAAAGCTCTGGGGCAGTGAGAGTAAGGTTCTCACACTGTCTCTGCAGTCAAGAAGCAGAAAGATCAGCTCAATGGCAAGGAGGGATGTCATGCAGAAGAGCCACACATCAGTGCCCTACTTCTTCCTACTTCTTTAGAAAGCTCCTGCTTACTAAAGGTTCTACAGTCTCCACAAAACAGCACCACCCACTGGAGAGCAAGTGTTTAACCACAATAGGTCCTAAGCTGTGTCTTTATCACAGCACTCAGCAGGTGCAGCTCCTCTCTAGGACTGCAGATGTTTCTCAGTAAGAACCATCTATGGTATGTTTTATTTATTTCACTTCATTTTATGTTGGGTCAGGAGCCCCAGACAATATCTTTCACGTACAATAAGCACTTAATAAATGTTAAACTAAATGGAAGAGTACTGTAAATTGTTGTTGAGCCCCTCAGATAATTTTGCTACTATTATTTTGATTAAAAACTGCTTTCCACAGCTGGTTGTGATAAGATAATATAGTTAAAATTAAAATTTTTGCCTCTTCTGAATTTTTAAAGTATTGGCTGTGAATTTTAAAATGTAGTAATGCCAATGCATTTATAATAAAATATTTTCAGGACCAGTCTCCTGCTGGTCAAGATAAAATGATTCAGTAAAATCTGAATTTTTGCTTGTTCTGATTATTTAAAATATTGGCTGTGAATTCTAAAAGATACTAAGGTCAGAATATATCTATTATGATAAAATGTTCTCAGTAACTATCTTCTAAGGTATATTTGGCTGGCATTTTACTTAAAATAAATAGAAGAAACATACATTCAGGTAACTATATTATCCTGTTGATTCCACAAGATTGAATGCATACAATCCCAGTCCAACTAGTTGGAGCTCACTTTCCTCTCTAAAAATCTTTTCCTGTCATACCAAGCTCTTGATATTACACAATTTCTGTTCTCTCCAGCTCCTAAGAGCTTATATCATGATAAGGCCAGTAAAAGCCTTTATCAGGCACACTCCTCTCCCCAGTGATATCAGAGTCTACTGAATCTACTCGAGGAGGGAACAGTTGCCTTAGGAAATGCAGATGATTGGTAGCTCATTGAGAATGAGTAAAGAATTAGACATTGCTCCAGGAATGGTGCCCAGAATCTCACTCCCAACTGGTCCACCCAGGAAGCGAGATGCCTATGCCAAAACAAAAGAGCCTTTTCAGAAATGGATTGAAGCAGCTCTGTCTCAGGCCACTCCCACAGACCAAGACTAGCTTCTCTCTATGCAAAACCATTCCACTGGATGCCATGGACTCATGGTGCTGTGAATTAAAAATGTTTCCTGCAGACTCAACTATTTGGGCATAAAGTTCCCAATTGGTGGCACTGTTTGTGCAGTTGTAGGGACTCTAGGAGGTGGAGCCATGCTGCAGGAGGTAGTTCACTGGGGTGAGGGTTCGATAGTTTAATATCTCACCCCCCTTATAGTTCCCATTAATTTTCATGTGTGTGGATAAAGATGTGATCTCTTGGTTTCCACTCCACACATCTGCTGTCTGGCCTCCTCTGCCATTATAGACTTCCCGTCTGAAATGATAAGGCCCAAATAAACTCTTTATTCTCGAAGTCCTTCTTGGTCATGGTATTTTCAATGCAGGCAGACCCTAAAGCAGTAATTTCAGGAGTCAGTCAACCCTACCAGAAAGTCTGAAATGGATTCTGTCAGCTCCCTTTGAGGTTGAGGAGCAGAGCAGGGCCTGAAGAAAGTCTTGGTATCCTGAGATTAGTAGCTTATGCCATCCTGGATATAGGAAAATGGCTGTCTCTGCACAGTGAGAGCACTGAAAACTCAGAGTAACATGAGGCAAGCATTTTGTCTAGGACTTTGCAATCAGGTCCCAACCCAGAATGGCAAACTTACTGGCCAAGTCAGAGAACAATATTGGTATCCCTAAGTGGATGATCAGTCAATCTTTCATATCACCCAGATCTGTCTTTTCCCTCTTTCCCTTATCTTTGTCTGTTTTGGCACACAAACTGAGCATGGGTTGACCTTGTCATATCTGGAGGTTGTTAGGAAATCTTTGATATTAGGAATATTCTACTGTAAATTACTAGCTTGGGTAGTGGCATTGTATCTAGACTATCAGAATTGAGGTGGTGGTGACTAGCCTAGCAGAGTTTGGGTAGGGGGAAGTGTAGCAGGCTATTAGCTGAGATCCATTGATACCTGATAATCTGGATTGGGACCTAAGCTAGTTCAAGAAACCTTTGACCATGAACTATCGAGTTTATTTTTCTTACACTGTATTTTCCCTCAATGGCGACCAGAATTCAGCCTTCTTGGTGACCTCTGGGACTTCTATTTGTTAAATCTCGACCATCATGCCAGAGATTCCATTTCTTGTCCCTCCTCTACTTCTACTACTAAGTTCCTATCATTGGTCTGAAGGTCAGCATACTGGGGTACAACTGTACCATCCTATCCAGTTTCCACAGGTGCTGTACGGCTGAACCTTCAGTGCTAACAGAGATCTTTGACATCTCAGAGATCTCGTTAACACAACCAGCCAACCCAAAATAATCATTTCTGGGTTCTGTGCACTGAATCAGACTCTTTAGCTTGCTAGTGTTAATCTAGATAGCACCACAAACTCCCTGTGTGCCCTGAGTATGCTGGAAAGTGTCCCCATTCTTGCCTCTATGTGCTCCAGGATGGCTGCAGGTTTACAAGTTCATAACATACCTTTTGTATGCATCATATAATTTTCATTTCTAGACTGTAGCTTTCTATTATATCCACTTTGCTGAGCGTGAGACAGAGTGTATTATAGCACAAGCTGATCCCAAACTCACTATGTATCCAAAATGACCTCGGCCTGCAATGCTCTTCCCTCTGCCTCCTGAGTACTGCAATTATAAATGTGTGCAAGCAGCTATGGTTAGTTTATGTGTTACTGGTGATCAAAGGTCCAAGGACTTTGCTCATGTTTCTCATGGACTCTGGAAACTGAACAATATCTCAAGGTGTTATTACTTCTTTGATCTACTATGAAGCTATTGTGATGAACATCACATCAATCTCATCCATGTGATGTGATGTTCATAAAATGTGTTCTTTATCCCCCCATTCATCTCCCGGCATTCTTTCAAACACTATTTCTATGAAATTCTCATTAACACCTTAAATATCTCTGCCACTTGGCAATGCCTTCCATGTGGAGTTTCTCAGACTGCACTGGGATATTTTGTTCTTACCTCCAAAACACTGAGACCTCTTCAATAACTAGCTTAACCCTTACCAGGTCTTTCCTCACTCCCAGTTAAGACCATCTGCACCCTATAAAACATGTCCCTCAGGGCAACTTCAGCATAGCATGGAGTGGAACCAGAATCCACTCCCATTCTTTTATCCAAATCCCCTGCTCTAGTTTAAGACTCATGGGTCTCATATCCAAGTGTTTTATTCCTAGATATTTCTGTCTTACCCTTGAAGGTTGAGCCCTCATATGACTCTTAATTTGGACTCAGTGTTTACCTCTACTCGAACGCCTTGCTCTTACACATTCTGGCCAGAAACACCCAGCCCAGTCTCTAGAGACTGTTACTGTGGTCTTGCACATCATTGCAAGTCATTTTGACAGAGCGAATAAATGCATCTGATATTTATGATTTTTCCAGTGAAGGAGAACAATGGCTCCCTCTCTATGAAAACCAGTTTCAGGTTCAGGCTCTGTAGTGTCACACAGTAAGGTATTTGCTGTCCAAACATGATGTTATCCAGGAATAAAACTCAAGGTGAGAACACGCTGAAAAGAAGAAGAAGAAGAAGAAGAAGAAAAAGAAGAAGAAGAAGAAGAAGAAGAAGAAGAAGAAGAAGAAGAAGAAGAAGAAGAAGAAGAAGAAGAAGAAGAAGAAGAAGAGAGCATTTCAGGTATTAAAGAGATGTGAGCAGTAGGAAAGAGTTGTCCCTTCCCCCACATGCTGCCCTCACCTTCACACTGACCCCTCTGGGTTCCACAAATGCTGAAGTTTTCTTAGACCCTTGGGTGTGCTATAAACTCTACCCAGAACAGTCTCTACTCCATGTTTTTGTCTTGATCATGTTATTACATCTTTCATGTTTCTGGCAAAGACCATCTCCTCCTGGAATTCTTTCTTAGCCCATAGTCAAATACAGTGTTTCTCTTGTTAAAGATACATTTTGTTAATTTGACTTAAATTCCCATTAGACATCAAGTTTAATCCAGATAGAAATAGGGAATCTAGATCTAACTGTTTCTCGTGGATCATGGTGTGACCTTCATCTCATGCTCAGTAAGTCTTTGTTTAATGACTGTGTGTATTGATAATATGTATCATTAACAAACTATGTGGTCATCCATAGGAAACGTTAGTGTGTAGAAAGACAGGATCTAGGCAGGTAAAAATACTAGAGGGTGGTAGTTAGTAGTGTGGCATCCCACACAGCATGGGCCTGGAAATGTGAGGTAATGCAAAAAGGATGGACAGGAAAGAAATGACAGACATGGACACAGAAAAGCTGGGGTCAGCTGGGCTGTGCACACTCTGCTGGAGATACATCACCACTGGCTATAGCCTGGAACCTCACTGCATTGATTATACACAGCAGAGGGAGGGTGTAATTAGTCTCAGTAGGGCTACAGTTATGAGGGAGGAGAAAGCTGCAGTTGCTAGATTTGTACACATTGGTCAGCTGTTCAGAAATACTTATACTTGGACATAGAATGGCCTTACCTTTCTGAACCTGGGGAAAGCTTTTCTGAGCCCAAGGGAAAAGTTTTTCTGACTTCTTATAAGTCTTATTGCTTTGTGTTATAAAGGATAGAAAGCAAAAAAATAAAACCCCAGAAGATAAATAGTGATCAGCAGACAGAGAAGATTAAACCGAGAAATTAAGATCCTGCTCCTATGGGTGAGGAACTGAACAAGTCCATCGGTAACATACTGCGTCAAGGGAAAAGAAACAGACTACATGAGCCATATGTCATCTATGTACACAGAAGGTATCAGAAAGTGGTGAGTTGTGAGAGATGTGTTGCAATGTATCCTCATGTGTGTCCTGGTGTTACAGTATGTTACCAAAAGCAACACATGGGAGAAAATTTCCTTATTTGGGTTTAAGATATAAGATGGAGACTACAAAATATCCAAGGAAGCATGGCAGCAGGCAGGAAGCCAAAATGGAAAGCTGAGAGATCACATTTTGATGACCAGCATGAAGCAACAAGAGCTAACTGGGAGTAGGTGAGACTACACACCCTCAAGTCCTGGCTCCAGTGATACATTTCCTCTAGTGAGACTCGACTTCCTAAATATTCCATAGCTTCCCCAAGATTCACAATTTCAAAAGACATATACTTTATCTCACCTTTAAAATATATACATAAGGTTGGAATGAACTTAGTGGTCATAAAGCAAGAAAATGCCTCCAAGGCAGTGTTGGGGGTCAGGGCTCTGGGGACCGGGATGGCAGGAAAAGACTTTAAGGGAGTGAAGAGGTAGTAGAACACATGTGATATGACTGAGGGACTATTGAGGGTTAAAGACCAGATGGGGATTGAAGTGGGGGTATATGGGGGAGAGAAGAAAGTTGGGGTGGGATCATCAAAACTAAGGCTGTATGGAAAACACTGATGGAAACCCCCTACCCTGTATGTTAATGTTAAAGATATGATTTATTTTTAATAAGAGTTTCAACATGGTTATCCTGCATTGGTGGACAATGCTTTCAACATAAGACAAGGGTTATTAAGTGAAAATCTCATTGTAGAGGCAGGGTACTTCATTGTGAATTACTGGTCAGTGATGGGGGAAGTTCCAGGGTGCAGAAATATCCAAAACAGGAGCTATTGCTGTTCTTGGCTTCCCACTAGAAATAAATGGTAAGACTTTATTGATGAAAAAAATGACATATATTGGTTACAAAACATAAAGAAATCAAGCTAGAAATGGCTCCAAAATGTCCTTCCTGCTGACTAGCTTTCTATAGTGCCCCAAGTGCTAGACAGGCCACTGGGAGACAAAAGTCATCCATGGTACCTCTCAGCCATCCCTGCCTGATATGATATTGACCTGTAAGTTACAACATTGACCTTCCCAGCGAGATGTACTCACTAGTGCAAAAGTGGCATGAAGATTACGTTGGGCAAGGGGAAACCAACCATGTCACTATTAGATCTGAGACCTGCTTCATAAGAAAAAAACCTAGGTTTGGTCTTCTAAACTGTTTCAGGAGTTTATGGCACTAGGTGGGAAGTTAGATGTTATGTCAAACTTTCTTCTAAATATCTGTTTATACCAACAGCTTGATCTTTCCCTCAACCTTGGCCAGGAAGACTTCTTCTGTGGTAGACAGCAGTTAACGCTCATGACTAGTCAGTCTAAAGTGATGAAATAAAGTTGCTGCTTAGCCCTAACCTGAAAATCTGTATCACCATCTCCATCCCCCAGGTTCAGGAAACACCAAGGGAGAGATGCTTGTGAGCCCAGGGGATGGGAGTGATGCTATGAAAGTCACATGTTCTTATTGGCTTGATATTATGCAAACACTCATAGTTGAGATGAGCTCATACACTCAACCTTCCAACAGGCAGCATTAATTAAGCTCTCTAGGTTTCCGCGGATGAGGGACATGTTCTGAGTGTCTGGAGGAAGTGTTGGGAGTGGATAGGAGCAGGAAACATTGGATTCCTGTGTAAAACTGTTGGTGATAAATAAAGGATGCAAAAAGAAAACAACCATCTGTATATAACTAAATGTGAGAAGGTCATCGATTGAGCTTGGGAAGCACGGGGGACCCTGACTCAGTTTCCTGATGGCTTCTGGGAGCTTCTGTGAGAAGATGAAACAATTTTTTTAAAACTGCTAAATACCCAGCAATCAAAACTGTTTCAAAGTAAAACCAACCAGAAAAGGGGTATTTATGCTACAGTTGGAAATGGGCTATAAAACTTTTATGTTCAGGAAGTATCCACAAAGATAGACACCCAGCACAGAGGACTGAGGGTGTCATCTGTGAAAGTGAGTGGAAGCAAGGTAAAGACTTTTCATTTTAGCAATGGGCAAAAGAACTGAATGCCAAAAAAAAAAAAAAAAAAAAAAAAAAGAAAAAAAAAAAAAAAAAATGGGAGACTTGCATGTTCTTCGGACAGGGGGTCACAGGCAGAGGCTATTCTGCCCACTAAATTCTAACTAGAATGGGGGCATTTAATATCAGCACAATGAGAGAAGACATGAATTGTAGCACACAGCACAGTGATGGCTGTCCTGGAAAAGGTGATGCCAGGCGAGAAGCCAGCGCTGGGCATCTGCTTCTGGAGAATCTGAGAAAGGTTTGAAAGTTGGGCAGCAAAGGCTGCATTGAAGGTAAAGGCTGGCGACTGATAAATACACACACCCCAAGCCTTAATAAAGTCATTACTGGATTTATGTCAAGCTGTGGCCTGACATAAAAACAGGGATCATTTAAAAGGATCAATAAAACAACCCTTTAAAACAATAGAGCAAACACATCCCACATGTTTTAGGGAAGATTAAAAACAAAATTAGTTAAGAGTTAAGCTTGTTTAGGTCTCTTATGCCAGGTTTGATTAGGAAAAATTCAAAACAGCCGTAAACATTATTCTTCGTAAGTAGGGAGAATTTAAAAATCAAAAGGATGCAAGCAGTGTATGAGAGAGCTGGTGGTCCTCTAGTGGCTTTGTTTAGTATAGATACACTCAAGACTCGTGCATGGGATGAGTTATGCACCTGTATGCATGTGTGTTTGTGTGTGTGTGTGGTGCGTGTACAACTTGTGGTCTTACGATTAAGTCTCTACTTTCTATAATACTGATCTTATTATAACCAATTTCACTGTTTGAGCTTTATTAAATATATCATAAGCAATTTAAATGTATAATTTAAAGCAATAATAAGGCAACAAGTTACATGATAAAACATACATCATGCCATTAAAATAGATGTTAAATCTTATAGACACACATGATGATCAGAGAAAGCACAAACCTAAATTCAAGGAATAAATCAACTCATTTCTTTCCTGGAGGAAAGTAACCCATCTGATGAAGGAGGACATGAGGGCCTGGAGGCATATGAGGTTTTCTAGGTCACAGAGCTTACTTAGCACTTTGGCTTGAGTTGGGATCTCCTAGGGCTTTGGTCTCTCACCCATTATGTTACATAACCTTGGCGTGAGCAGAGGCATGAGTGCACATTAGTGAAACCCCATTTCAAAGTACTATTTTTCAAAGCACACTGTATGAGAAGAGGAGGCTGTACCTGACTAGCACAGGTGGTGGGGGGAGCTGAGGGAAGCTTACGTCTTACCTGAAAGGGGATTTACAATTTCCTGGAGTGGTAAGTTGGAGCAAGACATTTCTAATAGAAAGATAAATCCATCATGGAATGAGACAGCATGCAACTAGGGAGAGAAAGATAATGGTCATCTGTGGTACACAAAGCAGGGTTGGGAAGGAGATGGAGGGAGGGAGGGAGGGAGAGAGACAGAGACAGAGAGACAGAGAGAGAGCATGCATGTGTGATATGAGTACAGCTTTGCTACTGGGCCTCTTTGTTCCCATAATAATGACCCCAAGACTTAATAATTTATGAACCAATGACTAGCCCATATGCTTTGGCTCATTCCCTCACTACCTTGTAATAGAACCTGTTTATACTAGTCTATATCTGCCACATGATTGGTTACCTGTCCTCAGTTTCATGTGTCCAATTTCCTTAGAGTTCGGGGTGAATCATTCAGTCTGACTCTTTCCCAGAATTCCCATCTTTCTCTGCCAGATGTCTCACCTTCCATTTCCTGCCTCAGCTAACAGGCCATCAGCCTTTCAGTGGCATGTGGAGCATCCACACAGTGCACAAGAGTTTCTCTCCAAATATGAGTGTGTATGGTGTACAGACATGTGTAGGGAACAGGAATCAGCTCTGGGCATCTTCTTCAGTCACTTTCTGCCTGATTTATTTTTATTTTTATTTTTTATTAGATACTATGTATTTACATTTGAGATGTTATCTCTTTTCCCCACCCTGATTCCCTTTCCCTCCCCCTCCACTTGCCTTCACAAAGGTGCACTCCTTTCTAATCACCCTCTCCACCTCATTGCCTTGGAATTCACTACATTGGGAAAATGTGCCCTCCCTGGACCAAAAGCCTCTTCTCACATTGATGCCAGACACTGCTATTTTCAGCTACATATGCAACTGGATCAATAGATCTCTCAAAGTGCACACAAAGGTTAGTGTTTTTATCTATGGGAGTTTTAGAGGGTTTGGCTGGTTGATAATGTTGTTCTTTAAACTAGGTTCTCTCACTGTACTTGGAGCTCACGTTGCCTGGAGTGGTTGGCCAATGGTCAGCACAGACCCATCTTACCCCCTCTAGCACTATTATTATGAGGGCTTTGCCTCTGTGCCTGGCTTTTACTCAGACCCTAAGGCTCCTGTAAGCACTGAAATGGTTGGGCCATCTCCAACTGTGAATTAACTTATTTTCACAGCTTCTTGGAGATTAATCAAGCACTCATCTGTCACATTAGCCTCTGTGACGTGCAAAAAGATGCATCTCTCTCAAGTGCAGTAGGTCGGCCCATTAACTTCAATATGGATTTAACAACTAAACAACTGAGATGTAGCTTTGTAGGTAAATCCACAAACAGATAATGTGGTCTCCTGACCACTTCAAACTGAGGGAACGAGATAAAATACTGAACCAGGTTCTTCAGTTTAGGCTACTTGACATAAGGTTTAAAATTTTTTAAAGTGTTTTTTAGAAATATTCTATCTTCTTACAGAACGCAGATTCTTTGCTCCTATTAATCCTGTCTTTTTACAATTGTTGATTTTTAAATCATGCAAGCAATTTGTAATACACTGTAATATGGCCTGTTTTCTCACAAACATTTTTAAGACTGTGTTTCTCTGTGTCTCTTCTGCTTGATCTCTCTCTCTCTCTCTCTCTCTCTCTCTCTCTCTCTCTCTGTCTCTCTGTCTCTCTCTCTCTCTCTCCCTCTCTCTCTCTGTCTCTCCCAGTGGCATGGAGTTGGATGAGTGGGGAAATAGGGAGGGTCTGAGAGGAGTTGGAGGAGGGGAAAGAGGAGTCAGGGAAATGAAAAACATGGTCAAAATAGACTGTATGAAAACACTTATTTTCAATAAAATTTCATCACCCATTAAAAAAGAAAGATTTGTTTTCACCCAGCTATCCCCAGACTCACTAGCCCGGATGATGCTGAACTTGTAATGCTCTTGCTCTCACTTCCCAAGCGCTGTGACTATAGACACTGCCAGTGCCACCATGCCCAATTTATGAGGCTCTAAGGGGTAGAATCAAGGGCTCTGTCATGTTAGGCAAGCAATCTCCCAGCTGAGCTGCAACCTCAGCCCAAATCCAGTTCAGGCTGGCCTCAAAGTTATGATCCTCTTGCCTCTGTTTCCACATCTCTTCCTATTGGTGTACACCATCATATCCACTTAAAATGTTTACAAGAATTAAACTACAGATAACACCATAGTGAAGACAGATTGTGAAAATAGATTAAGTATTGATAAATTAAGCTCAGCCATTAACATTTGAAAATCTATCAGTTATGTTTTAAAATGCTAAGAGCTTTATATTATTTCCCCTAGATCTGAGATTATACTCTTAGTAAAAATAGTTGACATGCTTTGAAGTTTCATCTAAGAAGACATATTGGTTAATGTTCTGGTGCATGGTTGGTGCCAGAATTAAACGAATTAGACAGTTGATATTGAGATTTAGCAAATTTAATTTTTATTTCCCATCACCCCCTGAAAGTCGGCCAATGCGCCACTCCTATTTAACTCACTGATGTTTGCTTGAAATGAAACTGGACCTTGGTTTTAAAAGCAAGATGTGAAAGGCGGCTCATACAGGCTGAGCAACTGTGACCTGGAACAGATCTTAGGAACTTCTGTTTCCACCCGGAGATGACTTCAGGACGCAGAGCGGAGCCTGGCCCAACTGCCAGCCGGAAAGGCGGCTCGTACAGGCTGAGCAACTGGTGAGTGGGAGACCTAGGCTGCGGGGGAACAGAGGGATCTCAGCGGAGTGCACACGGAAAGGGCACCCCCTGCCCTGACCTGCCCTGTCCTCCCCGATCCAGTGACCGGGAACAGATCTTAGGAACTTCTGTTCCCACCCGGAGACAACTTCAGGACATAGAGCAGAGCCTGGCCCAACAGCCAGCCGGAAAGGCGGCTCGGAGAGGCTGAGCATCTGTGACCAGGAACAGATCTTAAGAACGTCTGTTCCCACCCGGAGGCGACTTCAGTACGCAGAGCGGAGCCTGGCCCAGCTGCCACCCAGAACCTGGGCTGCCGGGGAGTAGACAGATCTCTGCGGAGTGCACACGGAAAGTGTACCAGGGACACAGACCAGATACAAGGGAAAGGCAAGAACATATCACTGACAACAAAATGGCAAGAGGAAAGAGAAAGAGTATATCCCAAGGAAACCAAGACAATCTAGCAACACCAGAACCCAGCTCTCCGATAGTAGCAAACATCGGAATTCCAAACACTCCAGAGAAAGAAGACACAGACCTGAAATCATGCCTCAAGACGCTGATAGAGTTACTTAAACAAGAAAGGGAGGAAAAGCAAAAAGATTCAGAAGCTTTTAAAGAAGAAACAAGAAAAACACTCAAAGAACTCAAAGAACGAGACGAAAACAGAACCAAAGAAATAAAAGAATGGAAGAGGGAAATTAAAACAGAAATTGACACAATAAAGAAAGCGCTAAAAGAGATAACCCTAGAGTCAGAACACCAAAAAAAGAAATCAGGAGTCACAGAAGCAAGCATTTCCAACAGATTACAAGAGATCGAGGAGAGAATCTCTGGGGCAGAAGACAACATTGCAAACATAGACAAAACAGCCAGAGAAGATGCAAAAAACAAAAAGCTCCTAACCCAAAATGTCCAGGAAATACAAGACACAATGAGAAGACCGAACCTAAGGATAATAGGAATAGAAGAGGGAGAAGAGTATCAACTAAGAGGCACAGTAAATATCTTCAACAAAATCATAAAAGAAAACTTCCCTACCCTCAAGAATGAGATGACTACGAGCATAAAAGAAGCCTTCAGAACTCCAAATAGGTTGGACCAGAAAAGAAATACCTCCCGACACATAATAGTAAAAACATCAAGTGCCCAAAGTAAAGAAAGAATACTAAAAGCAGTAAGGGAAAAAGGTCAGGTAACATATAAAGGCAGACCAATCAGACTCACACCCGATTTCTCAACAGAGACTATGAAAGCTAGAAGAGCCTGGACAGACATCATGCACTCCTTAAGAGAGCACAAGTGCCAGCCCAATCTGCTATACCCAGCAAAACTATCAATCACCATCGATGGAGAGACAAAGATATTTCAAGACAAATCAAAATTCACACAATATCTGACCACAAACCCAGCACTACAACGAATTATAGGTGGAAAACCCAATACAAGGAGGGAAAATACAGCCTAGTAAAAACAAGAAAACTCCTAAACAAGAAAGCTAAAAGAAGAAAAAAACACAGACACAACTCAACCCAAAAAAGCAAAAATGGCAGGAAACAGAAACAATTATTCCTTGATATCTATTAACATAAATGGTCTCAACTCCCCAATAAAGAGACATAGACTATCAGACTGGATATATAAACAAAATCCAGCCTTTTGCTGCATACAGGAAACTCATCTCAGAGACAGAGACAGACACTATCTCAGAGTAAAAGGGTGGGAAAAAAACTTCCAAGCAAACAGCTCCAAGAAGCAAGCTGGAGTGGCTATTCTAATATCGAATAAAGTAAATTTCCAACCAAAAGTTATCAAAAAAGATAAAGAAGGACACTTTTTACTCATTACCGGGGAAATCTGTCAGGAGGAACTCTCAATCCTTAACATATATGCTCCAAATAAAAAATCACCCACATTCATAAAAGAAACTCTACTAAAGCTCAAAAAATACATTTCACCCCACACAATAATAGTGGGAGACTTTAACACCCCACTCTCACTAATGGACAGATCAGGGAAACAGAAACTGAACAAGGACACTGCAAAACTAGCAGAGACTTTGAACCAACTAGAATTATTAAATATATATATACAGAACATACTATCCTAAAGTAAAAGAATACACCTTCTTCTCATCACCCCATGGCACCTTCTCGAAAATTGACCACATAATTGGACACAGAACGAGCCTTCATCGATATAAGAAGAATGAAATACTCCCATGAATCCTCTCAGATCACCATGGTCTACGGCTGGTCTTTAACAACAACAAAGACAACAAAATGCCCACATACACATGGAAACTAAACAACGCTCTGTTAAAGGATAGCAGGGTCAAAGAAGAAATAAAGAAAGAAATTAAGGACTTTCTAGAATTCAACGAAAATGATAACACAACATACCCAAACCTATGGGATGCAATGAAAGCAGTATTGAGAGGAAAACTCATTGCCCTAAGTGCTTCCAAGAAGAAACTGGAGAGAGCTCACATCAGCAACCTGACAGCACAGCTAAAAGCCCTAGAACAAAAGGAAGCAGATATACCCAAAAAGAGTAGACGGCAAGAAATAATCAAAATTAGGGCAGAAATAGACCAAATAGAAACAAAAAAAACCATTGAAAAAATCAACAAAACAAAGAGTTGGTTCTTTGAGAAAATCAACAAGATTGATAAACCCCTAGCCAGACTAACTAAAGGGCAAAGAGAGAGTATCCAAATTAACAAAATCAGAAAGGAAAGTGGTGACATAACAACTGAAACTAAGGAAATTCAAGAAATCATCAGATCCTACTACAAAAACTTATACTCCACAAAATTGGAAAATCTGGAGAAAATGGACGAATTCCTAGACAAATACAAGGTCCCAAAGTTTAACCAGTTCTAAGTAAACCATCTAAATAACCCTATAACACCTAAAGAAATAGAAGAAGTCATCAAAAGCCTCCCAACCAAAAAAAGCCCAGGTCCAGACGGGTTCAGTGCAGAATTTTATCAGACATTTATGGGGGATATAACACCAATATTCGCCAAACTATTCCAAAAGACAGAATCAGATGGAATATTACCCAACTCATTTTTTGAGGCTACAATAACCCTCGTACCTAAGCCACACAAAGACCCTACAAGGAAAGAGAACTTCAGACCAATCTCACTTATGAACATTGATGCAAAAATACTCAACAAAATCCTTGCAAACTGAATCCAAGAACACATCAAAAGCATCATTCATCATGACCAAGTAGGCTTCATCCCTGGGATGCAGGGATGGTTTAACATAAGGAAATCCATCAATGTAATCCACCATATAAACAAACTTAAAGACCAAAATCACATGGTCATCTCACTAGACGCTGAGAAAGCATTCGACAAAATCCAACACCCCTTCATGTTAAAAGTCCTGGAAAGAACAGGAATCCAAGGCCCATATTTAAACATAATAAAAGCAATATACAGCAAACCAACAGCCAACATCAAACTTAATGGTGAGAAACCTGAAGCAATCCCACTAAATTCAGGGACTCGACAAGGCTGCCCACTCTCTCCCTACCTATTCAACATAGTACTGGAAGTCCTGGCTGGAGCAATTAGACAGCAAAAGGAGATCAAGGGGATCCAAATCGGAAAGGAAGAGATTAAAACATCACTCTTTGCCGATGACATGATAGTGTACTTGAGTGACCCCAAAAATTCCACCAGAGAACTCCTACAGCTGATAAACAAGTTCAGCAAAGTGGCCGGATACAAAATTAACTCAAACAAATCAGTAGCCTTCCTATACTCAAAGGACAAACATGTGGAGAAAGAAATTAGGGAAAAGGTACCCTTCACAATCGTTACAAAAACTATGAAATACCTTGGTGTGACTCTAACTAAGGAAGTGAAGGACCTGTATGACAAGAACTTCAAACCTCTAAAGAAAGAAATTGAGGAGGATCTCAGAAAATGGAAAGATCTCCCATGCTCATGGATTGGAAAGATCAACATCTTAAAAATGGCCATCCTACCAAAAGCAATCTACAGATTCAATGCAATCCCCATCAAAATTCCAACCCAGTTCTTCATGGAATTGGAAAGATCAATGTGCAATTTCATATGGAATAACAAAAGACCTAGAATAGCGAAATCCATCCTCAACAACAAAAAAAACATCTGCGGGAATCACTATCCCTGACCTCAAGCTATATTACAAGGCAATTGTGCTGAAAACTGCATGGTACTGGTACAGAAATAGGCAAGTGAATCAATAAAATAGAATAGAAGATCCAGAAATGAGCCCTCATGTATATGGTCACCTGATTTTTGACAAAGGAGCAGTAAACATTCAATGGAAAAAGGACAGCCTATTCAACAAATGGTGCTGGTCCAACTGGCACTCAACATGCAAAAGAATGAAAATAGACCCGTTCTTATCTCCTTGTACAAAGCTCAAGTGTAAGTGGATTAAAGATCTCCACATTAAACCAGATACACTGGAACTATTAGATGAGAAAGTAGGGAAAACCTTAGAACACATAGGCACAGGAGAAAATTTCCTGAACAAAACACCAATGGCTCAAGCTCTAAGGCCAAAGATTAACAAATGGGACTTAATGAGATTGCAAAGTTTCTGTAAGGCTAAGGACATCGTCAAGAAAACAAAACGGCAACCAACAGAATGGGAAAAGATCTTTACAAACACCACATCAGATAGAGGCCTAATATCCAAGGTGTACAAGGAACTCAAACAGCTAGACACCAGAGAATCAAATAACCCTATTAAAAATGGGGTACAGAGCTAAACAAATCATTTTCAGTTGAGGAACACCGAATGGCCGAAAAACATCTGAGGAAGTGCTCGACATCCTTAGCCATCAGGGAAATGCAAATCAAAACAACCCTGAGATTCCACCTCACACCAGTCAGATTGGCCAAGATCCAAAACTTAGATGACAGCAGATGCTGGTGAGGCTGCGGAGAAAGAGGAACACTTCTCCACTGTTGGTGGGGTTGCAAGCTAATACAACCACTCTGGAAATCTGTCTGGCGATACCTCAGAAAATTGGATATAGTACTACCTGAAGACCCAGCTATTCCACTTCTGGGCATATACCCCAGAGACACTTTAATACACAACAAAGATATATGCACCACAATGTTCATAGCGGCTCTATTTATAATAGCCAGAAGCTGGAAGGAACCCAGATGTCCTTCAGAAGACGAATGGATACAAAAATTGTGGTACATATACACAATGGAATACTACTCAGCCACCAGAAACAATGACTTAACCAAATTCTTAAGAAAATGGCTGCATCTAGAGAAGATCATCCTGAGTGAGATAACCCAGTCACAAAAGAACAGACATAATATGCAGTCACTGATAGTGGGATGCTAACCCCAGAGGCTTGCACTCCCCCAGAAACAACTCACAGACTGTATGAAGTCCAAGAAATAAAGAAAACAAAAAATATACATATATTCACAAAACAAGAAGACTTTGACTATTTCCATATTGCATTTTGTTTTGCATGTTCTTTACGCTTATTGCAACTAGTACATTTTCAATGCATACTGTCAAGCCCTTGGAAAAAATCAAGTACTGACTAAAAAACATATTCACATGGTTTTATGTAAAATTTATTTTAATGTCTGAAAAAACAGTACTGACAAAAATGTATAATTTTAAGCAAAAAATGTTTAAAATCTTTACATTTATCTTTGTTTTGCAAAATAAAGTCGTTAAAAAAAATAAAATAAAAAAATAAAAGCAAGATGTGGGATGTGCTATCTTCTTCTGCATCCTTACACCATTTCAAATAGGTTTGGTTACCACTGCCACCTCTGCTTCCATGTCTCCCAATAGGAGTGCAGCATCTAAGCAGGAACTATTGGATTTGCTCTCCTCGTTAGCCATATCTCTGATGATGATCAAACTGGGCGTAGAAAATAGAATCTGAGTTATTTCTGTCTCTGGAAAATTCTTAGTTAATAATTCACAGGAACTTCCACCCAACCACCTCTCAACACCATCTCCTACACATTTTGCAGTTGTCCAATAGTTATAATGAAAAACAAACAAGCAAACAAACAAAAATCTTACCTCTGGTCTAATTCTCTTCACGGACTTGGAGTTGAAGGGCACTACCCATTCACTCTACAGAGCTGCCCCTTGGTTGGCCCCACCATCCTAGCACAGCCTCAAGCTGCTGGTCCACACAATGGGTTCCATGACACTATCATCTCTCCAGAGAGATTAACTAGTCAGAACATACACTTCTATAACCATCAGTTTGCCTAGAAGTCAACTAAGGTCAGACCTTATCAAGCTGTTTTGCTATAACAAAATTCTATGAACAAGATGGTTTATTGTGGAAGATCTGTTTTCTGACAAGGGTCTACATGTTGGTTCATGGTGTCTTCTTTTATCTAAGGTTGATGAAAAGGCATGGAAAAGGCTCTTTCAGGTTCTATGTTCTTTCCAACCTATTATAAATAAGGCTGTTATAAACATAGTGGAGTATGTGTTCTTGTTGTATGTTGGAGCATCTTTTGGGTATATGCACAGGAGTGGTAGACCTGGGCCCTCAGGTAGTACTATGTCCAATTTTCTGAGAAACCTCCAGACTGATTTCCAGAGTGGTTGTACCACTTTGTAATCCCACCAACAGTGGAAGAGTGTTCCTCTTTCTCCACATCCTGGCCAGCATCTGCTGTCACTTGAGTTTTTGACCTTACCTATTCTGACTGGAGTGAGGTGGATTCTTAGGGTTGTTTTGATTTGCATCTCCCTGATGACTAAGGATGTTAAACATTTCTTTAGGTGCTTCTCAGTCATTTGATATTCCTCAGTTGACAATTTTTGTTTAGCTCTGTCCACCATTTTTAATAGGGTTTTTGATTCTCTGGAGTCTAATTTCTTGAGTTCTTTGTATATATTGGGTATTAGCCCTCTATCAGATGTAGGATTGGTAAAGATCTTTTCCTAATCTGTTGGTTGCTGTTTTGTCCTAATGACAGTGTCCTTTGCCTTACAGAAGACTTGAAATTTTATGAGATCCCATTTTTTATCTTAGAGCTTGAACCATGGGTGTTCTATTTAGTAAATTTTCCCCAGTGCCCACATGTTCAAGGCTCTTCCCCACTTCCTCTTCTATTAGTTTGAGTATATCTGGTTTTATGTAGAGGTCCTTGATTCATGTGGACTTGAGCTTTATACAGAGTAATAAGAATGGAGCTATTTGCATTCTTCTACATGCTGAATGCCAGTTGGACCAGCACCATTTGTTGAAAATGCTAATTTTTTTGCCACTGGATGGTTTTAGCTCCTTCTTCAAAGATCAAGTGAGAGTTGGTGTGTGGGTTCATTTCTGTATCTTCAATTCTATTCCATTGATGTATCTTTCTGTTTCTGTATCAATACCATCCCATTTTATTACTATTGCTCTGTAATACAGGTTGAGGTCAGGGATGGTAGTTCTCTCAGAAGTTTTTTTTTTAATTGTTGAGAATATTTTTCCTATACTAGGATTTTTGTTACTTAAAATGTATTTGAAATTGCTCTTTCTAACTTTATGAAGAAAGGACTTAGAATGGGGAAGAATCTGTAGATTTTTTTTTCTTTGGCAAGATGGCCATTTTCACTATAGTAATCCTGCCAATCCATGAGCATGGGAGATCTTTCCATCTTCTAAGATCTTCAATTTCCTTCTTTAGAAACTTGAAGTTCTTGTCATACAGATCTTTCAGTTGCTTAGTTAGAGTCACACCAAAGTATTTTATATTATTTGGGACTATTGTAAAGGGTGTTGTTTCCCTAATTTCTTTCTCAGCCTGCCTATCCTTTGAGTAGAGAAAGGCTACTAGTTTGTTTGAATTAATTTTATATCCAGCCACTTTGCTGAAGTTGTTTATCAGCTGTAGAAGTTCTCTGTTGGAAGTTTTCGGTTCACTTAAGTATATTATGTCATCTGGAAATAGTGATATTTTTACTTCTTCCTTTTCAAGATACAATTCACAGACCACATGAAGCTCAAGAAGAAGAAAGACTAAAGTGCAGATGCTTCAGCCCTTCTTAGAAAGGCAACAAAAATATTCACAGAAGGAAATATGGAGACAATGTTTGAAGCAGAGACCAAAGCAAAGGCCATCCAGAGACTCTCCCACCTGAAGATCCATCCCATATACAGCCACCAAACCCAGACAATATTGCTGATGTCAAGAAGTGCATACTGGATGCTCACAGCCAACCATTGAACTGAGAACAGGGTCCCTAATGGAGGAGTTAGACAAAGCATTGATGGAGCTAATGGGTGTTTCAGTCCCATAAGATCAACAATACCAATCAACCAGAGCTCTCAGGGACTAAACCACTATCCAAAGAGCACACATGGATGGACCCATGGCTCCAGCTGCATATGTAGCAGAGGATGGCCTTGCTGGTCATCAGTGTGAAAGAGAAGCCCTTGGTCATGCCAAGGTTCGATGCTCCAGTGTAGGGGAATGCCAGTGCAGGGATTCGGGAAGGGTGGGTGTTCGGGGGGGGCACCCCCATAGAAGCAGGAGGAGGGAAATGGGGTCTTATGGAAATGATAAAGGAATTAACATTTGAAATGCAAATAAAATATATCCCAAAAAACCCCATTACATCCTACTTATTACATTCTTTTCCCAACCTCTAATCCTATCACATTAATGCTATACCCCAACCTGCCTGTGAACCTGGGTAGGATATAGACACATGTTCTTTGAATCCCCTATTGTCTACTAAAACTTAGCTGTTTTTTGTGCACAAAATACATGTATTCCATCTCCACAGCTCTGACTTCAACCCTCATGTTGAATCTATCTTCTTATTCATCTATCACCTCAATTAGACATGAATAACATGAGATCATGATTCATCTAAGACACTATATATCTTCAGCTATGAGCCTGTAAAGAGAAACAATTCATGTGACTCTGAAACAGGGCAGTAGCAGCAAGCATCGGATTAATGCTCCCATTCCAAAAAGGAGAAAAGAGAAAAAAACAGAGATAGCTTGCTCTAAGCAAGTTCCCAACCTAATAAGGTAAGCCCCCAAGGCTGTAAAGATGGAGAATAAGAATCTTTGGCTCAATCTTTGTTCCTGCTTTCTAGGCTTATTAGCCCAGCACTTTCTATATTTAGGCTGGTTCTTGCTCACAGCACAGTCTTTCACAGAAGACTACCCATGACTTGGTTTTCTTCCAGAGACAAGTCCCAAGCCCATTGTGTTTCTGAACTACCACATACACACACACATAAAGGGATCCAAATACAGAAGCTGCATCTAACATAGGCCGTTGGCTGGTGGATATTGTTAATATCAAATGTTGCTTTTGAAAAGTATAGTATGAGAGGAGAAGGAAGTTGGTTCTTCCAGGACACCTAGACCATTGTATTTTTGTATGAAGTCAAATACAAGAAACTTGCAAATGTTTAAACCACCTACCTTATCTATAAGTTTGGACAACACCATGCTTGTACAACATGCACTGTGAATTTATTCACCCTCTACTGACTTCTAACCTCCCCTCCCCACACTTCTGCTGGTCGACTTTCTATTTCCCAATTAATCCTCCTCCTATGTTCATATCATAGCAAGGAAGGAGCTGAGATGTGTGTGTTTGTAGGAAGAAGTCCAAAGGGAGGGGATACTACAACATACTTGGGAAGAAAAGGTTTAAAGGAAGATAGAAATAAAGAGGAGGGAGGAGTAAGGGTTGAGGGAAGTCCACAGAAAGCCAAAGACAGAGTAAAAGTTGATATAGAAACTAATTTATAAATTAAATCTTCCTGAGTGAGATGAAATCTCAAAGTAATTTTAATTTACATTTGCATAATAAGAATGTAGAACATTTTTTAAGTGTTAAGTAACTGCTTTTACTTCTTATGTTGAGAACACTTTGTTTGGTGCCATAAGCTCTTTTTTTTTTTATTGAGCTATTTGTTTTATTGATGTTTGGGGTTTGGGTCTATTGTATATTCAAGATATCAATTCTCTGTCAGATGTACAGCTAGTGAAGATTTCCTTCCATTCTGTAGACTGCCACTTCATGAATTTGACCATTCCTTTGATATGCAAACCCATTTTAATTTCATAATGCACCATTTTGACAATTGTCTTTCATATTTCCTAAGCAACCAGAATTTTATTCCAAAAGTCTTTACTTTTATCTTTGTCTTGTGCTGTACTTTCTGCCTGTCTTTAGCAGTTTCAGAATAAAAACCTTAAATCCACATAAATATACAAAAGATCTCAAATAGACAAGCAGTCCTCAGTAAAAGAAACATTGCTGGAGACCAGGCCACACATTTATACAAATTATACTACAGAGATATAGTCATAAAATCAACACCTCACAGAACAAACACAGACTTAGAGATCAATAGACTAGGATAGAACATTCAGCTATAAGCCTATGTAACTACAGCCTCCTATGGGTCTTTCTTTCTTTCTTTCTTTCTTTCTTTCTTTCTTTTCTTCCTTCCTTCCCTCCTTCCTTTCTCCCCTCCTGTCTGTCTGTCTTTCTTTCTTCCTTCCTTCCCTTCCTTCCCTCTTTCTTTTCCTTTCCTTCCTTCCTTTCTCCCTTCCTCCCTTCCTTCCTTCCTGTCTGTTTTTCATCCTTCTTTCCTTCCTTTATTTCTTTCCTTCCTTTATTTCCTTCCTTCCTTCCTTTTTCCTTCCTTTCTTTTTTCCTTTCTTCCTTGCTTCCTTTCTTTTTAAGATGCCAAAATACACATTGCATAAAGAATAGTATCTTCAACAAATGGTGTTGGGATTGTTGGGTAGCTACACACAGAAGAATGAACTAATGAAGGTCTCTCACCTACCACAAAACTTAGCTCTGTAACATAGCTTCAAGTGATCTAGCATTCCTCTTCTTGCACAGTCTAGCATTGCCCAACCAGGGTTGTTTGTACTTCCAAAATATGAATTTGGATGTTTTGTTTAATATTTTGGTGAAAAATATTATGTGAATTTTGAATAGGATCACACTAAATCTACAAATTACATTTGGCAGTTTGGTCATTTTTATGATATTGATTCTTTAAATCCATGGCCATACCTTCATCTTCTAGTGTCTTCTTTAATTTCTTTCTTCAGAGTTTTACATTTTTGTTGGAGAGTCTTTCAACTTGCTTTGTTATATTTATTTCAAAGTACATATTTTTGTCTATTGTGAATGGAATTTTTACCTGATTTATTTCTCAGTGTGTTTGCCATTTGTACACAGAAAGGCTACTTACTTTTCTGTGTTGATTTTGTGGCCTGTCCACTGTAGGAGTTATCTATCTACCTTAGTTTTTGAGACAGGACCTCTCATGGAGCTTAGGATTACCATTTTGGCTAGACTGGTTGGCCAGCAAGCCCTTGGGATCTGTTTGTTTCTCCTACTCTAAGCTCTGGGATCTCAGGGAAGCATCACTATAGCTTTTATGAGGATCTTGAGGACTAAACTCAAGCCTCCATGATCCTTATGCTATTATTTTACATATAAAGTCATCTCCAGAGCCCCCCCCCCTTGGTGGCGTTGGGGATCTAATTCAGGCATTTATGCTTACTAAGCACTTGCTACAACTGTGCTACACCCTGGTGACCTTGGAATGTAATCGCCTTATAGGCTTTAGTGAAATTAGAAATAGTCACCAGAAAACCCTAAGTTACAATGACAAGTATAGTGAAAGCCACCATCTTTTCCCCATGGAGAACTACTAGTAGAAATGCTGCATTGAGAATTTACAGGGAAGATTGTTTCCAAATATCTCAAGAATGAGCATAATTATCTTTTGAAATATACTATTACATGAGCACTAATTGTGTAAATTACATCATATCTACAGATTCCCTCTAATAGAGCCTTCTCTATCTTAGAAAACTAACTCCAAAGGGGAGGAAAAAACTACAGTACTACATATAATTAAAGTGTGGTTAAAAATATGACATGCATCCAGTTTTATAATAATTTAATGCAAGGGCATGTTCTATATAGTCATGATCCACATACTTTATTTATTTTTAAATCTGCCTAAACCATAGACATGTAAGGAAAGTACTTCAAACAAAACTAAATAATGATAAAAAGAATCCAAAAAATATGTTCCCTTAAAATGATTTAAATTCAATGTACTGAATAACTTCAACCTCAACATTTCAAATTTTAGCTTCTTTGTAATTGGTCCAAATTCCCTAAGGTTTTAAGTATATTTGAATTATTCTGTGATGAATTTGATTACTTGAGATTAAAGAGCTAGATTGGTAACCTCACTGTAATACATTACAAGGATCTGGGCTCTCTACACAGCATATCAAAATGAGAGAGGAAGGAAATTGAGAAAACACTATTACAGAAGAATAAACTGGAACAGGCTCACCAGAAAATGTTAAAATATTTTGCTGGATTTGGGTTTTGTAAAATTCTTAAATATGTTTGGCCTAACACGTTTCCCTTTAATTCCCTTAATATGCTCTGTGGATTTCCACAGAAATTTGAACCATATGTTTCGGATTCGTTTAGACTTAACTCATCAACATGTTTGGGGAGGATAATGTGAAGCACAAAGGCCTCAGGAACACTCTCTGCGGGCTCTTCCATTTTATGGTAAACAACTGGAACCTGAACCCAGAGATCCCGGGTCTTCATTTAGTACTCAGGCTCCATCGAGAACAAGGGAGTTCCTAACTGGACCAGGCACACTTTGCCTTTGACGGTGCTTTGCTCCAAATCTCGCAGCTGGGAGGAATTATTTTGATAATTCACTCTGCTCTTGTCACTTTCGCTTTAGAGAATGTCAGTAAGCCTTTGATGCTGTAGTACTGTGGCTCCAAGCTCAAGGATACCGCATCGGCTGTTTGTTTTTATACGGGTAAATGCTGCACCTGCTCAGCTCGCTCTGCTTCAATGCGGAGAATTAAGCAAAGCACGTTAGAAACCGTGTTCCCGCCCTACCCACTACAATCTGTTTATGTGTGCAGAGAGAAGGGAACAGAGACAAAAGTGACTACCTGGCTTTCTCTGTTCGAGTGAGTAGAAAATTATTTAATGGCTGTTTTTACAAGTTGATTATTCTCGTCCGACTCCACATCACTGATATGGCATGGGACCGGTCCATTTCCTTTCTCTGTCAGTTTTGGGGAGTGTACCCTAAGATCCAGGTCTAGGTGTTTAATGGCCTGACGTGATGAACACCAGCTGTTTGTTCTCTACTGTCCATCATTTTTGCAAAGCTTTATTTCTCTCAGTAAGATGGCTGGCACCTCGGGGGATAGACTCACTCCTGTTTCTGTGTCTTCCTCATAGACTGTCCTCAAACAGCTATAGATCTCAGCTTCTCTGTACTCAGTGAGGATAATCTGCTTACACTGATGTCTGCTTTGTTCTCTGCCCAGTCCTACAACTCCTCCATGGTTGGACTTCAATCCAGTCCTGGTGCTTCTGACAAATCCTTCAGAAACAAGATATGGGGTCTGAAAGCATTCCTTTCCTCTGCAGATCAGAGGCGGGAGGGGAAAATCTCCTGGCTTAGATGTCTATGTAATTTCTGCATAAGAAATGTAAAAACAGAGGATTAGCACATTGAATGGGAATTAAGAAAAGACACACCGGGTATGCGAGCTATGAAGATGAAGAACAAATGGAGTTACTTTTCAGTCCACAGCATCCAATCTACCTTCTGAGTTTCACAGGGGAAATTCTTGATCATCTCTTTTTATCAAAGTAGAGTGAGAAAAAGTAAGGGGTTGAGGGAGGGGTGTGTGGGTGGTGTGTGTGTGTGTGTGTGTGTGTGTGTGTGTGTGTGTGTGTGTGTGTGTGATTACAGTGAAGGAGACTGCAGAAACAGACCTGAGCACCTCACATAGTAAATATTCTTGGCCTAAGGTGTTGCAAAAAATAAGGCCAGGGATGGACGTATACTGCCCTCCACTAATAATCATTAAGGATTTTTATTTTTCTGTCTCCATAAATCATCACACCCTCAAGATCTGGATTAAAGGCATGTGTTGATCCAGATCAAAACCCTTTTCCCTGCCTTAAGATCCAGATTATATGTGCCTTCCATTTCTGGATTGTAGTTCATTCCAGATATATTGAACTCGACAAGCAAGAATAGTGATTACAGCATACAAGCATGCAAGCATGACTGAAATGCCTCGCACTTGTGTGAAAGGGCTAAGTGTGGTATCATACACTTATAATCACAGTGCTAGAGGTTAGAGACCAATGGATTCCTATGGTCACTGGCCTGCCAGCTTGGAGAACCTAAATGGAGAGTTCCAGATCAATAAGAGATCTTGTCACCATAAATAAGATGTATGGCACCTCAGAAATGAAGCCTAAGGTGGAACTCTAACCACTACACACAGGTTGACCTGAGTGCATACAAGCCTAAACACACACACACACACACACACACACACACACACACACCACCATGCATTATCTATAGGCACACACAGAAATATACGTACATACATACATACACAAATACAAACATGGACACACGTACATGCACATATATACATACTCAGCAAATACAGACATGCACACATATACACATGCATACAAATATATGCATATGTACATATATATTTACATGCTCTCACATAATATACACATGCACATACATATTCACATATACAAACATTCATGAATATACATGGACATTTCATGCATGTGTGCACACACACAGAAAGATGAAGACAAAGACTAATTAAACTCTTATTCTCTTTCATTTTTCTTTTTTTATATTATATTTTATTGGAGTATGTGTCAGTGTGTATGTACATGCAGATGTAGCTTCCCTCAGAGACTGAAAGGAACAGATTCCCTAGAGTTACTGGTGGGTGTGAGCTGCCTGACTTGGGTCCAAGGAACCTTTGTTCAGCCCTCTGCAAGTACAAGAGGTGGTTAACTGCAGGTTACAGTTCCTCACTGAGGCCACCAGGAACAGTAACTATTTTTCTGTAAGGGACAAGAAAGCAGGTTCCACACCCCTAAGACTTTTCCTGGTTGGTGGAATTTGGGTCAATAGTGACTACGCTGAGGGAGGGAGGGAAGTCGCTAATGCGATGAACTGGGTGCAGACACGGCTGATCTGTAGGAAAGGAAGGAAACAGAGTCACCTTGTGAGAGTCAGACCCGGGGAGTTTTCTTCTAAGCTTTGCCTAATTATATCTTCATACATCATCTAGTGGGAACGGTTTAGATTATATAAGATCTGATTCCTTTTTCTTTTTTGTTTCTCTCTCTTTCTTTGAGTGCATGTTTACATTGGTGTGTTTATGTGTGTGAGTGTATACATGCATGTATGTGTATTTTAGTTTGGGTATGTGCATGCATGCTTGTACGTGTATGTGTGTGCACATGTGTAAACCTCTTAATAGGCAGGAACTTACAAAATAAGGTATCATGACCATCTAGTGGGCCTCAGGGATCTGCCTGTCCCTCCCCCAAACTGGGATTACAAGCAAATCACCATGCTGACTTTGTAAGTGGCTCTAGCTCAGCTCTCCCTGTTTGATGGGTAAGCACTTTACAGATAGCACTATCTTCCCAGTTCCCCAAGCTTTTATAGGTCCTCAATATAATTTGTCTTAAAGTATTATTTTTGGATGTATCCAGGGATAGCTCAGCATGCAGACTCTTAAGTTCGCACAACCGATCAAGTTCTGATTCCTAATGCCACCACTTAATTCAAAGAGTAAAATGTTATTCATTCTTTACACTCAAGAGATGTGTGTGCCTTTTCTAGCTTACTATGTATGGTTCAGGTGTTTTGACAAATAAAAGCTCATTTTCGGTCTTTAATGTTGAAGCAGAGCTTATCACAGTCTCCAAACACATACTGAATAGAGAAATGAGGGAAGGAGAGACTAGCAGAGTAGTAGCTAACCCAACCCTAGGTACTCCTCTCGGAGTGTGTTCTGCCCATTATCTCTGTCACTTGTGCATGTTCAGTCTTGATCAATATCAACTGTCTGTGTTATTAAAAGATGATGTCCTGGGTTTCAGCACCAATGTTTGGAAAAGGATGAAGGGGGGGAGTACATGGCTCATGGAGTTGCGGCAAGGCCTGGGGGCAAGTGAGATGTCTCTGGGGGACCCATGTTGGGAATCCCTTCCCGCTGAGGGACCAGCCACACGAAGGTATAGTACAAAATAGTTTTATTCTGGTCATGGGAGGGAGGCGTTAAGAGGGTAGTAGAGGCAGAGAGAGAGAGAGAAGAGAGGAATAGAGAAGTAGAGGAGCAGAGGCCAGCCATGAGCACATGGAGGGGGAGGGGGAGGAGAGAGAAGGGTGGGGGAGCAAGAGGGCAAAGAAAGCAAGAGAGCAAGAGGGAGGAAGAGAAAAAGGAGGGGGCAAGCAGCTCCTTTTATAGTGTCAGATAACTAGGACAGAGCATACCTAGCTATTGACAGACAACTGTGGGGTGGGGTATGCCTGGCTGTTGCCAGGTAACTGAGGGGTGGGCCTTACAGAATCCCAACAGTATGGACCCTTCCAAACCTCTAAAATCTTTTATATGTCATTGATAAGCATACCAAAAGACCTGTGAGACTTAAAGTTTCTTTTTGCTTCTGCATTTTGTTTACTATTTGTATTCTCAACTCCACACATGCATGGAAATTTGACAGTAAAAAGCTTTACCATACTAGTGAATAATTAGGGACGCTCTGAAAATGGCAACTAATGTTAACCATAATATATTAAAAACTTTGGACACTTGAAATTTTATAGATTTATGTTATGGTTTATTTGATATTCATACCAAACCCTGTTCATTAACTACTATTATGTGATCCATTTTACAAGTAAGGAAAGCTTAGGAAGGGTAAATTGCTCGCTCCTATCTATACAATTTGTAAGTGGAAAAGTCCAAAGTTGAAATCAGAGCAACGGTAAGTCTAGGTGCCTGGCAATAAAGCTGACCTGCAGGCAGGAAAAAAAATGATGAGGAACGAAGTTCTAGTTTGGAGAGAAGATCTGTGGCTAAGAAGCTTGCTGCACATGCAGTAAGTGAGAACACAGGAGTTAGAGCTACAGGAAAGTGTGGGGTCCACACACCAGAAAAATCTATGAAGACCAGGAAAGTAGAGAGTAGGGAACCCTGATGCAAGATTTCCATCTGGACAAGCCACAACGATCATCTCTGGGTTCACTCAAGGGACCTCAATGAATAAGGTAAAAAGAAATCAAGGAAGACTTCTGGCATCAGCCTTGGGTTTACACATACACACTCACATCTGCAAACATGCATGTACATAATACCCCCATACAGATACAAAACACATACATAGTATTTACACACAGAAACAGATACAGGCATGCACATGCATATGTTCACCCATACATACACCAAACACATAAACACACACACACACACACACACACATACACACACACCATGAATAAAGACATGAGAAAAATAAAATAAGGGTCTCTAGACCGTTCAGTGGAGAAAAAGATCATTATTCTGTCATTAAGAAGATTTCTGAGAAATTCATGATGCTCTAAGAGACTCTGAACAACCGTTGCCCATCTCTAGTTTCCAGTCATAATGGCATCTCTTAACACTAGCAACCCTAGTAAATCTTAGCACAAACTAGCACTCACGTTTTAGTGTGTAAGTGAACAGAAATTGGAGTGTGCTGGAATTTGAACTTAAAGAATCATGAGAAATATTGAAAATTTTATGGAGACCTAAGAGAAAGGTTACAGTTGGTAAGAAATATCAACTGTTCTTCACTGTGGACGACTGGAGTGTCACGAGGAATTTCTTTTATATCTGGCTGCTGAATCGGGTTATGAAAGAGTTACTGAAACAGAAGGAAAATGAAAATAGTAACTCTATACTGTGTCATCTTGATGGGCCGAGAGTCAGGTCTTTGAGATTTCTGGGACAATAGGGCAACTCACTCTCTTAGGCTTGGGCTAGAAGGACAGCTGGGCTCATGGTCGACAGGTGCTTTTCTTCCTCTCCCTGGAACATGGACCATGTTCTATTCACTTGTTTTTCTCACATACACCAGGGTCTTATCTGTCTCCCAGAGTTCCATCTACCAGAGACGTAGTCCTTGTGGTGATGCTACTGAGACATATAACCTCAGTAGAAGTCTAAGCTGAGAGGCCTTGGGAGAGGAAACGAGGAACACAGCCCCTTTCATTTGCTGCTACTTTATCTTTTCTTGTGTTTGCTTGTTTTGATTTCTGGCAATGAGATGAGGCACTATGCTTCATCATGTTTCCCATAGGAAAGAGTCAAGCAACCATGGGCCAACCTTCCGAAACCGTGAGCCAAATAAACCTCTTTTTCTTCAAGATAATGACCTGAGATGTTTGTAAGCATGACAGAAAGTCTTACAATAACTATACTGGTGACAAATAGTTATCACTACATGGGACATGCCACATGTGTTTTTCAATCGGCTTGGTCTCAGCAATGCTTGAGGAATGCCTATCTATACAACCAAGAAAATGGAGCCCTGGAGAAAGAAGTTTTATTCATGTTACTGACATGGACCACACATTTCACATCTTCTGCAAGCACTTCCTGAAGTCCCATTTTATGCCACATATCAGGCTAATCCCTGATATGTAGTGTAGGTCTGTAAGACATGTGAAAAGAGTATAGAACTGGGCAAAAAGAATAGAAACAAGGCAGATCCTAGCCACGAGATATGGTGAACAAACTCTGGTTATAAAAATCCATCACTATTCTGAGGGACCTACTGAGGCCTGACTAAATCCCTGAGGCAAGCTTAAACCAAGCCTCTTTCCCTCAACTAAATAGGATGAGTTGTTTTCCAAAATAATTTCTGAAAATACAATTGATGGAAGTGAAAAACATGTAAACCAAATTCTGGTTCTACAGATGAATACTTCAGTACAACTCAGCATGTATTTCAAATGAAATGTGAAGTATTCCTATCAAGAAGGTTCAAAGCTCTACAAGTGAAATTGTTTGACCTGCTTGGCAGCAAAATAAATACAATGGGTGGTCTGTTTCAGGCCCCTGTCCAAGTCCAATCACGTTACATTTTCATAGTCTCAACATTGAAAAGCTGCATCACTGTTGTGTCAACAATCGCATATGGGGGAACATCTCCTAAACACATGGCACCCAGCACGTTATGCAAACACATTTGCTCCATGAGCCAGAGTCGGCTGATTTCCAGAAAATAAAATCTTACCAAGTGACAGGAGGAGCTGTGTGCTACAGCTCAGCACTCCTTTGTTTGAAACATGTTACTGAAGTGTGAAGAGTGAGGATCCATGCCATGAACAGTCAATCCACTTTCCAGAATCACCAGCATCCTTTTCCAGCTCCGCCTAGGGAGTAGGCGCTAAACTTCCAGGTCTCTGACTTTGAAATCAGTCTGCTTCCCATTGTACACGATGCTTAGCTCAATATTTTATACCACTCAAGTCTGAGACACAATTGGAATGTACCCACCAATGCTTTCCCCTTTATTTATAAAGCAAGTAGTGTAGGGCCAAAAGCTTACATTTGAGTCCACAAGCTGGCTTGCCACGGGATTAAATTAATCGCTTAATTTTCCTAAACCAATTTTATAGCCTAGAACTATCTGTGGTCTATTGAAAAGGTTTAAAAAGACATCCAAAAAGATTACAAATTATAAACAGTGTGCAAATATATTAGTATTATTAATAAGAACCACCCTTTCCCATTGGGATTAAGACTTAGTGGGGAGTGGTAGTTGCTGCTAAGCCAGATAACCTGAATTCTCTCTGTGGACTCAGGTGGTAAAAGGAAAAAACCAAATCCTGTGGGTTGTCCTCTCCTCTCCATGGTGTACTGGGATAAGATTGCATATGTGTAGGAACACACAGATAAACAAATAAAAGAATTTAAAGAATTATTTAGAACCAATTTTTCTTGGGAAGAATAGGACTAATAGAATAATGGACAGTGTGGCTTGGTTATGATTTTTGCACCAGTGATCAGCAAAGTTTTCTGTTTTCTGGTTCAGTGACTTCCTAGGCAGAGCCTGGAACCAAACAGATGTTGGCAAAATACTTCACTATACTCAGGTAGCCACGGATAACTGAGCTATGTATTTTCTATCAGTGTCCAGGTTCTCATGTACCTGCTGGCTCTGCTGGCACATGTGAGGCTTGGTGAGCAAAAGTGAACACTCGTGTTATGTGTTGCTCCCATGTTGGCTAGTGAATCACAACTTCTGAGTAGAAAGTTGAACACTCATTGTATCCTTTGTTTGGCCCAGTGTAGAGTATGAAAAGTTGTGCTTTAGCCTTCAGGGTGGGGCTTGCTTATTCTTTCCCATTTATCAAAAAGTCAGGGGACCATGAAGACTCACAAGGCCAAGGAGCTCGCTGCAAATTCATCTGGTAAATCCTCTCTGGGACACAAAGATCCTAAGGGAGGACTCCCCTGCCAGACCACTTCCTGTGTTATATCCTGAGGCCTCCACAGTTTTTTGGCCTCTTTCTCCAGCAAGCCCTTCCCTTTACAGATGGTCTGGCTGACAATTTGCAAACGAAACTAATACATGTCCAAGACATTTAATTACCACTTGTTTTGAGTTGAACACTGCCCATTTCCTCCAAATCAGTCATTGTTTGGAGAGATACAGTGTCTTTGCTGATTGAATCAAATTGGAAATCTCAAGTAGAAATGATCTAGGATTTAGAGTAGGGGTTACATCAGATGAATAGAGTCCTTATAAAAGGCTAGCAAGAGTTTGGTCATAGAGACATGGAGGAAGCAGAAATACAGAGAAGAACATAATATGAATACAGACACAGCCACTGCCACAACGTATAATCTCTGTAGCCTCATGGCCTGTGCAAAGAGCAAGCACAGATCTGTACATTTGGTTTTAGGGGACAAGAGGGCCCAGATGACACTCCGCTTTCAGAGTCCTAGTCCCGAGGTCTATGAACAAATGCATTTGCCTTTCTAAGCCACTGTGGCATCTTTCAGGGGTCATATCTTAAGGCAATTCAAAGAAAATAAGGCCTAACAAGATGGCTTATTCCATAAAAAATAAAGAGGAGCACTCACAGACTTTGGAATGCTCTGTGGAGATAAAAAGGGTCAGAGATAAAAATCTGGAGCCAAAATCAAATGTGCAAGTCACACTCTACATGGAGAAGACCTAGTGTGAATCACACTGTACACAAGGAAAACACCAGCTAGAGCTGCCCAACGTACATTCTTGCTTTTGATGGAAGATTGTCTACTAATTGGAGCAAAGTTATCTTAAAGCATAGCACGAATCCCCATAACATAGTTTCATATAATTATGAAGCAACTGTCACATTCTAGTTCTATAAAAAATAAAGGAAATATTTTAGGAAAAATATCACAAAAGTCTGTCCTATTTCCTCCATAAAGTAACCATTTCAGAAGTTGTCTTCCCTGCTCTTAGTGACCACTCATCTAGTTTGTCTGGTCCAGTTATAAATTGATTGCCTGGTAAATTTCATTTAAAATATTCATGAATCCACATTTTTTTCCACAACAAACTAAGCAGAAATCATTAACTAATTAAAAGTTTTCATCTAGCCCATTCGTTCCCTTTTGAGTATATTCTCCTGGATAAATGCAGAAAAAGACCCTTGTTTTTAACTTACTAGGAAGAATAAAAATGCCTCCAAACAGGTTATACTTGGCAATCAAGGGTAGTGTCCTCAGAGGAATGTCTGCTACTCATGCACAGCTGGGGCTGAAAACAACTCAAGGTGTGACTAAATTATCTCTTCCTATTATAGTCTCTTGAATGTGTTCAGTTGGAGCACGGCCATCATTCCAGAATTCTCTCACCAGAGGCCACTACTACAAAGAACCAACCCCTGTCTTCTACATGCCTTATGAAAATCAGCTACTGACACTCACTCCAAAGGCTAAGGGATTTCTACATATCATCTAGTAAAGGAAAACATGACAGAAACTCTGTTCTTGTGCATTTTCACATCCTGTGGCTTCCTATGAGATAGTTTTCCCCCACAACACAAACAAGCAGCATCAGAAGGAAGACCGTCCCTCCCTGGATCTTTCTTGCCTCTTCAGTCTTCAGTTGAAAGATCTGCTATCTTGTTGTGACCTCTGTAACTCTATTCTACTTTTCCCTTCTCTCTCTCTCTCTCTCTCTCTCTCTCTCTCTCTCTCTCTCTCTCTCTCTCTTTCTCCCTCCCTCCTTTCCTCCCCCCTCTGTGTATGTGTATGTGTAGTGTATATGTGTGTATAATATGTGTATGTATGCGTATGTGCTTGTGTGTTGTGTGTATGTCGGGGATGAAAGAGACAGATAGAGGCAAAGAATTCAGCTTCAGATGTTGCCTGCTTCCCTTATTTCTCCACTTCATGCCTTGGAGACAAGATCCCTTACTGAACCAGAAATTTGTTGTAGGCTGAAACAGCTGGCCAATTAGCTGTCGGCATTGTGTTGGGATGCAATGAGTTTGGGTTTACAAGCATTTTCCATTGCTGCAGAGAGTCAAAACCCAAATCCTTATGCTTGTTCAGAAAGCAGTGTAAAGACTGAGCCCTATAACCTCATGCTGCCTTATCTCACCTGAAGCTGTCTCCATTTCCTTGCTGCCTGGATCTTTTGATGAGTCTCACAGCAATGACTGCCAGGGTCTCTCTCCAAGTAGCTGTCAAAAGGACCAAGCACCTTGTGACATTCCCAGCTCAGTGTTCCCTCATGGTTCCTGGACTGGGTCATAGGGGAAGGCAGTCACTCCATGAGACCATTTCAAACTGTCTATTCTTAGTAAGATGCCTGCAGCACACAGCTTTCTAATTGGGTCAGTTCACTTGCTTTAGATCCAAGTGTCCTTTCTCCTGTTTCACGAAGACTCTATCAGTGTCTACTTCCTCTTTGGTCTGAAGCACAGATCTTTCTATCCCACTCTTATTAACCCAACCAGTTCTTGAGACCTAGCACATATAAATTCCCCGAGGAAGCCTTCAAATACTGCTCTGATGTTCCCATCTTTTATTCATACCTCACTTCTTGTCCTTGTGCCTCTCTCAATGTCTCCTCCACACCAAACTGTTTCAGAGACTGTTTTATCGAACGGTTGTAAAACTGTTTAGAAAGCCCTGCATATTTACCAGTTTTTGATTGAAACCTTTCCTTGTGTACAGTATGCAGCACAGTAACAGTACTCTTGCCCATCCAAACCAAGCACCTTGCCTCTTTCAGCATTCTTGTCTACAATCTCCAATACAAGAAAAACAAATCCTGTAATCTTTCTGGTTCTAGTTTCTCCTTTCATGATAAATTTGAAGACAATGTAGATTACCCTCACTGCAGTTTTCTATATACACTAATGATTAAGCAATAGCGGTTCCTTCTCTTGGCTCTTTTTCTTCAAGTTTTTGTTTTTCTTGGGTCATCAACCTCCTTTCTTCACAGACAACCTTTTCTTTCTAGACAAGACAATGGATAGATAGATGATAGATAGATAGATAGATAGATAGATAGATAGATAGATAGATGATAAGTAGGTAGGTATGTAGATAGATAAATAGATGGTAGTTAGACAGGTAGATTGATAGATGATGATAATAGATCAATAAATGATAGATAGATACATAGATATATAGAGCCATCTGACATCTATTTCTAATAGGGTCATACTATATATCCTAATTAGGCCTCAAACTCCCCAGATAGCCCAAGCTCAACTTGAACTCATTGCTCTTCAGATTCTGCTTCTTGAATGCTGGTCTCACATGAATGAGAGCTAGAACCTCCTTGTAACCTGTGCATCTTTAGATGATTCTGGTTGCTTTCTTGGCTCCTATGCTTCCTGCTCCATTTGTGAGCCCTTCCTTGTCACTGTTGTGTTTCTCTCTACCCCATGAACTCTCCTGAGAGTTTATTTGATGAAATAATATTTTTAAATAGCCATTTACCCCAGCCACAATTAGTGCTAATTGTCACCCTGACAAGATCTGGAGTTACCTAGGTGACAAGCCTCAAGTTGGCATCCTATGAGGCTTTAACCTTGATGAACATATGACCTAGACTTTTAAGTCTGACAACCCACTCTAAGGGAACTGTGGCATCAGTTCCTGGACTTGGCCCTACATGAAATCAAAAAGAGGAAGCTATTCAGCCACAAGCATTCATCTGTACTTCTCCTGACTGTAGATGCAAATTGTACTTCTCCTGACTGTAGATGCAATGTTGCCTCAAGCTCCCACCACCATGATCCTTCCTTGGTGGAATGTACCCTCAAATTGTGAGTCAGAATAAACCCTTTCTTACTTATCTGTGCTTCCTGTAGAGCATTTTGTCACAACAGCAAGACAAATAACAAATATATCAACCTCGTCACTTTTTTGGGTTTACATGTATTGAAGCCCCAAATTGTATCTGCTACATAAACTTGTTCTCTTGCAGATTTTAGCCAGGGCTGCAATCTGACTGTTGTGCTGAATCAGTTTTTCAAAGTCTCTAGGTCATCTTGCTTCCAGCTCCCAAATTCAATGGCCCCAGTTTTCCCCTTAAACTACCTGTTAGCTGTTCCCTACTTGTCAAGACAGCTGCCTACTTTTAAGGCAGCCCAACACCCCTGTCTTCATACACCTGTTACTGTTACTCTTTGGCAGCTTTTCTTCCTAGAAATGCCCTTTAGATGAGATTAATGACTGCTACATTTTATTTCCACCATTAATCTAAGGCCCATCTTTCATTTCTTACTTTTAGTTGCTTTTGGGAGTCTAGAGCAACCCACCAAAAATTGAATGCATTATACCCATACTGTTCTTTCCTTCTCTTTGTGCACCATGCCCTGTTGATTCCTTTCCAAAAACTTTTTGGATAGGCTTTTAGAGCTATTTTCTAAATTTCACCAAGTACACTGGGTCCTACCTCCTTAGCTTTTGCCATCTGCACCCTCTTTTCCCCTCTGGTCTACTGAAACAATTCTCACGAGTCTCCTAACAGCTTCTTTCAATACACCCACATATTGTCCTTAATATAATTTTATTTTCTACAAACTAGTTCATTGGATACATGAACATGTCACTCCCATATTAAAAACAAAAACAACCTGATTTGGTAGAAAATTTCAATGTTTAGCTGGCTTTTCTGTCTTCCAATGTAAGGAATATACCTAAAAACTAGTTAAGGAGACCATGAATGACTTTGGCCCATATGACTTTTGGTTGAGAAGTAGCTGTGATGGTTCCTTTATGCCAGGGAGTGGCACTATTAGGAAGTGTGGCTCTGTTGAATTAGGTGTGTCACCGTGGGCATACCCTAGTTCTAACTTTCTAGAAGTCAGTATTCTGCTAGCAGCTGTCAGATAAAGAAGTAGAACTCTCAGGTCCTGCACCATGCCAATCTGGATGCTGCTATGTTCCTTCCTTGATGTTAATGGACTGAAGCCCTGAACCTGTAAGCCAGCCCCAATTAAATGTTGTCATTATAGGAGTTGCCTTGGTCATGGTGTCTGTTCGCAGCAGTAAAACCCCAACTAAGACAGTAGCCTTTATTTGTTTCTATTGGCTAAGTGCTACATGTTACCTGGGAGCCTCTTTCTGATCTATCAACATTTAGTCTTTTGCTCAAACACAAATCTATGTCTCTCAGAGCTATAGACCATCTACTTTTGCCTCTGGTTACCCTTTCATATAACTACCAACCAAGCGAAGAGCTAGAACCCATAATTCTGTACATTTTATTAAACATTCTACATTTATTTATAGAAAATATTCTTTGCATTTGGCATTAAAATTAATTATGCTTTGGGAAATGTCTACTGAACCACCTTGTGCCTTGTCTTTCTGTCTAGACCAGCAGTTCTCAACCTGTGGGTCATTATCCTTCTTCAGGGGTTGCAAATCAGATATTTACATTATGATTCATAACAGTAGCAAAATTACAGTTATGAAGTATCAACAAAATAATTTTATGTTTGGGGGTCACCATAGCGTGAAGAACTGCTTTAAAAGGTCTTAAGCATTTGGGAGGTTGAGAGCCATTGCTCTAAACAAAGATTATGATTACCACAATTAAAACAATTACCTAACTAAATAGGACCTGGACTTTCAAGAGAACCTTGGAAGATTTCTAACTGTTAGTATGCATTACACATGTGCAAACCAGCACTCAAGGTAATTCAATTAATTCTGGCCAGACTGGAAGGTGCTTCCTGTCTTTCAGGGCCAGCCTGGGCTTTCTGCATGTCTGGACAAAGAGCTCTACCTTCCCACTCTATAAACATTTCACACAACACATAGCCACAGTGTTATCCAAACGTATCTGTCCTACCTCCCTCGAGATGAAAACCTGTTTTAGGATCCTCTTCCTTGTTTCCCACATTTTAGGGTGTGCTTAAAAACAGAAAAGAAGCCAAGGGATTCAATTTTCATCTTAAAATTGTGACCTTGTCATCAGTTATTGAAAGGTCTCACACCATGGTAACTGTTTAAACACCTTCTTTCTAGACAGGTCAGACTTTAGTGACATCAAACCTGTTTTGTCCTTTTGAACTTGTTCTTCCTGTTTGAAAACTGCCTTGGGATTCTGAAGCTATCATAGGGATGCATGAGTCAAAAAAAGTTCAGCGGAGTTTGACTCTTGCATTTTTATCTATTGGCTTACATCTTTAGTATTTCTTTTTATCAGGCAAGGTCCTCACTGACATATTCATGAATTGGAGTCTGTGAACTCACTTGATAGATAATTACTTAATTCTGTTCCTGCTCCAGTTCACCTCTCCTCGCTGTTAACGTTTCTCTAAAGGAGTCAGACATGATTATTATGCCAATGATTATTCCCTTGAGTTACTGTTCTGTGTTATACAGGCTAAAATGGCAAAGTCACAACATCACAATGTAATTAAAAAAGAAAAAAGAAAAAAAAAAAAACCCTTCCAAATAAAAGCTACGAATTTAAGCCAATATAAATGTGTCCCTCTCAATAGCTCCCCAGGGCGTGGTGCTGCACAGCTGTGGAGCTGAGCTAATCAGTGCTGAAAAGTGAAAGTTCTGCCTCACAGCATCTCAGAAACTGGCAAATGGGTCTTTTAACCCACCCCATGCTTACAGGCAGTGAAATGTAGCTGCTGTGAGAAGGAGGCGCCGCAGTAACAGACTTAAAAGGCACAGAGAGCTATGGTGTGGGATCTTCCGTTTAGTGGACTATATACTAGTTAAACTAGTAGTACAAGTAGTCAGAAGTGGTAAGGCCTTTATAAAATGAAATCACTCTTTCATTACTGTTTCATAGTCGAAGGGGTCATTCCTAGGGACGTGTTTGGAAACGCTCCACGACTTTCTATTCATCCATAAAGAACTAGGACTGTCCCTTCCACACTGTGACTGATCTCTCTCTAATTATCTAAATATTGGCACCCAAGTACGGGGCTTGAGACTTCCAAGGAACATTGAGTTCAGCTTCTCAACACTCAAATAACTGTGCTAAGAACACTCCTTAGCTGACCTGAAGTTGTACATTCAGAACCCTCTGTTTGACTTGGCTGATGTTTCCTAGCTGATGGCCACTCAACACATTCGGTCCCTCACGAGTCAACCCTTCAGCATCCAGTCATCTCATATGTAGGACAAGTGGACAATCTCTAAGCCACACATGCTTAATAAATCCAAAAGAACAATCCCATTATCACAGCGGGATGAAAATAGGATGGAACCAGAAGAAGGAAAAGAGGCCACAGAGTGCATTACGAGGCATATTGATTTGCCACAGAGAAAACACTACACTTTGGTGGAAAGAGGGGCTGTAGACAGCCCTGCTCTCTGAGACCTCACGGTCTGAGAACTTCTAGTCCAGCACTGAGTCTGAGAACTCTGGTGTTGCTGCATCAGACCCTTCTCTGATATTACATGGCTAGAAATTAAATGTTTCTACTAGAACCTCTAAAATCTGTCCTTTCTCCTCCTTAGGATTCATTATTCCCACCACATTGCTTTTCTTACAACTTATCTCCCTGTTAGGTATAAACTTCATAACTACCTGCCTCTCACCAATAGTCCTTAACACCAAGCACTGCGAGAGTGGAGATTTTCATTGAGTAAAGTTTTCAATGGATTCAAGCAGTGCATTATCAAATATCCATTGAACCATAACAATACTTATTACAGAGATGTGTAGTAAAAAAATTTAAAGACATGGCCAGCATTTGAGTAGAGGGCCATTTGGTAGAAGGGAATTTGGGTAGTCCAAATTCTGTGAGGATTCCTGTTCCATTCTAGGGATACTTCCCAAATGCACTCTAATAGCCATAGGTTTGAGTATAGCAAATTATGTCTAGAAGCTTCTGCACTGTGGCCATTGTTAAGTTCCCAGTGGTATCTGTGTGTGCAACTGCAGGTGACAGTGACAGGAACCGTGTGACACCGTCTCTCCTCTTATCTCTCTCCAATTCAATAACAGGCATTGCTGGACCACTTTCTCCACAAATTCAGATGCAAGTCCTGCAAGTGGTGGAAGCCTCTCCAGAACAAATCTATTCTCACTATCCATATTTTTAATGTTGCATACAGTATCCTAGACATGCTAACAATAACTATTTTGACTATTAGCTCCACTTTCCACATCTCATTCTGAACTTAACTCTACTATCATGGGAACTAGCCTGAGCTTTCCCTGGGCCCACAGCAAGGGCTCCTACACAGGTAACAGAGGACAGCTGCCCCAAGCTCTCTGCGTCCCTTGCCTGCCAGCCTGAGCCCAACCCCGGGGTTCCCTACAGGCCGAAAAGCTAGATCCTTCCTAGTGCTCTTGCACTGGTCAAAGGGCTGCTGCCCCTGGGGCTAGAAACACAGACAGAGCACAACTATGGGTACTGCCTCTCACTCCCTCTGACCCTGGTATCTAGCCTCTGTGCTTTTTCCTTTGAGCTTTTCTTCAAAGTTGGCCTTTCATCTCCTTCTCTACCCTACATTTAGGATATACCAGCCAAGAAAAAATTGAATGGGAAAACAAGGAGACCTGTCTGTTAGAGTTCACAGCCTCAACTTTGGGTGCCATTTATAGAGTTTTGAGGTCCCGTATCAGCTCTATTACAGGGCTCTGCCATCCGGGGAGGCAGGACTGAAACCCCACTTCATCCCTGGATGGGTGTTGGGCTGTTGGGAAGCCCCGGGATACTGCTTTGGTGGTGGGGAAGCACAGTCTGGGGGTATAGAACAGCCAGAGCCTGCTCCGGGGTCCCCGGGCCTGCAAGGAGATCAGGGTCGTCTGGTTCTCGGGCTCTCAGGCATCCGGGCACCAATGGATGCTGTGAAAGAGCTGAGAATAGAGTGGGGAATTTTCCTCTCCTGTTAGCGTGTTTGCTCTGAACACCACAGATTGCTGGTAGTTATGACCTCCTGTGACCTCCGGATGTTAGCCATGCAACTGGCAGACCACTCTCCAAGTAGAGCAACAAGGCGATTCTTCACATATATGATCATGTCAATAGCTATGGAAGTTGTTCTGCTGCTCAACTTCACCTGTGTGACATGGAACCCCCCATGTGAGCTGTGTGAGTAAGTTACCTCCCAACAGGAAAAGCTGGCTTCAAGCCTATAAAATGCTCAGTAACACTTTATTTTGCATAAAGAAGAGACAAAAAAGTGAATGAAAACTAATTATAATTTATCCTTTAATGTTTTAGGCATTTTGTTTTTCAAATTCTGTGTCTATGATCTAGACATGTGGATTTCAACGTGTGGATCATGACCCCTTTGGGAAGCCTATCAACCCTTTTATAGGGGCACATAAAACCATAGAAAAATACATTATGACTCATAGAGAAGAAAAATTATGGATATAAACTAGCAATGAAAATAATTTTATGTTGGGGGGTCATCACAATATGAGAAACTGTATTAAAGGGTCCCAGCATTAGGAAGGTTGAGAACCACTGATCTAGACAGAGGCAAAGGCAGGTGGAGCTCTGCCAGTTTAAGCCCAGCCTTGTCTATATAACAACTTTATATCTTATTGTCTCTACTAATTGATGGCGAGTTCTTTGGGTGTTCTTTTTATAATATAGTCAAAATAAACTGAAATTATATTCATCTACAATTAAATACAGATGCAGTTCATATGTGCTATTAAGAAAACTAAATTCTACATGCTCATGAAAATGAAGCTACTTTTTAAAATGAACTTCTCAACCTATTATTAAGAGCAGAAAATATTAGTCCAGAGATTGCATTTCTTGCAAGGAAGACCTGAGACAGCGTTTTTATTAGCATTAATCCACTGTCTTCTTAGGAAAGCATTGAACATTATGTGCATTTGGACCAGTCTTAATAAGATTATACACATTGTTAGAAGACAGAAATGATCATGGAATATTGTCCCATGCCTGCAATCCCAGCAACAGGGAGGTTTAGAGAAAAGGAGAGTAGGTCAGGCTGTACTATATAGTCACACACACACACACACACACACAGAGAGAGAGAGAGAGAGAGAGAGAGAGAGAGAGAGAGAGAGAGAGAGGGAGGGAGGGAGGGAGGGAGGGAGAGAGAGAGAGAGAGAGAGAGAGAGAGAAAGAGGGAGGGAGGGAGGGAGAGAGAGAGAGAGAGAGAGAGAGAGAGAGAGAGAGAGAGAGAGAGAGATGAGATACATACACAATACACACAGACACAGAGAGATGCAGAGTGAGACACACAGACACACAGACAGACAGAAACACACAGAGATACATACACATACACAGAGATATGCAGAGAGAGAGACACACACACACCAAAACACACACAGACACAAACACGCACACATACACAGAGACAGAGACACACAGAGAGTGAGACACACAAAGAAAAATACACACAGAGAATGAAAGAAAAGAGAAAATGAGGAAAAAGGGGGAAGGAGGGAAGGAAAGAGGAGTAAATAAAAAAGGAGAGAAAAGTGATAGGAAAGAGGAAGGTAGAGGAGAGGATGAGAGAGGTCAGAAAGAGAGAAGAGGTGGAGATGGGAGCTGAGGAGGGAAAGAGTTGGGAGGATCTAAGAGAAGAAGAGGATAGGACAGGGGAGGGGAAGGAAGGGGAGAAATGAGGATTGGGTGGAGATGAGAAGGAGGATCTCATTTTTCAAAGGCATCACTGATACAGACTGAAACAAGCAGTTGAGCTACTTAAGGTTCCAAAAGCTAGTGTTCAGATTTTTTACCAGGGTGTACCATATAAAATTCCCAAATAATTAATAAAAACACTATATTGGCTAAAAAATAATTTGGTAAAAACACACACACACATACAAACCTATTAGGTGGTGCAGTTCTTCTTATTTAATTTTATTTTTTATTTCTCATCTTGAAACAGCTGTAAGGACCAGAGGCTTTAGTAGCTGCTTGTGTCCTGCACATTCCATGATGCTTTCTCATAGCTACATTATGGATAAACAAGCAAAGAGGACCAATGCAGGTACAGAACTTAGACCATAAAGAAAATGAGCAAGGTTGGAAGCAACGCAACACACCCTCAATCCCAGCACCAGGGAGACAGAGGCTGGAGGAGCTCTGTGAGTTCAAGATCAGCCTGGTCTACAGAGCAAGTTTCAGCCAGGGGAAGCATAGTAAGATTCCTGTCTGAAGAAGCAGAGTGGGTGGTGCAGGCAAAGTGAGATGGGGCGGAGCGTGAGAGGCAGGCACCATGTCTGGCCCACTGTTGCTGTACAGTGTAGCAAGAGGAGCAGGAGGCAGGGCTGGAGACACAACAGGGAAGTTCAGCAGAGCCCTGTTCCTAAAGAACATTTGGAAAACTGGCCTCAGTTCCTAGCAGCAGAGGCACTGCCAAGGCTTACTTTAAAAATGTAATTCTGTACAGTTCTTTTCATATAAATTGGACACTAGCAATAAGCAAGGCAAAAAAGTCCCATATGTGTGTAGGAAAGTTACAGAAGTACATGAATAAAATTCATGTTATACCATAACTTGTGTCTTAAAATGTTAGACATTGGAGACAATATTATGTTTTCTTAAAAGAAGGCTTTCCTGCTCCTGTGACTTCAGAGCCTCTCTGTTCTGTGCTTGTACTTGAGAGCCTCTGTGTGTTTGATGAATTTCACTACTTCCAATACCCGAGAGATGGAGTCACACAGCATAAACTGTCCACTAGTGAATGACTTTATAAATCTGTCCCCATTAGAGTGTGTGACAAGACTTACTTCCTTTTTAAAAGCTAAACATCTAGTTCTTATTCTCCTTTATCCATTGGTAGACCTTTGGCTTCCTTTCAGCCTTTGGTTACTATGTATATGAATGCAAACGTATTTCTCATATAGCCTTACATTCATTTTCAATCTATACAAAGACTACTTGCTCTTTTGTTAAAGTATATTTTGTTTGTGTGGGTATGGATACATGCATTCCAGGGGTCACATGTGGGAAGTAAAGGAAAACTTGCAGAAGCCCCCCTTCTTTTTTTCTTTTGTTACCATGTGGGTTCCAGGAATTAAACATAAGTGAGCCACATTATGCACTTTTATGTGCTTAGCCATTTCACTGGCCCAAGAGTATCTACCTGCTTTTAAAGACTGAATTATACCATTTTACAAGAAAGCGAGTTATTTAAAGCATAGTATGAAAGAGAAACAATATTGATTTGCCTTCACAATGAGAACTGATCACAGCTTCCAAAGCTTCTTTATTATCCAAAGATACGGTTATATCTTCGGATCATAATTGAACAACAGGAAATCCACTGTCATATCCTCTCAGACACTGGATCACCAACCAGGCAGCATACACCAGCTGATATGAGGGTCCCAACACATACACAGTTGAGTGCTGCTGGGTCTGGATTCAGTCAGAGAAGATGCACCTAACCCTCAAGAGACTGGAAGCTCCAGGGAGTTTAGAGGTCTGGTAGGGTGGGGTGAGAAGGTAGGGGACATTCTCATGGAGACAGGGGTGCAGCGAGGAGGTATGGGATGTGGAATTGTTAGAGGGTGAACCAGGAGGGAAATATAACCTGGAGTGTAAAAAAAATAAAATAAAATAATTTAAATAACAAAAAATCAAGAAATAAGAGGGAAAAAACACAGCACAGGCAGAGAAGAAAGGAAGGAGAGAGAGAGAGAGAGAGAGAGAGAGAGAGAGAGAGAGAGAGAGAGAGAGAGAGAGAAACCAAAGCTCAGAAAGAACTAGAAGGGGAAAGCTTATTCAGTAGTGAGTCTCAGGCTAAAACCACAGATTAGATTGGGTGGCAGCTAGAAGCTTTCAGGTCTAGGGTCAGGTTAGCAGACTGAGGCAGGACCACTCTGAGACAACAATTAATACAGGAGAATAAAAGTTCCAATTACAATCATCCCCAAGAGTCTGGGCATTGCCTCAGCATTAAGCACCCTAACTGTTAATAATCAGAACAGCCCAGCAACATGCCAAGGCTTTACTTGAGCAACTTGTCTCTCCCCTTTACAAGTGCTTTCTAGCCCAGAGAGTGCCACCATGGTGAGGAAGAGAAGTCCACACACCTGCAGGTGGAAGGCCTAAACTCTAAATCTTAACCCTCCTAGAATGAAGCCGATGGTTACATTAAAGGCTCAGTCTCAGTCCAAAACGTTTTATTATTTGATAAGGAGAGGGACCTTTAGGTTTTTCCTAGTTTCCTTTATAAATATATAAAGGGAATTTGCTTTGCCAATTTTTAAAATGTATTATTTATAAAATGTATTTATTATGTCTATGTGTTTTTGCAAAATGCAGCAGTAGATAAATAACAAAGCAAGTTAGCAGGGTGGGTGAGCTGGTTAAGGCACTTCTGCCTGCCTGGCGACTCACTTGGAACCCACTTACAAGTGGAAAAAGGGAACTTATTTTCAAAAGTTGTCCCCTGACCTCCAGGTCTATACTGTGGCATACACACCAACATGCTATTCACATACATGCACTCAGTAATAAGAATACGTAAAAATTAATAATTAATTAATTAATTTAAAATCCTAACCAACAGAGAAAACAAATTCAGGCTCATAAATGAGAAAAGGGGTATTTGGCTGGATTTCATGTAACTGCCACCATCTAAAACAACAGATGCTGCACCTAAGAGCAGGACCTTCACATGCTCTGTAAAGATAATGCATTCACCTTAAAGAATTCCTAAACACAGCATAGGAAATTAAACCCTGACCTAGTATCTCCCATCAGTCCCAGAGGGTAGCTCTCAGAGATCTGTCTGGCTGTGCCTCCCCAGGGCTGGGATTAAAGGCAAGTCCCACCACACCCAGCTCAACCTTGTAAGTTTTTATGCTGATAGATATGAAATTCTTTTTTCAAAAAAAAATGGAAGACTGTTTTCTTATTCCTTTTCTTTGTTTTATTGTTTGCTCCATGCTGGCTGTTTTGGTCTCTCCTCAATGTTATCATATGGACAGACTGGATAAAAGCATATGAACAGCAACAAAGAAACAAGGAGTTGTAGGGAGAGAGAAAGAATGTAGCAATGAAAATCCTCCATGGATGTCCCCAATGCAACTGAGCAAAAGATCTGTCCTCAAAGAGGCAGCCAGACAGCCTGAAACCTAATTAGCGTTCAAAGTATGACAGGACCTGAAAGAAACACAGCCCCAACAGTGTGCCTACCAGATGGCATCTCTAAATACAGGAATAGAAACCCCACTGTTTGTTCTGTAACCATAGATGAAGGGGACTGGCAACCATAGCTCCCCATTCAAATCATGGGAAGATGAAAGAGCACAGTGATAGGTTTAAAAGAATCTGGCTCAGTCTAACAGTGATTGTGATTCCAGGAAGGGTCAAGTTGCAGTTGTAGGTGAGAAGCCAACCTCTACCCTGCAAGTAGGCATCTAGTCCCAACCTGTTGTGACTGATAGTTATCCATTTGGAGAAAGAGAGCAGGAACTAACACCGACACATCTGAGGAGAACTTAAGAAATGCTGAAAATTAGTGACATAGTTGGCGTTCTCCTTTGCTATCTGTCACTGTGATGAAGCACTCTGACCAAAAGCAAGTCTGAGAAACAAGACTTCAGTTTCACTTCCAGGTCATAGTTCATCCTCATGGAAGTCAGGGCAGGAACACAAGCTGGAATGGAAGCAGAAACCAGGAGGGTATGCTGTGTATGGGTCTGCTTCTGGGCTCATGTGTGGCCAGTTTTCCTACAGAGCTCAGCGTTACCTTCCCAGGGAATGGTGGCACACAGTGACCTGGGCCCCCAGACATCTATTAGCAATCAATACAATCTCCCACGGGCATGCTCACAGGCCAACAATATTTACACAATTTCTCAACTGAATTTCCCTTTTCCAGGTGACTCTCTAGCTTGCGTCAAGTTGACCATAAAAATTAAGGAAGACAATTAGGTCATTTCTTTGCTTACTTTTGTGGGCCAGTGTGAGATTGTGGGTAACGATTAAGAACCGAGACTCCAGTGTGGCACACATGTTAGCCCAGGTTCTACCAATGACTCTGGATTGTCTTGAGACAAGTTCCTTATCCAGTGAGCTAAGGTGTCATACATCGGTAGCCACAGCTCAGTTGTGGGAATCTACTTATGTCAGGGTTCAGCACCTTGTAAGGACTATGTATACAGGCCTTCTTATTAACAGGAATACGGATGATCATTACAACGATGATGATGATGATGATGACGATGACCATAACTACTAAATTGATCTGTTCTTGATTGACTACTTGTCTCAAAGTTACAAGGTAGGTTACAGCAAGGCTCTGCAGGAGTGAATGGAGTTGGGGTGTAGCAGACTGCTCTTCTAGCTTGCCTGCTGAGTGCTCTCTAGAACTCTTGAAAGGAGGGGAGGTCTAGAGATGGCTGTTCTCTTCCACCCAGCTCTCAGAGCAGAGCTGGGCCCGAACTCGAAGACTCCACTCCCAGTACTCCCAGTAGCATATCTATGGGATAAAGAAAACTGACTCGGGTTCTTTTTAATCTAGCTAATTCATAGCAATAATGGCATACAGGGCATTCCCACAACAGCACTGGTACAAAACCGTGAGAGCATCAAGTGTATCCTAGCAACCAGGAATTGCTAGTAAGCAGGCCTGTTACTCAGGAACAGGGCAAATACCTAAAAAAAGTAAGATATAATTTGTAATCGCTTAAATATGGTAGATACTACCATGTAATTTAGTCACATGAACTCCCTCCTGGGGTTGCTTTGTCCAGTTTTGCATGAAAAAAGAACCACTTGCTGGGGATACAGTCCTATTATTAAAATTTGGTTAAATTTATTTTTATTTTTAATATTTATGAAAGAGATAATTTCACCCTTTTGCCTATAATTAGACCTTTAGTGTGACACGGTACAATAAAATTAACCATTGTAGCCATTTTTAAAGGTAAAATCCCGTGGCATTAAGTAATTCAACAATTGAGGTAACAATCACCACTGACCATTTTCTCAAAGATGTCACTATGTCACTACCTTCAACAGAAACTTTGCAGCGCCCTGCCCCCTCCCCTAGCCTTTCCCGCTGCCCTTGTGGTCAACCCTGGTAAAGAAAACCTTCTTTTACTGCTTGTCTTTTATAAATGTGTCCACTCCAATAAGACAAACGGATGGAGTCGGTTAATTTCTCCTTTTCCACCTGGCTCTTCTAACCAACAGTGTTTTCAGTCTATTTGTACACGCACAGGAATTCTGTCGTGGTTAGGAGTGATGGGTACTTACTGGTAGACACATACCAGGTATCCTGTCCATCCTTATGTAGATGGGCACAGGGGCTGTTTATGCTTTGTGGACTGTGAATTCTGCGGATAGTGATGTCGGAGCCTCTTAAGTGTCCGATTTGATATCTTTAGGGAGGGGATGCATCCAGAAATTTAAGTGGTGGGTCATTTAATTCCACACTTATTTTCGTGTTCCTTCCTACTCCCATCAGCCAAGCAACAAACATCTCCAGCTTGCAATCATTCCCAACAATCAGTGCCCACATTTTTGCTAATTCCAATGCCAAGGAATGTCAAATCCTAGCTCATTAAATTATATCTGTCTGTTAACTACTAGGAGAAAAGAAAAAGAAAGTAACAAAAAGATACCCGAAAAAGAAATTATTATATAGCTGGGTCACCCTGTGTGCAGAAAGCTACTAACATCTGGTTGGGAGCCCAAAAGTGGATGGTTATATAAAATATGGTTATATCTGTACAAATTTAAAGGCAGTAATATTCTCCAAACAGGTTGACCCTGAGCTTTAGAATAGCAGTTTAAAACCAGCAAATTCTCGGCACAGTAGTTTATTTTAAGTCATTACCACGGAGGAACCTGACCAATGGAATGCATTCCCCAGCAGAACAAAGAGCAGCTCACCACTAAACCAGATTTGGGGCGGAACTCCTTTTGCTGCGCATGCGCACACCCATGCCCACGCTTCTCGCCGCCTGCGCGTACCCCTGACGCTAGGGGGCGTGGCCACGCACTTTGCTCTCGCTTCTCCGTCATGGCTGCAGCACACAGCACTGTGCCTCTGCGGAGTTGTGTGGTGTCCCCAACCGGGGGACACACTGCCTCGCTGATCTTCCTGCACGGCTCAGGTGCATTACAGTCTCGTGGTCTCCGCCTCGTTCGGTACAGCCAGGGAAGCCCCCTCTTCTCGGTCTCCCAGAGCTCCCCAATGCTCCAGGCCGCCACCTCCCTGAGGTTGTCCTCTTTCTTTATAGCAGTCACTTTTATCCTCTATCTTCCTTTGCTGCTGTCTTTGACCTCTCTCTCCACGCACAGCATGGTCTTCTGGGCAGTCTCTACCCCACCCCCAACTTCAGGCATACCAGCATATAGATGTAAGTCTCCAGGCATATGGATTAACCACTGTATTCAGGAGCGTACATCAGTGATCTGACGTAAATACCCCACCACACACAGTCATAAGCTGTTGCCTGTCTTTCCTGTGCCATAGGAAAATTAGACTTTCACGGTGAACTTGGATCGTATTTACACTGTGTCCTTTATGCTTGGCACCACCAGCGGGTTTCCCATTCGCCTCCTATCTATCTTTGATGGTCCTCCTCCCTGGTTTCCCCTTTTGCTTTCTCATGAAATCTCTGAGGTAAGTCTAAAGTCAGCTTCATTTAGGGAGTACCCTTAGAGAACAAACAAGAATCCCTGATTCTAATCCTTGGCGTTCACAGTGTTTGGTTGGCCCAGGGTTAGTTCCCAGGAAAGAAAAGAAAAAGAAAAAAAAAAAAAAAATGTTTTTAAAGAAATGAGATCCAGCTGGTGTCCTCAAGGGGCCTACCTAAATTTAAAAACAAAAACAATTCTGTTAATTGGAGTCAGCAGTGGATAGGAAATCACAAGATGGTGCATAAGCTACTGCCAAGTGAGTACAGTGGTAAGGAAAGAAAAAAAAATGGGGTTGGACATTAGTAGGGTGATTTTGAATGAAGGGCTTGTCAGAGCTTTTCAGGAACAGTGTATCTGAGCTGATGCATGTGTAGGCTTTAAGGGAATGGCAACTAGAACACGGGGGATTGGAGAGCGTTCCCAGCAACACTGAGCCGTTCTCTTCATTTTGAAAACAAAACAAAAACGGGACTAGAAGAGTTTACTTGCTGTTGCTGTGAGTGGTGGTGAAGCTGGATTTGAATCCCAATGTCTGACCTGGTATTAATATTCTAGGTGGGAGGAGGAGGGAAACCCTCAACTATGATGTATCATTTTAGAAATAGAGTAATAAAAGTTGTGTAAAGGGAAAGGCTTGGCCGGTGACTTACACCTTTATAGCTAGCTGCCTACTAATTCAGGACCCAAGAGCACTCAGTGATGAGCATCTAAAATTCTCACATTGTAATTCCTTCTCGGAATTCATTCAGTGTCTTTAGAAAGAACTAGAGTGTGTTCTCCCCACTCCCCCTCTGGGCCACTTAGTGCTTCCTGTTTTTCAGTTTCAAATGACTGATTTTTTATAACCTATAATGCATGTCTGAAATCAGTGCCATCCATTCTGTATGTATTTTACACGCGTGTGTGTGTGTGTGTGTGTGTGTGTGTGTGTGTGTGTGTGTGTAAAACTTGCCTTTGTACATTGGAAAAAATTCATCCAAATAATTCTTCCAGATGTTCAGGTATTTTATTCTTATATAATTGGATCTCCACTGGTGTATAAAAAGACTTTCTAGGAGTTGGCCTGTTCTGTTAATTTTTATTGTCACCTGGAATCAGCAGTCACCTGAGAAGAAAAAGTCACAGTTGAGAAATTGCACAGTTAAGATTGGCCTGTGGCTATGTCTGTAGTGAATGCTCTTAACTGATTAGGAGGCTCCAGTCCACTGTGGCCATTGCTTCCCGATACATATGGTTCTGGGTTGTATAAAACTGGTTGAGCATGAGCCACAGGGACAAGTCAGTATCGGCCAGCCAGGCTCTGTGTTTCCTGCCTCTGCTCCTGGCTTCCCTTGGTTATGGACTCTAAGCTAGAAGCATAACTTAAACCCTTTCCTTCCAATTTGGTCTAGGTCAGTGCTTTATAACAGCATCAGAAAGCAGACTAGAGTAAGGCTTTGGCTCTCCAGATTGGAGTGTAACAGTTTTGCATTGGACTTGACCATGTGTTTGTGTTACAGGAACAGGAAGTATTTGGCTTCTAGGTAATCCAAATATAAACAAACTAATTACACAGTTTTACCATGGTTTTGGAATAAGGTACTAACTCTTTTTCTTCTCATTTTAAAATTTATTTCTTGAGAATTTCCCACATGTGTATCATGTGTACAAGTTTTTAAGATAGATGAATGTTGTTTTCCAACATTCAGTTAGTTGTCCCTTCTCCTCCAAGCCTGAAAATGGAAAAGCAGGTCCTATTTACTAAAGAAAATTAATTTTAAAAGCTTTAGATTCTGCTGTAGATAAAAAAATATATGTATATATATGGGAATATGCCACCACATGTATTTGAACCTTTTTCTACTTCCAAAATTGGCAGGGGGGGGGGGTACATTCTAGGTAATGGATGTAAACTTTGCTGGCTTCAGCCTCCCATAGGTGATGGATGTAAACATTGCTGGTTCCAGCCTCCCATAAGGTGATGAATGTAAACTTGCTGGCTCCAGCCTCCCATAGGTGATAGATATAGACATTGCTGGCTCCAGCCTCCCATAGGTGATAGATATAAACATTGCTGGCTCCAGCCTCCCATAGGTGATGGATGTAAACGTTGCTGGCTCCAGCCTCCCACATGGGTCCCTTGGTTCCATTATTTCCTTCCCAGACATCCATCATACTTGTGGTCTCCTAAGTGAATGTCTGTGCCCATAATGACCTTAAAGGCTGATAAAGGTCATTCTGTGAGTGTCTTGGTCGTGTCTCCCTTTATAATGTCTTGGCAAGAGGGCTCAGTCAGATTTTGCTGAGGTTACAAGAAGCCCCAGAAGGTGAAAACCTTAGCTGGTAGAGACATCGCCTTCTCTGCCTCCAAGCTTAGATTCTTTCCCTGTCTCCACAAAGATAAGCATGCGTTAATTCTTACATTTTTTTTTAACTTGAATAATATAGAATCGTGAGAGGTTATGTAAATATGTCAGCACAGGTTTTTTTTTTTTTATTTCTTCTCATTTACATTTGAAGTAAAATGAGCGCTTTACCCACTCCTTGAAGATTTGCTTTCACTAAGAATATTGTATTAGGCCATGGCAACTACAACAGTGGAAACCACATTGGGAGCTTTTCAAGGGTAAGATGAGAAACGAACAATGTCAAGCAACCGCTCAAAAGAATTCCACTCTAGAAGAAGTTATTATAACTACTGTAAAGGGCAGAGAACTGAAATCCAGCATAAGGATGGCTTTCTAACCGATAAGCCGTTGCCTCCAGATGTGTAGTAATAAAGATCATGTGCTTAGTCAACTATTCAGCCATCTGAACCGCTCTTTTGAGTATGTGGGGACTTTTCATCTTCTCTGTCCCAGCCCTCAAGTGACAGGAGAGCACCTTCAAATGTGCTGTCTTGTGAAGATGTTTATCTGACGGGGATTTTGTCATTTTGTCAGGTCACTCTGGCCATGGACAGAGGCAGTGGATCAAGCAGGTGCTAAACCAAGACCTAACATTCCAGCACATAAAGATTATTTACCCAACGGCTCCCTCCAGGTATGCAAAGCTCAGTTTCACCTCTAAGTATAACTCCATGGGATGAAATTTATCTGAGTGCCAACTGGATGTTTTTAACTTTAACTCTGTATTTGACATTTTTTAAGTTCGGGTCCTCACCTTCTACCTGTAAAAATGCATGCTTCACTTTGAACTTTGCCCCTTGGCCAAGCTTTCCCCAGGTGGCCAGCTGCTCTGACTAAGCCTCCTTCCTGTGAGTCTGAATATCACTCATCTTTCAGACACCCCTCTCCACCTCACAACACCCCAAAAACAAACTTAGTGAATTCCGCCATCATAGTCTTTCTAACCTGGAACTTTATAACATTCCTTCCAAATACCAAAGGATGTTAAGTACTCAGAGGTTCTTTGAATCAGTAAAAGCAGGATAGACACGAGGCATGGAAACCTGTGGACTTAGTGGAATTCATACTGATAGGGGTGAAGTAGTTTTGAGCCCATAAACTGCTTTTTATTAATATCAAATAAGCATCCACATAGTTGTATTTTCCAATTTATTTTTTGCATTATCAAATATTTTTATTGGATATTTTCTTTATTTACATTTCAAATGTTATCCCCTTTCCCAGTTTCCCTTCTGGACCCCCCCATTCCATCCCCTCTTCTGCTTCTATGAGAGTGCTCCCCCTCCTACCTACCCACTCTCACCCACCTCCCTCCTCCCTGCCCTGGCATTCCCCTATACTGGGGCATCAATCCTTCACAGGACCAAGGGCCTCTCATCGATGTCCCACACAGCCATCCTCTGCTACACATGTGGCTGGAGCAATGGATCTCCCCATGTGTACTCTTTGGATAGTAGTTTAGTCCCTGGGAGCTCTGCGGGGTCTGATTGGTTGATATTGTTCAACAATTGCAAACCCCTCCAGCTCCTTCAGTCCTTTTACTAACTCCTCCATTGGGAAGCCAAGCTCAGTCCAATGGTTGACTGCAAGCATCCACTTCTGTATTTATCAAACTCTGGCAGAGCCTCTCAGTAGACAGCTATATCAGGCTCCTGCCAGCATGCACTTCCTGGCATCTGCCTTAGTGTCTGGGTTTGGTGTCTTTATGGGATGGGTCCCCAAGTGGGACAGTCTCTGGATGGCTTCTCTGCCCCACACTTTGTCTTTGTATTTCTTCCCTTGAGTATTTTGTTCTCACTTCTTAGAAGGACTGAAGCATCCACATTTTAGTCTTTCTTCTTGAGCTTCATGTGGTCTGAGAATTATATCTTGGGTTTTCCAGGCTTTGGGGTGAATATCCACTTATCAGTGAGTGCATACCATGTATGTACTTTTGTGACTAGGTTACCTCGCTGAGATAAGGAACCCAGTTCCATCCATTTGCCTAAGAGTTTCATGAAGTCATTGTTTTTAGTAGCTGAATAGTACTCCATTGTGTAAATGTACCACATTCTCTGAATCCATTCCTCTGTTGAAGGATATCTGGGTTCTTTCCAGCTTCTGACTATTATAAATGAAGCTGCTATGAACATGGTGAAGCATGTGTCCTTGTTATATTTTGGAGCATCTTTTGGGTATATGCCCAGTCCTCAGGTGTACTATGTCAAGTTTTCTGAGGAACTGCCAGACTGATTTCCAGAGTGGTTGTACCAGCTTACAATCTCACCAACAATGGAGGAGTGTTCCTCTTTCTCCACATCCTCACCAGCATCTGCTGTCACCTGAGGTTTGATCTTAGCCATTCTGATTGGTGTGAGGTGGAATCTCAGGTTGTTTTGATTTGCATTTCTCTGATGACTAAGAATGTTGAACATTTCTTTAGGTACTCAGCCATTAGCTATTCCTCAGTTGAGAATTTTTTTGTTTAGCTCAGTACCCCATTTTAAATAGGGTTATTTGGTTTTCTGGTGTCTAACTTCTTGAGTTCTTTATATAGGATATTAGCCCTCTATCAGATATAGGATTGCTGTTTTGTCCTATTGACATTGTTCTTGGCCTTATAGAAGCTTTGAAATTTTATGAGGTCCCATTTGTCAAGTGTTGATCTTAGAGCATAAGCCACTGACTGATGTTCTGTTCAGGAAATTTTTCCCTATGCCCATATGTTTGAGGCACTTTCCCACTTTCTCTTTTATTAGTTTCAGTGTAACTGGTTTTATGTGGAGGTCCTTGATCCACTTGGATTTGAGCTCTGTACAAGGGGATAAGAATGGATCAATTCACATTCTACATTCTGTCTGTCAGTTGAACCAGCACCATTTGTTGAAAATGCTGTCTTTTTTCCACTGGATGGCTTTAGCTTCTTTGTCAAAGATCAAATGACCATAGGTGTGTAAGTTCATTTCTGAGTCTTTAGTTTTACTACACTGATATACTTGCCTTTCTTTGTACCAATACAGTCTCTATTACTATTGCTTTGTGATACAGCTTGAGGTCAGGGATGGTGATTCCCCCAAGAAGTTCATTTATTGTTGATAATAGTTTTCACTATCCTGGGTTTTTTGTTATTCCAATGAATTTGCAAATTGCTCTTTCTAGCATTAATCCTTCCTTGATTTCTTTCTTCGGAGACTTGAAGTTTTTACCATACAGATCTTTCAATTGCTTGGTTAGAGTCACACCAAAGTATTTTATATTATTTGTGACTATTGTGAAGGGTGTCGATTCTCTAATTTCTTTCTCAACCTGCTTTTTCTTTGAGTAGAAGAAGGCTACAGATTTGTTTGAGTTAATTTTATATCCAGCCACATTGCTTAAGTTGTTTATTGGGTTTAGGAGTTTGCTGGTGGAATTTTTGGGGCCACTTAAGTACACTATCATATCATCTGCAAATAGTGATATTTTGACTTCTTCCTTTTCAATTTGTATCCCTTTGACATCCTTTTGTTGTCTAATTGTTCTGGCTAGGACTTCCAGTACTATATTGAATAGGTAGGAGAAAGTGGGGAGCCTTGTCTAGTCACTGATTTTAGTGGGATTGCTTCAAGTTTCTCTCTTTTTAGTTATCTGTTGTCTACTGTTTTGCTGTATGTTTACTCTGTTTAGATATGGGCCCTGAATTCCTGATCTTTCCAAGACTTTAAACATGAAGGGGTGTTGAATTTTGTCAAATGCTTTGTTAGCATTTAATGAGATGATCATGTGTCTTTTTTATTTTCCTTTCAGTTTGTTTAAATAGTGGAGTCTGTTGATGGATTTCAGTATATTGAACCATCCCTGCATCCCTGGGATGAAGCCTACTTGGTCATGGTTGATGACTGTTTTGTTGTGTTTTGGGTGTCTTGTATCATGCAACCAGTCTGATTTCTCATAATCTAGTCTTGTTTATTTTTTCATTGTTTATTCCTTTTTTTCTTTCATTCATTCATTCATTCATTCATTCATTCATTCATTCACATCCCAAATGCTGCCCTGTCCTAGTTGCATCCTCACAGAGTCCCTTTTTTTCCCCTTCTCCTCTGAGAGGGTTGTTTGTGGTGTTTGTGCTGGCTTCTTCAAATGTGTTTGGAAAGTTCATCCCTCCAGATCTTTAGAGGTCTGTATCCCTTCTGGTCTATACCCCATTGTCTTTGAATATTAGATAGAACTCAGCTGTACCTGAAGTTCTCTTGGGTGAGTTGCTGGCAATGAATGTTTTCCTTTGTAGAATCCATGTTTTCAGAGTTTCTGTGTATTTTCAAGCCAGTGTCAGTGATTTGTATCTGCTGGAATTTGTCTCTGACTTCAAGAGATTCATTTCTAATGTTTAAATTTCTGTTCATGGGGTTGGGGTTTTAGCTCAGTGGTGGAGTGCTTGTCTAGCAAGCACAGGGCCCTGGGTTTAGTCCTCATCTCCAGGGGGAAATTATTTCTGTCCATATATTTCATTTCAGTTCTTATAGTAATATTTTATGTTATTATTCTTATTTCATTATTATTATTATTATGTGTGTATGTGTGTGTGTGTGTGTGTGTGTGTGTGTGTGTGTGTGTGTGTGTGTGTGAGTGATTGTGCATCAGGGTTACCAATTCATGAATCTTTTTTTAGAGCCAGTTTAGGCTTAGTTCTTTTTTTTTCTGATTGTTCTTTTTTTCTTGGTTCTTGTTTGGACAGGAGTCTCATGTAGCCCAGGCCTTAGTGCCGGGATTGCCAATGGTCTCCGTATCATCCAGCACCATTTTCTCTTACTTTTCATTTTCTGTTTCATTTCTGCCTGCCCAGTTTCTTTTTCCCTCCTATTTATATTAGAGCAGTAATTTTTATCACGACTCCAGCCAAATCTCACAATGTTTTATTTTTCTGTTTTATTTATGTTGGAAGGTTTTCTATCACCTCCGTGTTCCCTGTGTAATTCTTGTGTAACAAATTACCCCCAGGCAACACTTTTATTATGGTCACAAATTTTGTGGTTTAGGAATTCAGAAAGGGTACAATAGTGGTGACTCAATTCCTTTCTGTTGTTCTTGGGGCTTCTCCTGGGAAAGCTTGAAGGTTGGGTGCGGCTCCTGATTTGTCTGCTGGGGACTGGATCTCTCATTTGACGGCTTAGTCACATGCCAACAGTTGATGCTGGATATTAGTTGGGGCTTTTCTGCAGGCTCTGCACTGTGACACCTACATTGGGCTTTGCCATTTGGAGTTCATTTTACTTTTACTGTTGAGTGTTTGTATGTGTGTGTGCATGTTGATATGTGTGTACATGGAGGCCAGAGGCTAAGGACAGTTACCTTTCTCTTGCTCTCTACCGTTTCTTTTGAGTCTCTCACCAAACCAGGAGCGCATCAGTTTGGCTAAACTGCCATGTCAGCAAGCTCCAGGGGTCTAGCAGCCCCTCTCCAACCTCTTTTCAACCCCCAGCACTGGAATTACAGACAAGTGCCAACACCTTTGGCCTCAGATTCACCTGCTTATATGGTACACATCTCCCCAGCTCACCATTTGTAGTAGCATGGAAGCATGTTCCCAGAGTAGATATTCTCAGGCAATAAGGAGGTTAGCACCTGCAGAGCTAATGCAGAAGGCACCAGGATGTAAAGGAAGAGTGTAGGCCTTTGCTTCTCAACCAGGGTCAGTCACTGTGTGTTAACCTCCCCCTCCTCCCAAAAATTTCCTGGACCCACTTAACCAGGAAGCTGTTTAGAAGTCTGTTGGTAATTTCATGCATCGAGGGTTGTTTCAATTGTCTTACAGTTGCTGATTTCTAATTTTATTTCATTGCTGTCAGACAAAATATCCTATTTAATCCCAGCCTTTGGCTTCTCACCAGGACTTTATGGCTTTTCATGAATTTTACCGTGGTGACTCTTCATGTATATTTTTATTTACAGCATTTAAAATACCAGGATAGTATAAGGTGACTGATAGTATATTTTTCTTTTGTTTATATTGGATATTCTCTGTATTTACATTTTGGATATTATCCCCTTTCTTCCAACTCCCATCCCCCTCCTTCTTTCCCTCTCTTTGCTTCCATGAACAAGATTCCTCTCCCAACCACCCTCTCCCACCTCAGCAGCTTGGCATTCTCCTACACTGGGAAAACTAGCCTTTGCTGGACCAAAGGCCTCTCCTTCCATTGATGCCAGAGAATGCTGTCTTCTGCTACATATGCAACTGGAGCCATGGTCTCTCCATTTGAACTCATTGGTTGGTGTTTGGTTAGTTGATAATTTTATTCTTCCCATGGGGTTGCAGACCTTTTCAGCTCCTTCATTGGGGTCCCCATGTTCAGTCTGATGGTTAGCTGCTAGCATCCTCCTCTGTATCAGTATGACTCTGGCAGAGCCTCTGAGGAGGCATCCATATCAAGTTCATGGCAGTAAGCACTACTTGGCATCAGCAATAGTGCTTGGGTTTAGTGGCTGCATATGGGGTGGATCCCCAGGTGAGGCAGTCTCTGAATGGTCTTTTCTCCAATCCCTGTTCCTCTATTTGTCCCTTTATTTCTTCCCATGAGTGTTTTGTTCTCCCTTCTAAGAAGGACTGATGCATCATCCACTTTCTGGCCTTCCTTCGTTTTGACCTTCATAAGTTCTGTGAATTGTTTCTTGGGTATTCTGAGTTTTTTGGGCTACTATCTGCTTATCAGTGAGTACACACCATGAGTGTTCTTTTGTGACTGGTTACCTCACTCCGGATGATAGCTCCAAGTTTAATCCATTTGCCTTTTTTGAAATTTGAAATTCATAAAGTCATTGTTTTTAATAGCTGAGTAGTACTCCATTGTGTAAATGTACCACAATTTATGTATCAATTTCTCTGTTGAAGGACATCTGGGTTGGTGGCTGGTAGTATTAACTTACACTTTATATAGGTCAGTAATTATTTTTAAGTGGTTCTGGGAGTCATGAGCAAAGGACTTTAATAATTATCTTTTTCTTACAACATGATCACTCATAACTTCTCATAACCCAAAGTATAATTTGTATAATAATTGTATACTGCACAGCATCTGTCCTACAGTTGTTTTATGTTTTTTTGTCACTTTATGTTACTTTGATTAGTGTTCATCGCAAACTTCCAGTCTTTTTATTATTAGCTTGTCTATGAATTGCATTTAGAATGTTTGTTATAGGCTTTGTTTATATCTTTATCCCATTTAACAATTTCTGTCTTTTAAATGATTTGTTTAGTCATTTATATTTAATGTAACATGGAACTTATAGGCTTGACTGCAAATCTGTTTTCTTTTCCCCTATGTTCTATTTTTCTCATTTTTGCACAACTTAAACTTTTAAATTATCTTGTTCCCTGATTGTGGTAAGGCTAATTACAAATCACAGTTTGTAATGGCGTATCATTGTGTTTCACTAACTCGTTAGTTACACTTGTTCATAGTGCTCCTTTTCCTCAACTATAAACTGGCTAGGCAGGAGTATATTAAATAAAAGTCAACAATAGTTTGTTGTATTAATTAAAATGGAAAACTAGAATATTATTTTTCATTACATTAACTTGACCTCTTTAATTGGAAGTACCCAATAAATGCTTTTGTTCTGTGGCATATTCTAACTGTGTTTTTCTTGGTTTGGTTTTAATAACAGAATTTCCATTAAAACTAACAATGTTTTATGCTTCATTTATAATTTTTATGATATAAATTCTGTTGATAATTTGAAAAATCCTAAAACCCATCAGACTTGCATGGGCCTCTCCATGTTGATTGTACATTTTCCCACCTAAAAATGAGTGTGTGTAATTTTCAGTAAATGTATACCCTAAAGCAGATTTAGATACTTTATATATATGTTTACAAGGGAATGCACATATAAGGGCATGCGCATGCATTTGTATTTACGTGCATGTGGAGGCCAGAGGTCCACTGTTCATGTACAGACTGAATTAAAAGAGGCAGCAATTACAATCTCCAGTAATGATGAATGCTGTGAAGAGTGCTGATGTTAGCAATACAGAGTCCTTGCAGAATAGAAGCAGCAATGAGGAGACAAAGGATCCTTTCAGAAGACAACCTTTCAGTTGATACCTAAAGAGTCAGTGGGAGCTCAGCCCACAGAATGATGGGGACCGCATGGCTAGGAGAGGACATCTGATGACATCATCCGACTGGAGCCTAGAGTCAGCACATGGGAAGTTGGGGAGCTCATGGCTGGGTAAGAACACTGATCTAATGCTCCTGAGTCACTGATGAGCTGCTCCAATGGCACTCGAGCCTAGAGCATGCTGGGGGAATTCTAAAATGAGGACAAAGAGACACTAGAACCAGATTGCTATTCTAAAGGCTGCAAGTGATCTTTTGGCTCTTATAACTTTAGGGGAATACACATTAAAACAGAAGTGGGTATTCAATAGAATGCCTTTTTATTAAAAAATAAAAAAAGCTTTGGTCATGTATTCTAGTCTAATACTTCACCAGTGTGTAACGGGTTGATTGATTGATTGGTTTAGGAGCTGCACAGATGTTCTTTGCTGAACATATTTGTTTATTGTGGTAATGTCTGAACTGTTTTTATACCAGCTAATAAAGGGATTTATTTGAGGAAGAAAGTGAATGGATATAACACATGTGCCAAGCCTTTTAGCTGTTTAAAAAACAATCTTTTATGCTTTACTTAAAGGTTATTCTAACATCTTTGGAGATTTATGTGCTCTTGATTGTTTTTTTAGCAAAAAGAGTTCTAAAGTCTTCTTTATCCCATTAAATTATCTTAATGATCTCATTTAAACAGAAAGTTTAATTTTTTTTTTTTCATAGACAAATGAGAGGCCCGAACAGTACGGGTGAGTATATGGGAATTTACACTGTCTACCTCAGTGGAGCATCTACCTAGATTAATCAAATAAGGCATTGTCAGAGGGGAAGACTTAGAGAGTATCATTTTTTCCCATTAATGGCCGAGTTCCCAGAATGATTCACATTTTAGCCTATGATATCATCCTTATTTAAGTGCTTAGACAGACAAATAAACAGTGAGAGAAATAGCAGGGAATGGAGTGGGAAGTCAGCAGAGCTCCAGAGGTTGACAGTCTGACAGGAACTCCAGAGTGAAGGCTGGGTATGGGCTCTAGAGTTGGGCTTCACTGGGACTTCAGTCTCAGTGAACTGGAGGCTTCACACTGTGTGACAATGAGGGAGAATGAAGCACCTGTTTTCCTGTGGGCAGGGGACTTAGAGTTAACCTTCAGGTCTCTGGGAGGAGGGAGGCCTGGATGCTTTCTACATTCTCATTGTACCCGAGCTGTCTCCTGAGTAGCTTCTGCAGTCAGGAGGCTTAGTGGGATGAGAGGAGAGCTGTGGGCTCTGTTGCACTGGAGAGAGAGTGGTCAGGGAGAAGCCTGAGGTCTCAGTCTGCAGAAGCCTGTCCCCGTTCCAAAGTCTTTCTCTTAAAACATTAACCTCTTATAATAATAATGCAGATTAATTAAAAATCTCCAAAGACATTTAAAAAGAATTATTTATGAGTGTTTTTAACTTTCTAAGTGTTTTGAATGACTTCTTGACTAAATAAAGAGCAATGACTGCCTAATGTAGTAAATATGACATCCAGTGTGATGCTGGTAAGAAGAGGAGGCAGGAAGGACCCACAGACAAACACAATCAGCAGAGGTGTCTGCCCTTGTGGAGTCACGGAATGCTGGGATTTATTTGAGAGATAGTTTCCTAGATTTTCCCGAACTCAGTACAGAATTTATACTTTCCTAGCAGATTAAACAAGAAGTCCATTCCCTATATAGAGAGTGAACCTTAAGTCTTAAGGTTCTGCTTCTCTAAGAATGGATCCTGCTTCCTTCCCTCCTTTCCCCTCCCTCTCTCTCCACACAGTTACATGTCCATACTGGATAAAATGAATTTGAATTTGAGTCATATCACATATGAAAAAGTTTCCCTAAGTTTAAGCTTTGAAATGTGAAAATGGAAACACAAGACTGTCAAGATAAGACTATGTTACAGGGCTGGTGAGATGGCTCAGTGGTTAAGAGCTGACACCGACTGCTCTTCCAGAGGTTCTGAGTTCAATTCCCAGCAACCACATGGTGGCTCACAACCATCTGTAATGGAATCTGATGCCCTCTTCTGGTGTGTCTGCAGACACCAACAGTGTACTCATGTATAATAAATAAATAAATCTTTTAAATAAAAGACTGTGTTAAATAAGGTGTAAAAACCTTTATACTTGGTAAAAGCATTTAAATTAGGAAAACAAGAACTTTTAAATGAAGACATTTCAAGTTCTTTCAAGTGTGATTTCTTTTATCTGATAAAAAGAATATGCTATAATGATGTAGTCATATTCTAATTAATTATGGAATAATTTAAAGGTTACTTTAAATGCATATAGGTATGCAAAATATATTTAGGAAAAAAAGACACACTTGAAACAGAAGGCATGTCTTTGCCAATAATAAAGAAGTGCTCTTCTGAATTAATGAGAAAAACTTTAAACCCTGCTAGAAAAAAAGAGCAAATGGTATAAGTCATTGTTTCCATTGATATGATGATTTAGGATAGGCAAGGTTAGCCAGCACTGATGGATGGGAACATTCTATTGTCTGAAAGGGTTTGTGGGCGGGAGGTGAGGGGCTCCTTAGGAAAGGGAGCAAGCACCCTGCCCCACATGATCCCAAGATGGTGGTTGCCATGTCAGAGCATTTGAAATTCTAAGTTAAAACTGAGCACAGTTTTCAGTGTTAAAACAATGAAGATTATTTTATAAATCAGTACATACACTCAAGCGAGAGCATTTTAGTACCTAGTACTTCCTCTGGTACCTGTTTGCACAAATGCTTTGGGGAAAAGTAGTGTTTCTTGTGTTAGAATGGTGGGTTTTTACCACCTCTACATAGGTAAGTTTGAAACATGTCCTAAAGGGAAAACTGTACCTTCCAGTCTAGCAATATGATTCTTAGACTCTGCTCCATAGGAATAATAGTCCCTCGGAATGAAAAACATACATATATATTAACTATACATGTTTAGTGTCACCCTGTCCACAGAGGCTGGAATCTATTTATGGGGAGAATGGGTAATTCAGTTGTAAAATAGCTTTATCTTTAAGCATAAAGAACATTTATTTCCATAAATATTTGATACATAGGGTAGGGGTCTGGTAGAGCTGTCAGGGACCAAAATGCCCAGTGACTGAGACGAAATTGTAGAAGACCAGCATTCACTACTGAGAAGGTGCATAGGGAGCACTGTCCGGATGGATAAAGGCTATAGCGCTCAGGGGAAAAGTGGCGTTGAAAGGTTATGTCTTAGTATATATGGGAAAGTACTGAGTATTTTGCTGCTTAGGTGAGAAAATGAGTTTGTCAGGGAATGGGCAGTTGGTTAAAACTGCTACTACAGGGTAAGAGTCTTGGAAGAGGTGAGGAAATGAGCAAAAATCAAGTTGGATCTGTTATCTCAGAAGCCAAAATCTTATATATAGGAACTGAAACAATATGCATGTCTATACTTAGTAATATACAATAACACACTACCATATCAGTAACATTTTTATATGCGCAGACGGCAGGGGAAATTTGGTGTTCAATGTGTGTATCATAATGCAAGATGGCTCATTCCAAAGAGGCATCTACTGCATGGTTCTATTAATAAACCAAAAGCAGAGAGTGGGTTTTTGTTACATTTAATGTTCATGGGCTTTTGTTACATTTAATCTGCACAGGCTTTTGTTACATTTATGGGATTTTGTTAAATTTTAGTAAGGGCATCTTCCTTTTTTTCTAGATTTCTTTCAGTTTTTCTGGGGAAAGTTCTAAATCCAACCAAGCTTCTAGGTTGAAAGTCCCTTTGTATGCTGTAGTGTTACCAGCAGGGGAAGTGGTGGCTTCTACCTGTCCCTCAGCACTACCCATGAGCTTCTAATGTAACAAAAGTCCTCAGGTAGTACTATGTCCAATTTTCTGAGGAACTGCCAGACTGATTTCCAGAGTGGTTGCACCAGCTTACAACCTCACCAACAATGGAGGAGTGTTCCTCTTTCTCTACATACTTGCCAGCATTTGCTGTCACCTGAGTTTTTGATCTTAGCTATTCTCACTGGTTTGAGGTGGAATTTGAGGGTTGTTTTGATTTGCATTTCCCTGATGACTAAGGATGTTGAATATTTCTTTAGGTGCTTCTCTGCCATTCAAGATTCCACAGTTGAGAATTCTTTGCGTAGCACAGTAACACATTTTTAATAGGGTAATTTGTTTCTCTGGAATCTAACTTCTTGAGTTTTTTTTTTTTTTAATTGGATATTAGCCCTCTATTGGATGGATGTAGGATTGGTAAAGATCTTTTCCAAATCTATAGGTTGCCATTTTGTCCTGAGGACAGTGTCCTTTTCAATTCTATGAGATCTCATTTGTTTAGAGTTGATCTTAGAGTGGTGGTCACTGGTTTTCTGTTCAGGAAATTTCCCCCTATGCTGATGTGTTCAAGGCTCGTTCCCAATTTCTCTTCAATAGATCCAGTATATCTGGTTTTATGTGGAGGTCTTTGATCCACTTAGACTTGAGATAAGAATGGGTTAATTTGCATTTTTCTATATGCTGACCACAACTTAAGCCAACAGCATGTTTTGAATAGGTAGTCTTTTTTTCTACTGGATGGTTTCAACTTCTTTGTCAAAAATCAAGTGACCATAGATGTGTTGGTTCATTTCTGGGTCTTCAGTTCTATTCCATTAATCTACCAATCTGTTTCGGTACCAATACTATGAGTTTTTTGTCTGCTTGTTTTGTTGTTGTTCTTTTTATCACTATTGCTCTGTAGTAGAGCTTGAGGTCAGGGATGTGATTACTCTAGAATTTCTTATTGTTGAGACTAGTTTTTGCTGTCCTGGGTTTTTGGTTATTTTAAATGATTTTGAGAATTGTTTTTTTCTAGCCATGTGAAGAATTGAGTTGGAATTTTGATGAAGATTGTATTGAATTTGTAGTTTGGTTTGGGTAAGATGGTCATTTTTACTATGTTAGTCCTGCCAATCCATGAGCATGGGAGATCTTTCCATCTTCTAAGGTCTTCTTAAGTTTCTTTTTTCAGAGACTTGGAAGTTATTATTATTATTATTTTTTTTTGTACATCTTTCACTTTCTTGCTTAGAGTCACATCAAGGTATTTTATATTATTTGTGAATATTGTGAAGGGTGTCATTTTTCTAATTTTTTTTCTTAGCCTGTTTAGCTTTTGAGGAGAGAAAGGCTACTCATTTGTTTGAGTTAATTTTATATCCAGCCACATTGCTTAAGTTTTTATCAGGTTTAGGAGTTCTCTGGAATTTTTGGGCTCATTATTATATCATCTGCAAATAGTGATATTTTGACTTCTTCCTTTTCAATTTGTATTCCTTTGATATCCTTTTGTTGTCTAATTATTCTGGCTAGGACTTCCAGTACTATATTGAATGGGTAGTAGAGAATGTGCAGCCTTGTCCAGTCACTGATTTTAGTGAGATTGCTTCAAGTTTCTTTCCATTTAGTTATCTGTTGTCTATTGTTTTGGTGTATGTTTACTCTGTTTAGGTATGGGCCCTGAATTCCTGATCTTTCCAAAACTAAACATGAAGGGGTGTTGAATTTTATCAAATGCTTTCTCAGCATCTAATGAGATGATCATGTGTTTTTCTTCGTTGAGTTTGTTTATGTAGTGGATTATGTTGATAGATTTCCATACATTGAATCATTCCTGCATCTCTGGGATAAAGTCTACTTGATCATGGTGAATGATTGTTTTGATGTGTTCTTGAATTCTGTTTGCAAAAATTTCATTGATTATTTTTGCATCAATATTCATAAGGGAAATTGGTCTGACTTCTCTTTCTTTGTTGGGTCTTTGTGTGGTTTGGGTATAGGTGAAATTGTGGCTCCATAGAATGAATTAGGTAGTGTTCCTTCTGTTTCTATTTTTTGGAATAGTTTGAAGATTATTGGTATTAGGTCTTCATTGAAGGCCTGATAGAATTCTACACTGACCTTCTGGACCTGGGCTTTTTTTGGTTGGGAGACTTTTAATGACTGTCCCTGTTTCATTAGGAGTTATGGGACTGTTTAGATGGTTTATCTGATCCTGATTTAGCTTTGGTTCTTGGTATCTGTCTAGAATATTATCCATTTCATCCAGATTTTTCAGTTTTGTTGAGGATAGCCTTTTGTAGTAAGATCTGATAATTTTTAAATTTCTTCATATTCTGTTGCTATGTCTCCATTTTCACTTCTGATTTTATTAATTTGGATACTGTCTCTGTGCCCTCTGCTTAGTCTGGGTAAGTGTTTATTTATCTTGTTGATTTTCTCTGAGAACCAGCTCCTGGTTTTGCTGATTCTTTGTATAGTTCTCTTTATTTCTACTTGGTTGATTTCATCCCCGAGTTTGGTTATTTCCTGCCATCTATTCCTCTTGGGTGTATTTGCTTCTTTTTGTTCCAGATCTTTCAGATGTGCTGTTAAGCTACTAGTCTATGCTCTCTCCTGTTTCTTTATGGAAGCACTCAGAGCTATGAGTTTTCCTCTTAGCACTCTTTTCATTGTATTCCATAAGTTTGGTTATGTTGTGCCCTCCTTTTTATTATATTCTAAAATACCTTTAATTTCTTTATTTCTTCCCTAAATTATTAGTGAGTAGAATGTTGTTCCGCTTCCATGCGTATGCAGGCTTTCTGTTATTTGCTATTGAATACCATCCTTAGTCTCTGGTGATCTGATAGGGTGCAGGGGATTACTTCAGTCTTCTTCTATCTGCTCAAGCTTGTTTTGTGACTGTTCCTATGGTCAATTTTGGAGAAGGTACCATGAGGTTCTGAGAAGAAGGTATATTCTTTTGTTTTAGGATGAAATGTTCTATAGATATCTGTTCAATCCATTTGGTTCATAACTTCCATTAGTTTTACTGTGACTCTGTTTAGTTTCTGCTTCCATGATCTGTCCTTTGATGAGAGTGGGATGTTGAACTCTCCACTATTATTATGTGAAGTTCAGTGTGTGCTTTTAGCTTTATTAAAGTTTCTTTATGAGTGTGGGCTCCCTAGAATTTCATGCATAGATGTTTAGAATTGAGAGTTCATCTTAGTAGGTTTTTTTCTTTGATGAGTATTAAGTGTCCTTCCTTATCTTTTTTGATAACTTTTGGTTGAAAGCCAATTTTATTTGATATTAGAATGACTACTCCTACTTTTTTCTTGGAACTATTTGCTTGGAAATTTTTTTCAGCATTTTATTTTGAGATAGTGTCTATCTTTGTCCCTGAGGTATGTTTTCTGTATGCAGCAAAATGCTGGGTCCTGTTTACATATCCAGTCTGTTAGTGATTCTAAGCCTACACATATGTCTACCTGAGGAATGGCACACAGCTTTAGTTAAATTACAGAATAAATTTCCTTTTTTTCTAATAAAAATCCATTCAGCCCACAACTAGGATTCCTGAAATGCTTCCCTATGCTAATGAGAAATTTTAGTACCCTAAACCTTCAACCAATGACTTTGGCCCAGCTTGGATATTTTTATTCTTAGTCCCCCAAAACTTTATGAGCCCCGAATCACCCTAAGTAATGTTGATCTGCTGCCTGATAACTGCTCACATTGCACGTACTCACAGTACTCCTTAAACCCCTCTAGTCCTCTCTGCTCTCACTGCCCTTGTGGACCTTATTGGCCAAGGAGCATATAGACCCACAACAAAGCATCTCCAAAATTGTCTTCATTATACACACACTTTTTAAACCTCTGCTAACACAGACCTTAGACCTTAAACCTTTAACCACATTATAATTGGAAAATTTGCTATGTGCACTGTATGTATATAGGACATGAAGCTCATTGTGTAGCATTAATGTTCATGAATGGGCAAAGATTCATAACACCTTAATTTTCCTCTCCCCTAAAAATAAATAATTGACAGGCTTGTGAGGTGTATGTCTCAAAGGTAAGGGCACTTTCACCATGACTGAAGACCTGTGTTTTACCACTGGAATCGTCATGGTGGATGGAGAGAACTGGCACTTGCCAATTGTGCTCTGACCTCCACATAGACCATGGCATACCTACCCCAAGTCAATAAGCACACCAGTCAGACAGTTAAGATGGCGAACCAGCTTTAGAAAATGTTAATGGATACGCTCATTGTAACTATTAGGTTTTCAATGCATACTGTCAAGCCTTTGAAAAAATCAAGTACTGACTAAAAAATATATTCATATAGTTTTATGTAAAAATTATTTTAAAATCTGAAAAAAAGTACTGACCAAAATGTATAATTTTAAGCAAAAAATGTTTAAAATCTGTACATTTATCTTTGTTTTGTAAAATAAAGTTGTTTTTAAAAAATAAAGTCTTAAAACTATTACAAATACAATTTTAAATGTTCTGACTTATGTTGACGATTTCTAGAAACAAAACTGGTTTAAATCTGTACCATTAAACAGGGCTATGGTAGTATATGCTCAAGATTTCTAAAATGTGATTATTCCCTTAATGTAAAGACAAGAAATTTTAACTAATAAATTAGGTTAATGGGTATAGAAACAAACAAACAAAAAAAAGAAAATGTTAATGGAATAAACATAAGAAAGTTAATGTAGCATATATAGGGTATTTTCCATATAAATACTTTATATAAGATTAAGCAAAAAAAAAATATAGTACACCCATCCTTCAGAAATTAAAGCAACTGTTTTAAAATTGCTATTGTTGTTTTTCTTTGTTTTAAACAGGCCGTATACTCCTATGAAGGGAGAGCTCTCCAATGTGTGGTTTGACAGACTTAAAATATCTAATGACTGCCCAGAACACCTTGAATCAATCGATAGAATGTGTCAAGTGCTCACTGGATTGATTGATGATGAAGTAAAAACTGGCATCCAGAAGAGCAGGATTTTAATAGGTGAGGACTTTATGACATTGGTAATATGTTTTACTGTTGTCCAGTTATATTTTCTGAGTTGTATTTGTAACATTGTTTACAAGTATGTGAATATTGCCTGACCCATTCACAGTTTTGGATAAGCTACATGTGCTGCTTTCAAAAATATTAGAGTCATAAACAACAGCTCATGAAACTTTCATTGATTTTCATTTTTAATAATAATTCTCATTTGACTTGTTTATTTGTTTTAGACAAGGCACTACTATATAACCAAGACTACATCAAAATTCCAATTCTTTCACACTCAGCTCGCAAGTGCTAGGCTATGGGACTATACCACAGTACCCCAGCTATTTCACCATTGTTTTATTGATAAATATTTTTACTTCAATTTTTAGCTGAGATTATCCATTGCAATTAAAAATTTTCTTTTCCTGTAGGTGGGATCTCATGAATATAAGATTAAACTTCTCTTCCCATGGTATAAATAGGGTATATGGTGAGAATATACTGTCAAATTCATAAGCACAAAGTCTTTCAAGTAGGTGTCAGAGACATTGATAACCTTGTGTTAAATATGTCACAGTGAATCCTATTCCCAAGGGTGTTTAAAGCTTCACATAAACTGTATTGAATACTTTCTTGTCTGAACTCATCAAATATACAGACCTGCAAAATTTCCTGCTTCTCTAACGTATACAAATGCAAGATGAGAGGTGTAGAATGTCAGTTGTACAAATGGATTGGTTGCAATGTGTACAAACTTGTAACAACTGCATTTCCTGATGAAATCATCATATAATTTAAACTTCATCTTGTGCTAAACAGCATCAAAATACTTTAGTTTAAGAACTGGTATAGCATCCAGCCCAGCATCACCATCTTTCTAATCCTCAGGCTCCTTGTCTGTGTTCTTCTGTTTCTGCGCTTGGCACTGAGTATAGCGACCTCTGACAGATAAACATGGAAGAGTGGGAGGCTTGGGGAGGGTACTGGGAGGAGATTCAGCTCAACCTTCAACCTTGGGAAACAGCATGGAAAAGTCACATATCCTACAACCCAGTCACCAGCTTAGTCTCCCTAAGTCCCTACCATTATGGCAGGAAATTTTCTGGGTACCTCAAGGGACAAACAGATAAATAAAGCAAGCTCTGTACCACAGATTTCTTCCTCTAAGTTACTTCAAGAAGTAGCTAGTCCTACTGGGTTGGTATGAGCACCCTCTCATGGTGTAATCCACAGGTATCCATACAGAATGGTCTTGGATTATGCCCCATCACATTCCTGTCCCCTGAGCATCCATCAGAAGGCCTGGCACCAAGTACATGCTGAGCAAATGAACACTCTGTCCATGACTAATGAGCAAACTCGTGACTGGAATATTTATACTTCTAGGAATTCAGATGAAGCAAAGGTTATGTGCACTTGGGGATATCAGGTGAGGATCAGAGGACAATGCCAGTGACACTGGAGGTGTGCCAGTTGTTAAAATGTAACTGTTACACTGTGCAGTCCAGGCATAGTCCAGAGAGCTGGTGAACAGGAAGTAGAAAAGTCAGGCTTACTGTTTTGGTCTTGGAAACAAGCTACTATAACAAAGTTAGCTGCCCAACTCTTTGCCAAGCTAAGAGTCTGAAGTGGTATCGTTGGATAGCGATGACACAGATGTGTCTGAGACTGAATTCTGACATGCCTGACTAGCCCAGCCCATAAGTAATGTAAATACCTGTGGTATCAGTAAAGTGGAGACAATACAGCCATTTGGTAAGGAAATGGATGTATTACGAAGTGTCTGGCTCATTCTTGACTCCTAGTAGGTCCTCTTAGGACTATTCTGTGCATTAGGGAATAATCTGTCCAGAGCAGTGACAAGCTAGGTATGGAGCTGGGGGGATGGCTCATTGGTTTAAGAGCACTGGTTGCTTTTCCACCCACATGGCAGCTCCCAACCATCTGTTATTCCAACTCCAGGGGATTGGGTGCCATCTTCTGGCCTCCATGGGCTCCAGGCACGAACATAGTAATAGACATACATGTAGGCAAAGCACCTATACATGCAGAGTTAAATGATACTAGATACATGTTCTACACTAAGTCCTTGAGTTTATCAGTATTAGGTAATGGAATCTGAGGAAAATATTAGGTTGAGAATCTGTTGTAAAATAAGGCCACAGAGCCTCTGGAAGTTTAAAAATGCCCTGCACGCTTCGGGAGGAAGCCATCAGCTGAAGAGTTTGTTACATCAAACACTCGCCTCTGCCTGTTTATCACTTGCCGCCCTTCCTACACATCATTAAGCCTAGTAATCTGTTTGTGGCACTTTTCAGTACCATGGAGACAGTGGATTTTGTTAAGGTCAGAGAAGTAAAGAAGATTTTGAATTTAGGTCTACTATTCAATGTAATGCCCCATGATAAAAGTAAGTTAGAAGAACATTTAAAGGCCATAATTCTTCAATTAAACTCATTTTTTAAAAAGGTCATAATAGTTGTCAAAATCCTGTCTCAAAATATTATACCTTTCAGTTCTGCTTTAGTTTAACAGAAAGGCTTTTCTCTTAACAAAATTTATTAGCTTATCAATCTTATAACTTTTTTCTCTTTTGTTCTCTACAACTTAGTGAACATTCATTCAAATTGATTTTATTTTTCTATAATTTTTTTTACATTTAATACTTGAGTTACCTGGATTTAGTTTTTTTTTCCTCCATAGAATGAATTTTTTATTATTTCCTGAAGCAGAAAAAGAAATTTGTTAAAATGTTAATTTGTACATAATTATAAGACAGTCTGTGATTAAATTAGGACTCCATGGAATTTATAAGAAAAGAAAAAAATGTTTATGGAAGAGTTGCAGATATCATATATATATGCATTTATAAAATTAGAAGTTGATAATGAAGTCATAACATTTGTAGAATAATATAACTTATGAAAATCTAAGAGTACATTGTTAGAATTTGTAGCATGAGTCAACTTCAGTGAAACCGCTTTCCTAAGAGTGCAGATAGGACTCTGTTTGTCCTTCTTAGTCACCTAGTACACTGTTTAACTGGTCAGTGGTAGTAGTAGCATTTCCATAGTGGGGCATCATAGAACACACATGATGTGTGGCCACATGTGCATGAGAAACAAATGGTACCAGCCACCGCTCACACAGGAAGCACACAGTATTATTCTCCCCCTTGCCTTTGCTGAGGCTTTTCCAGTCACTGAGCTGGCTCCAGTCTCCGTGTATTTACAGTGAGTGTGGCATGGGGTGACTCCAAGTCATTTGTCCCTGTCTTAGTCAGGGTTTCTATTCCTGCATAAACATCATGACCAAGAAGCAAATTGGGGAGGAAAGGGTTTATTCAGCTTACACTTCCATATCCCTGTTCATCATCGGAGGAAGTTAGGACTGGAACTCAAGCAGGTCAGGAAGCAGGAACTGATGCAGAGGCCATGGAGGGATGTCACTTACTGGCTTGCTTCCCTTGGCTTGCTCAGCCTGCTTTTTTATAGAACCCAGGTCTACCAGCCCAGGGATGGCACCACCCACAATGGGCTGGACCTTCCCCCCCTTGATCACTAGTTGAGAAAATCCCTTATTGCTGGAGGCATTTCCCCAACTGAGGCTCCTTTCTCTGTGATAACTCCAACTTGTGTCAAGTTGACACAAAACCAGCCAGTACAGTCCCCATATCCTACTCATTGTAGGCACTGTAGCCCTGGCCTCTTGATTGTGGACTTGAACGCTAAAGGGTACCAGCCCAACTGACAGCACTGGACAGGGAAGAAGGAGCGGGGCACTTGACTTTGAACTGCTAACCCTTGACTTAGCACTTTGTAGGTGCTCTAGCCTCCCCGAGATCTGTGTCATGAGTGACCGCTGCCCCTACAGCGTGGAGTTCGCTGTGCCAATGTCAGTGAGGTACTTACAGGTAGGAATGTATCTGGCATTTGCTGCTGAGATCCTCTGCTCTCCGTCTCCTCCACTCTGATGGTCACCAGATGCCTGAGTGGCCATTCTGGCATGGCACTGCCGTTCAGCATCCATGAGATGGCTCACCATTTCTTCCTTTTTGATGTTTGCTTGTCTCTCAGTGTATACATGCTTCTCCACCCTGTACTGTTGGCACTGTTCAGTGATTCTGCTAGCTTTAATGTGTCTGTTAGACTGTATACCAACTATTGAAATCTCAGTGCTGTTTATAACATTGTGGTAGAGGGATTTAGTGGGCACTTTGATTCCAAAGAATTTTCATTAAATATGCTCAAGTGAACATGCCTTCACTTGTGTCTAAGTGTGGCAGGCACACTCCATATTGAAAAAATGAAAGTTATGTTGTCAAAGCAAGTAATTGTAAAGTAGGAAATATCTTGGCTTTAAAGGGAATAAAAGGGAAGTATTAACTATAAAAGAGTTGTCTTATTCTTTCTGTGTAACAGTGGCCGGGGTTCTGACTCATGAGATGATGTGTATAATGGGACCATCTCTCTGAGGTTATAGCTTCAACCTTTGACACTTTGTAAATAATACTGCTTTGGGTCTGATGCAGGTTAGGAAAGGTCCATCCTTGCCTTGTGTGTCATTCTGATTGATGCTATTGGGTTGAAGTTAGAAACAGGTCTTTGGGCTGTATGTGGTCTGTCACCTCTCCCAGGGAGTCATCCAACTTGTACCGGAATGGTATCTAGACTAACCTTTATGCCCAAGTTGTTCATAAAACCTAAGTATTTGAGTAGTAACATTCCTCAGAAACTCTAATGGGATAGGAATGGAAGTTAAACACTCTAATGTAGAAGTCTTGTTGGAGAAAGAAATGGAAGATGTGGGGCAGGTAGTGTGGAGGCAGCAAATAGACCTTAGTGGTTACATGTGTCTTCTTTCCAAGAAAACAACCCTCTACCTGATCATAAAGCATGGGAAGAATTTGGTAAACGAGAGAAACCTGTTTGTGGAAGAAAGGAAGGGGTACATGTTCTAATCCTAGGAAAGTGTGCCATGCACCCCAGGTATTAGCATCACCTAGTGATACACAGAGAATGGGTGGTATGATAGGATGTTGATTACAGAGGGATGTCAGCCATGATAGGGTGTTCACTACAGAGGGATGTCAGCCATGATAGGGTGTTCACTACAGAGGGATGTCAGCCATGATAGGGTGTTCACTACAGAGGGATGTCAGCCATGATAGGGTGTTCACTACAGAGGGATGTCAGCCATGATAGGGTGTTCACTACAGAGGGATGTCAGCCATGATAGTGTGTTCACTACAGAGGGATGTCAGCCATGATAGTGTGTTCACTACAGAGGGATGTCAGCCATGATAGTGTGTTCACTACAGAGGGATGTCAGCCATGATAGGGTGTTCACTACAGAGGGATGTCAGCCATGATAGGGTGTTCACTACAGAGGGATGTCAGCCATGATAGTGTGTTTACTACAGAGGGATGTCAGCCATGATGGGATGTTCACTACAGAGGGATACCAACCATAATGTGGAGGTGTCATATGCAGGTTATTTGGACAGCTGGAAGGAAACAACCAGATAAGGAGATTCATGGAGCAGTGAACTGATACCAGGACACTGAGAAGATAGAAATACAGTGGTTCCAAAGAAGGTTACAGCTGACTGTGGAATGAGCTATGAGGAGTGAATTTTCCAAGTTTTATGCAAAGACACACATTACTGTCTTAATAGGAAACAGTAAGCCTCTGTTGTAAAGGAATAGCTTTAACTAGGTAAAGCTTTGCACATCTGGATACACAGGTAAGTCAATACAAGAGTGGTCTCTGGAGACAGTCACAAATCCTCATCAGGTGAATTAAGAATGTAAGACAGTGTTTAGTTTGCTTGTTTTTAGCATACCGATGTATCACATGAGTCTATAAAGGTTATGACAAAACCTGGAAGAAACACTAACATGCAATTATGAACTTTCCACTACCTTTCTAAAAAATGACCAGATGTGTTCAAGAGAAGCATCTGTAACTCCTGTACTGTGAGGCAGCTCAACAACGTGAGAACTGCCTTGTGGAGTTCTCACACATTCACCATGAGTGCCTATGTGTAAAATAGAAGCACATTTCATAGCCGGGCCATACTTCTCGGGTTTACATTATGGATTTCTGTATGTTTTTATGTAAGAACAGAAATCAGAGTAGAGAGTGAGAGGCTCCAGTGTGCACTGTTATGTTGGAAAGTCTGGAGATGATGGTAAGTCTTCAGCTTAGCACATAGCAGCCATCCTACACCGCTCTTGTTTGTATGGAAAGTGCTCCTAAGCTTCTCCTCCATATATAGCTGTCCCACTTGAGCCTTGCAGTGAGGAAATTAGGATATAACTGTTTTCATTCCACCAGTGAATGGATTGAAATTCAGAGATTATGATCAGCACTGAGGGAACCTAGAACCCAAGCCCCTTAATTTAGTCAAGCACCTTCTACCATGATCAGAATCTGTTTATGGCCACTAAGTGGTGATAACTTGTTAAAGATATTGATGTAATTTCAGTTCAATTTTGATCCAGGATGTATAGAATCTGACTCTAACCAGTATTTTGATACTCTTAAGTATATGATCAAAATTTCACAGTTCCATGGAGGATGTTCTTAAAGAACCACACATATGTCACATGGATAACCTATATACTCAACATGAATGGCACAGTGAAATAATTTATGGGCCAATCATAAAATTGCATATTATGTAGCCATTAAATTCACTATCTACACATAGAAGTCACTCAACAAATGTTCATTAAATTATGAATTTAGATCTTAACTTTCATAGGTTTCATAATCTCATGCAATGACTTCTCACAGTATGGATCCACAGGAGAGAAAGCAGGGTACAATGTAGAGGGTGTTCAACTGTTAAAACAAAGTTTGAAAACCTACTAGGTACTAAAAATCTCAAGATTGGTTTCTTTTATTTGCTTTATCTATGGAGGGAACACATTCCAGAATGACTTATAATTACTATATTAACATTATAATAGGATTTAAAATATAGGATTTTAAATAAAATCAAGACAAAGGGGCGTCTGGAATCCACAAGATGCAGCCTAGCAACACTGTTCTCTGAACCCCCAAACCCTGCCCGAGGCAAACGTGAAATGATAATATTGTTCACTCTACATAAGTGCATATAAATGTATTTTTACTAATTAAAAACAACTCAGAATCTTTAGCAACACTTACCAGACCTCCAAAGGCTTGGGTGGGACTGTTGCCCTAGCACTTGTCTGTAGAGCATGGAAGTAATAATGTGAGCTTTCTAGAAGAGGAAGTACAGAAATGGACACGGTAGCGTGAGTTGTCTGTTCCCAGAATGTTTGAACCTTTTCTGACACTTGCAGAGTGCCATGTAAATGAAATAGAGGGACTGAGAGTTTTATTACCTTAAAAGAAGTCTGTCCCCTGCATAGCAAACTTAATGCTTTGTCCTTAGGATTTGTTTTGGGATAGAACAATGTTAATTCTCCCAGTATAGAGATTTTTATATATTGTTTCTAATTTATTTTATACAAAAAGTTCATAAAGCCACGTTTATTATTTTTAACATGTTTTATTCAGCTTGTTAATCTTAAGTCTATGTTAAATTGTTACCTCTTACTACTTTAAGTACTTCACCAGCAACTATAAATGCCCACCATAACCGTTACCTACAATGAATTTACTATTTTCTATTTACTTACTAAGTAGTATATTATGGGCTGGAGTTTAGACCCTTAGATGGAAAATTGACTCACACAACTGGTCCTTTGTGTTCAGTTTTCTTCTCTGAGAGAAAACATACAAAGTTTCTTTTCACAGTGCCCCATGCCATAGCTGACAGTGTTGCCAAAGCCAGCAAGTGGGGAGCTATGATTACCTCACTGGACTGTAAATGGGTTAGGGACATAAAAGGACATTTCACTATGCACATGTTCTCCATTGTGATATATAGAAACATGGGTTAAAAGCTTAGAGGAAAGCCATATGTGCTTTCTTTTTTCTCTCTCTTTTCTTCTCCCCTCTTGCCCCTACCCCAGCCCTAGCCTTTTCTCTTTACTTTGTTTCTTTTTTTTTCTCAGCCTAGTCTTATCAAAGGACACTAAAGCCACACAAACTCACCAGACTTCCCACTTAATACAAATGAAATGTCAAAGGTGCCTAGTATTTTGGCCTATTTGTTTGATTCATTATACCTCATTCTTTTTTATGATCTTTATTTTAGGCTTGGAGTTATTGTTTAATGGATTAACGAGTTGGATTTTAAAAAGTTGTTTTCTCTGGTACAGTTAGATGTTTCTCCCTTTTGTAAGTCCAGCTGCCACCAATGACCATGGATCTTAAATTCACATTTAGGCTACCTAATAGTTAAACACAAAAATGTGGTTTCCTCATCACACTAGCTGTCTTTGAAATGATCATGAACAGTTTTGGGGGAAAATGTAACTTAAGGTCTTGGCTTTCTCAGAAAAGCATAGCTGTGAAGCCCTGGTGTAGGCATGCCATTCACAGCAGATGGATCCATCTTCAATCACCGCCATGTTTGTACTTAACCCATAATTCTTAGTATGGAATTACTCACCAGAAACAGTGGAGGTTTCCAAATATCCAATTCATGGTTAAAGGGTGTTTTACATCAGCCATGTGACGAGATTTTTCTACTGGTCAAGGACTGGGTTTTTTTTTTTTTTTCCATTTTTTTAATCTTTTTATTTATTTTTACCGTCCAGTCATTATTCTCTACTCCAGATTTCCCTATCTTTAGTGAGCATTGCTCAGGTTGCTGTGAAGCTCACGGTTCCCCTGCCTTCTCCTCCCGAGTGCTTCACTTCTACCTGAGCACCCCCATTCCTAGCTTCAACCATACATAGTTCTAAAAGCTTTATTATCATATCAAATTAAATTGCCAGAAAATGACATTTCCTGACAATAAATCTGCCTCCTTCCAGAAGTATCTTTTTCAAACTTCAGTTTACACTAGAGTCATGTATCCAGTGAATATTTATGAAGCTCCTGCTGTGCCCAGCCCTGTTCTAAGCATAGGGAGATCTTTCTTCTCGCTGACTGCTAAGTCCTTATACTCTTTACTGAAGACCTTATTAAAGTGTCAGTAGCAGAAGTGGCCGTGTGCACAATGTCTGGCTTTTGAGTTTTATGTTTAATAAAGATCCACTTAATAAATTCCAGCAAGAAATTAAATGCTAGGAACAGTTTCTAGTATGATTTATTATGATTCCTCCCATGAAAGCATATTGCCTTGCTAGAAAGGAGCTGTTAAACCTCCAGCTATGGCTGCATTACCAGTGTGGCTGAATTACCACTGAGTCAGTATGATGGCGCATTTGCCTCTTCCAAGCCTCATGTCATGTGCCCACAGATTCCTCTCTGTCTCTGTGTCTCTGTCTCTGTCTCTCTCTCTCTGTCTGTCTGTCTGTCTCTCTCTCTCTCTCTCTCTCTCTCTGTGTGTGTGTGTGTGTGTGTGTGTGTGTGTGTGTATACATCTGTGCGTGTCTCTCCCCTTGACTACCCCACCAGGCACTCCACAGAATCCATTTTAGAGGCATAGCTTGGGCTAGCAGTGTGTTTGCCTTTACAGTTTATATAAAGGGATAAGAAAAGCAAGGAAGAGCAAGAAGAAATGGGCATTCCAGGCATCAGTCCATGAGAGTAGGATAGGTGTAATTCTCTCCTGAGAGATATTGATTCTTACTACCCAGCAAAGACTTGATTGGTGTAGTTATAATAAAGGTACAGTTTGAAAGGCTTTGAAGATTCCAGTTTTCATATTGCTGGTTTGAAAGCTGATGGAAATTGTTAAGGCCATCTACTCCAGCTCTCTGGTTTCCCTGGAAATTAAGTCCTAGATCTTAATGAACTTATCTAGACATTTAGGTAGTATCTCAGGCAGACTAGAAGTAAGTTTCACGTATTTTCAATCTAATCCTTATTAAGAGACACATGCACTACTGCTAATATATCAATTTCTCAAAAAATTAAATTGTCCTATTTGTGGTTGGTTCTTTCTGAGACAAGATCTCCTATAGACTAGATTGGCCTTGAATTCCTGTTCATTCTGCCTCCATCTCCTCTGTGATGGCATTATATCCCCTAAAGTGGATTGGGTTATACAGACTTAAGTATTCATGTGTCAGGTACTGTACTGGGCTGGGTGGCTAAAGATAAACTCACTAATAATTATATGCAAAGGAGGACAGAGACGCCACTCAGTGGGTTGTAGAAACTGAGCCAGTTTTTGACACTTGAAAAAAGAGCTGCCTTATTCTCTTGAGGTATGTAACCTTCAGTGAACTAGTCTGTTTCCAGCAAATCCAGTGAGAATTGTGCTTAGCTACTGGGTAGCTACTGTGTAGAGACTTCAGAAGAAAGTGGCCTGAAGCTAGAACCACAGCAAAGTCATATGAAATAATAAGTGAGATTCTATGCTTCATACAACTGTTCAACTGCTGAGGATGCTGATCTTGTCTGTACCAAGTCCTGTATGTCCAAAGGATACACGAGACACGTGGAGGATGCATCACTGTACAGACACACAGCTAGAGCCCACCAGCTCTCCCAACAGAGGAAGCTCACACATCGAGGCAAGCTACACTTAGTGTCTTGAGATGTGCATGTTCCCTCTTCCTGCACTAATCTGTTCCACAACCTTCCTTTGTTGTCTTGTACCCGGGGACAGTACTGGGTCTGTCATCCTTTAAGATGTCTCTTGTCCACATTGGTCTAGTCACTAAATCACTAGATTGTAGTGCTACCAGTGAGCTCCTTTAATTTTTGTCTAGAGAAATAAAATTACAGGCATAATATTCTTATTATATATGATTGTTACTTACAAATTATGCCTTTTAGGAAAAATCTAAACTTTGCAATTTGCTAGCCCTCTTTTATATATTTGAATCCTGGGCCCTCACTAATAGCATTTGCCTTTCCCAGAGGAAGAAATTATTCAAAGGCTGACAGAAAGCACATTAGTTCTGTCACAGTGATATGCATCCCAGAAGTCTTTATTTTATACCTAGAATTAAAAACATACCTTTAACCACACCAACTGTGATATAGGATGTTTGATTACATCATGAACTCTAAGACTGTGAACTGGAAAAACTTGTTTCTAGTTGTGCTGTGGCTCAGCCCTTTAGCATATAGCTTTAATCACAAACAAGGTAAAGTTAATTTGTAGTAGGATGCACTATGTTTGGAAGTGATGTCCAATTGAGTGGCAGACAAAGTGTTGAATCAGAGAAAGATTTGAAAGAATAGGATATGCCCAACTCTCACAAGACAAGAGAAGAAAGGGAAACTACTTAGGAAGTAGTACAGAGAGAGGAAGAGGCGGTTTTACTGGGAGAGTTGTAGAGACCAGTTGCAGAGAGAGAACAAGCTAGACACAAGTGAAGACAGAATGAGCCAGAGAGTAAGAAGTTGGAAGATCAGATTGGATTGCCAGAATTAGTTGTTAGCCAAACAGAGCAAAAACTCAGAGGTCAAAGAGAATCTAGACTGAATAAGTTAGCTTAGAGAGGAGTTTGAACCAGAATGGCTGAGTTGAATCAGCCAGCCAGAGATCAGAAAGAACAAAAAAGGGTGAGCTAATTCAGCAATACGTCTCAGAGGCTGAAAACATTCTAGGCCTAAATAAGATTGTACAGAGGCTTCCAGGACTAGGCATAGGTTATAAGATAGAGGCAGTAAGCCTCAGAGACAACAGTTGCTTCAGGCAAATAAAGTATGATTTTACATACCTGCTTCCTCAGGCCTCACTCCTCTTGATGTAGAGAGGGAGCATCTTATAAATTCACACGATGGCCTCTGATGGATTCCAGATAGTACTTCATTATGTGAAGCAGGGCAGTAGGCTGAAAATTAGGAGACCAAAACGTGTGCCAGAGTGTAATTTTAAAGCCTGTAAATGTGCAGTTTACCTTCATTTATTTCTCATAGAGCACAAGTAAGATGGCTTCAGTTCTCATCTAAGGCTAGCACCCTTTGTGGAGCTCTGAGCTCTGGCCATGTATGGCATCACCAGCCCTGTCCCAAAACCCCATCCCTAATCTGTGATGCACTTGTTTTCTCATCTGTGCCCCTAAATAGCAAGGTCACTATGTGTCTTAAATTGCCCAGTTCTAGTCACGAGTGCAGTATTCTGCACTAAAAAAGACTAAGGCAGGAGAAGCGTGGATCACACAGTAAGACTCTGTTCCAAACACCAAGGGCACTGGCTAAACCTTCACAGCCCTCAGATCACTTAAAATTATTAAGAAAATGATTTTTTTCTTCCATAAGTGAGATTATATTATTCCACCTTGTCCGTTTGTGAAATAATACCTTATTCCAAAAATGCTTTACCTAGCTCACCATTGTTTTTAACCGTCATTCCTAATGCAGACGTTACCAGACTCTGTCATGGGGAAGGTAACAGAAACATGAGGCTATTGATGGAGCCCATGGCACAACAAGGGTTACAGAGAGGAACACGGTGTTAACTGCAGGTGTGGCGTGAAAGCTCCTATAACTAAGACCCGAACTTAAGTAGACACAGGAAGCATAGCTAAGTTAGATTCATGCTATGGCTCACATTTTGAATTATGATAAGTACATTTCTTGATGTATGTGATTGCTCTCCAATGTCTGTCTCTTTGTATCCTGTATCTCTTTACCACCAATATCTTGACATTATTCACACACAACAGAATTGTTCTGAAACCTGCAGAAAACCTGTGGTTTGACTAAGAATCAACCCCTAAAGGCTCATATGTTTGAAGGCTTAGTCACCAAGGAATAGAACTCTTTGAAAGCATTAAGAGCTCAGGCCATGTTAGAAGAACTGTATCCCTGGGCTGGTGGTAGGATTTGAGGTTTCAAGTGTCCACACCAGGCCCAGACATGCTCCCCTACACCCTGTCCCCATCTCTCCTCTTGAAGATCAAAGTGTAGCTCTTAGCTGCTTCTCCAGCTCCGTGTTTGTCTGCCTGCCACCATTTTCTCCACCTTGATGATAACGGACTAACCTCGTGAAACCCTAAGCAAGCCCCAATTAAATGTTTTCTTTTATAAGAGCTGCTGTGGTCATGGGGTCTCTTCAGCCATAGAACAGTGCTTAAAGATGGAGACTGAAGTCCTCTTAGAAATACATTTCCTTTACATCTTCAGAGTCCGAGAATGCTTGTGAAAGATTGCTACTGACCTGTTTTATTCTGAAGTAGCTTGGGACCATGTGTGTGCTCCTCCTCTTCTGATGAGCACCTGTGTTGCTTCCTTTAGGGGGATTCTCTATGGGAGGATGCATGGCGATGCATTTAGCGTACAGAAGTCACCCAGATGTGGCAGGGGTGTTTGCTCTTTCCAGCTTTCTGAATAAAGGCTCTGCTGTTTACCAGGTAAGTTCCAGATTTACAAAACAAACAAGCAAACATAACATGCAACATAAACTTAGTGAAACAAGTAAAGTTGATAATTGAGCGATAAAATGTGGTGCCTAGTCAAAACAGATTAATAGTGCCTGGAGGTCATGCCAGATGAATCAGGTTGAGTTCAGGTGGCCTCTGTGTTCAGCAGGTAGCCCAGGAAAAGGACAGTCAGAGAGGAAGGGCATGCTTAAGTATTATATGAATCTTCTATACCAAACTAAAAGGTAGAAGACTATAGTCAGATTGATTAGTATGAGTCTACTCAAAAATCATTTATAAAGGTAGTACTTCGGGGCGTGACAGCATCATGACCAAAAGTCGGAAAGTAGTAGAATGTGGCTTTTTCTTCAGCTCTGTACTTCTTCCTCTTAGTCGCCCCACGAAGAAGTCTGTCCTTGCTCTATACCCCACCTCCACACCCTCTTCCTCTGCGTGTGGTTTTCTTTGATTGATTGCCTAACTGGGTTGTCTCCCATCTTCCTGTAGGATCTTCAGCAAGGTGGCCGCATGCTCCCTGAGCTCTTCCAGTGCCATGGCACTGCAGACGAGCTAGTTCTTCATTCCTGGGGCGAGGAGACAAACTCAAAACTGAAATCTCTAGGAGTGAGCACAACATTTCACAGTCTTCCAAACGTTTACCATGAGCTCAGCAAATCTGAGCTAGAGAGGCTAAAGTCATGGATTCTCACGAAGCTGCCGGGACAGACAGATGGACGGGCAGAGTGAATGACTCATGACCAGTATATTGATTGTTTATCTTATATTTAACATGATTTCATTTGAACCTCACAAAAATGAATATACAAATGAAATCGCACATCTATTGTTATTCAACAAAATCGTCTTGAAAAATCATCATGTAGCGAATGTCAACTGTGTGTTTTGTCGCTGGCTGCACAGGAGCCATTGAGAGGGTACACTGAACTTTCCTTGTCCATTCACCACAGATTTTGGTGACTTACTGTGTGAGGCTATCATAAATAGGGCAGTTGTGAAGTGTGAACAGACCTGTTGTAGCATCTCCAGAAGCCATCCAGCTGTTCCTCAATGTGGCTTCAGCATCTTCCATTCCAGTCAGCAGTGTGGCGGCCCCTGTTGCCCAGTTGTGCACCAGACTTTCATCTTGTCTATTCTAGTGGGTGTGCAGGGTTCACACCGTGTTTGATTTTCATTTTCTTGGTGCCAGTGATGTGATACAGAACCCTATACTAGAGGGTTTTCCAAGATTTGTGAAAATCAGTTTGCCTTCCTCAACCTGTTTCTAGATTATCTTTGTGAAAGTGAATTACTGCCAAGTTATAATGACAAATAAAATATGAATAAATAATGTACTGACTTGCCGACTTTCTCATTAAAATGTCTAGTTCCATAATGAGTAATTTAATCTTATTGCAGGTAGAACTCATGTAGATCAATAGCTGTGCATTATGCTTTAGGTACCTGCTTATTAAAGATCTTTTAAGTGTTTTAAAATAAGTGTGTAATAATAGGTCTATTGTGGTTTTCACACGTGTTTTGTTCATTTCTTATATACCTCCCTATACCTCTTCCTACTGGTCTTCTTACCCTTCTGCTTCCATTTTATGTGTGTGTGTGTGTGTGTGTGTGTGTGTATGTACATTGTGCATTTGTGTGTGTTCATTGTGTATGTGTTTGTGCATTGTGTGTGCTTTGCATATGAGAGAACCCACAACAATGGGATACTGATTTTTCCCCCTTTCATTCTCCTCTCATGTCCTCCTCCTCCCTTCCCTCTGGATCTTCCTTTTTCCCCACAAACTCTCATTCTGCTCTCACATTGGTCTGTATATAAATAAACCTAGATTCTTCATATGAGAGACCATGTGGTAGTTCTTCACATGTCGTCCCTGTGACATTTAACATGCTCACAATTTTCAGTCACTTTACTGAAAATAAAATTTCTTTTTTAACATTTGTATAATACTCTAAATTCTTCTTAGCCTTTATCCATCAAGGCTTTGCACAGCCTCATCTCTGAACTGCTGTGCACAGTGTGCACGGATATGCTGCTGTCTCTGGCAGTGACTTAGATTCCCTGAGGCATGTGCCTAGGAATGGCTTCGCTGGAGCATATTGCAGCTGTATGATCTTCAGGAGGCTCTGTATTGATCTCCATAGTGGCTGAAGTAGTCAGTGTTCCATCCAGGAGTGTTTACATCCTACCTGCCTTGATTCTCATTCTTCTCTCAATGGCAGATGCCCTTACTTGGGTGAGATGGAATCTCGGTATTATGGTGGTTGTGGTGTAGTGTCTGCATCCAGAAGGGCTGGTGATGGGGGCGTCAAGGGTTATGTTTTTACTAGTTCTATTTGATAAACAGGCCCTTTGAAGTCTCTCTTCACCAGTCAATGAATGTGAGCTGGATTTTTCAAGTTGGACAATAGGATAGAGTTGCAATTCTTCTGGGGTCAGGTACTCTAATTCAGCATGAGCCCAACAGTACGTAAGTAAGTAAGTAAGTAAGTAAGTAAATAAATAAATAAATATGACTTCGGGATCAGGTACTCTAATTCAGCATGAGCCCAACAGTACGTAAGTAAGTAAGTAAATAAATAAATAAATAAATAAATAAATAAATAAATAAATAAATATGACTTCGTTTTAAAAAATTGAAATAACTACTACCAGAGAAAATTAGTGTCCAAACGCGATGGGATACCTCTTCCCTTTGCCAGGTTGATAACTTTCTCAGTTGCAGAATTCTATGACTTCGGGATCAGGTACTCTAATTCAGCATGAGCCCAACAGTACGTAAGTAAGTAAGTAAGTAAATAAATAAATAAATAAATAAATAAATAAATAAATATGACTTCGTTTTAAAAAATTGAAATAACTACTACCAGAGAAAATTAGTGTCCAAACGCGATGGGATACCTCTTCCCTTTGCCAGGTTGATAACTTTCTCAGTTGCAGAATTCTGTACAGAATTCTGTGATTCAAGGACTCATTGAAGATGTGAAGACCCAGAGGTCTCAACACTTTGCTCTGCCTAGGTCTTCTCAAGTAGCATCATTTGGTTGCTTATAACACATTTTTGATAGAAGTTTGTAAAACCACGGTAGCATTTCTAGCTTTAGTTGTAGAAGCCAAAACAATAGCAGAAAAGCCACACAGGTATATTTATCCTCTCCCTGACCGTGAAGCCTACCTCCTCCCTAGCAATTAAATATGGGTATACATTCACTCCATGGAACTATGGAGCAAATACTTGTACCCAGCAAGACCTCAAAATGAGCTTCCCTCCTGCCCACCATTCCCTCAGTTATTAACACACGTAAGTTGTTTCTGTCCCTTGTGATCCCCAATAATCTCTCCTTCAGGGAACTAAGTTCTGAGAGAGGAGAGGGACAGATTAGGAGCACAGAGCACCAGAGCAGTTCCATGCAGGAAGCAAACCACATTTCCATTCTGAGCTTGGTTAAGCTTCTTAGAAGAACTATTCAACTCTGAGATATGAGTTTCTTAATTTTCAGAGGATCAGCTTCATTCCCATTATAAACTTGGCAGAAGGTAATGGCAGTAAGGTGGTTTAAATAAAAATTGACCTCAGGCTCATGGGGAGGGAAACTGTTAGGAGGTGGAGCCTTGTTGGAGTAGAGGTGACCTTGTTGGAAGAAGTGTGTTTCAGTCACTTCCTGCTGCCTCTTGGCTCCTTCTCCAGCACCTTGTCTGCCTGCATGCTGCCATGTTTTCTACCATGAGGATAATGGACTGAACCTCTGAAACTAAGCCGGCCCCAATTAAATGTTTTCCTAAGAGTGACTATGGTAATGGTGTCTCTTCACAGCATTAAAACCCAAACTAAGACACTGACCAGTGCTGTCCTCTGGAGGACAGTCATATCATTGGTGCTTTCTCATGACAGTCCATCTCAGATACTTCTCTGGAAAGACCAAAGTGCTTAGGAAACAGTCAAGGCTGTTATCTGTTATAACAGAAACGTGACAAAGTACAGCTGTTAAGTGTTCAAAGCTGTACCATCTTTGAACATGACAGGTGACAGGAGGGACATGGTTGGTGACTCTCTTCCTTTGGAAGCATTGTGTACTGTGCTTGCTCTCATTTATCCGGTAAACCAGCTGGCTTTCCATTGCTGTTCCTGGTCTAGATAACAAGAGTGTGAATTCTCCTTTGCACATGAAGTATTAGGCATGTGCCGGTAGTCCATTTCTACTCGATAAAGAAATATCCCAGGCTGTAAAGTTATAGAGAACTGAATTTACATTCATAGGTAGAGACTGAGAAGTTCAAGATCAAAACACAGGCAGATTAAATGTCTGATAGAAACCTGAGTCTTAGTTCAAGATGCACCTTGATGCATCAAAGAAGTGGGGGAGACAACAGGCACCAGAAGTTGTATTTGGTAGCCATTTCTTTACCGGATTGGACAAGAAGCAACTTAATGGATGAAAGATTTATTGTGGCTCACAGCTTTAGGAGAATAGGAGATGGCATGGTGGCTTTCTACACAGGACAGTGCTGCCTGCTCACATCTGGGCAGATTAGGAAGAGAGCCAGCATAAGACACTGAGCTGGGCTGGGCTGGGCTGGGCTGGGCTGGGCTGGGCTGGGCTGGGCTGGGCTGGCCTAGCCTATATACCCCAGTGTCCTTCCTATAGTGACTTATTTCCTCAGCTGTCAGAAGCCATCTAGGAAGGGCTGAAGGCACTTAAGTTTACTGGAGATGCCCCACTTTTGCATGGCCCTGCGATAGGTGAGTTCTAAGAATGCAGGACCTTAGAGACTTCATCACAGGATTTCTTCTGGCTACTGATATGCCTTTCCTGTCGCTATGTAATAGCCTAATAGGTGGGCATTAGCCCACCCTATTGGACAGATTTCCTGCAGATTAACATAAAGATAAGCTTTTGTAAATTAATGCTATTTGGATGAATTAATGATTTTATACAGTTCCTGATTTGATTCAGGTAATTTTAGGAGGAATTGTTGAAGAGATAATTTTAGTTGTTTTGCCAGAAAATATAATAAAGTTAGGGAAAAAAAGTAGAATGTTCCCCCTCTTCATAGAAGAGTAAGTAAAGGCTACATAATAAGAAATACAACAAGTTTCCACAATTACACAACAAAGAGAAACAGACTTGGGACAGATTTGTGATGAAGGAAAAAATTCATTCTAGGTCAGATCCGAGGATGAAGCCCCAGGTGTGCACCATGATAAAGCAAGGCCTTGTGAAACTGTTGCTTTGAACTTATAATGCATTTATAGAATGAAACACTGCTTTGAACTTAATATCAACATCCTTCTGTAACTCCCCTTTTATATAATATTTTATCTATGAGGTAATCTACAGAAGTTTTGTCTAAGAAGATCTAAAAAGGCCACAGAGAAGAAATGAAGTGGTGGTGGTGGGGACTGCCTCGTTCATCCAAATGCTTATGAATGTTTCTGTCTGTCTGACTGTTCCTGTGTACAGTAAGAGTCTGTCTGTCTATTCGTATGTACACATTAGAGTTAAAGAGTTCAGAGTCTCTCACTGGGCATCCTTGCCAACCTCAGAGAGTTAAGCTTTGTTCCTTCAGTAGTACTGACCCTGTAAATCACCCCTGGCTGTCAGTGGTCCCTCCATCCTCTATCAGCAGGACTCTAATCACCAATGCCCTACCCCTTTCTCTGCCTGCTTAGTTAACCCTCTGGTGTCCAGTCTGGCCTTTGATATCCATCCAAAGGTTCCAGAAGCTCTCACCACAGCACCTCCAGCTGGGGACCCAGTGTCCAAACATGTGATCCTGTGAAAGACAGTTTACATCCATGCCATAACAGTATTACATTCTACCTCTTTTATATTACCAAATCATCACCATGGAATTTACTGCCTAAAACAAAAACTTTAAAGGGATTTATATAAAAAAATTGCAAAAAGAGAGTCAGGCACGTGTGCTCGTGAGCACACACACACCCACACACACACACTGATAGAGAGACAGACAGACAAACTCTGGCCAGGCCTGACCTCTTGTTTCATCAATTTCATAAGTGCACATGCATACTTACATACATATAGATATACCTTGATATGTATGTACATACATTCATATGGACAGTCAGACATATATACCTATATATTTAGTGGATGAAGCAGGGGCCTGAAAGCCACATTTTATTTCTTGTCTCTGGTGATTTATACCTTCTTAGACAAAAGTTCTTTATAAAATTATCTCATAACATTACACAAAAGCGGAGGTACAGAAAGATGCTGATAGTGAGTTCATCAGTGCTTCATTCTATTAACTTATAAGTTCAGAGCAATTGTTTCACATAGCCTTGCTAATCGTAATACATACCTTTGCCTTTATACTTGGACATGACCTAAAATGAATATTTTCCCCTGATCACAAAATTTTCCAAGCCTATCTCTCCATAGTGAAATTTATGAAAGCTGATTATATTTCTTATTCTGCAGCCTTTGCTTGCTATTCTATGAGGAGGGGGCACATCTTTTTCTTGATTCTAACTTTATTATACCTTTCTGGCAAAACAACTAAAACCATCTGCTTAAAATTTCTTTCTAAAATCATTTGAATCAAACCAGGACTCCTATCAGGTCATTCTTCTATCTAAACAGCTTTAATTTATAAATGTTCGTCTTTATGTTAATTCTTAGGAAAGAATGTGAAATGGTTGGTCATCTCCAGAAAACTCACTTGCCATGGCCTTTCCTAGATGGCTTCTGACAGCAGCTCCCCATGAAGCTCAGAGATCATGTTAGAAAAGGAAGAGGAAAGAGTAATATCCAGAAGTGAGGCTCTGCAGTATTTGCTTGACACGAAAGGACCATTGTACACACACTCATAGCCATGTGTTTATAAAACCAAGCCAGCAAAATTTCCAGCAAGAATGGGGAGGAGTTTACAGAGCTCCATCCCTAGATGGGGAGATATTAGCAAATGATGGTTGCTGGAAATGAAACTTTCTTCAGGGATGCAGCCCCTGAGAAGAACCACCTATGCTCTGGATACATCCTACATCCATATACATGCAGGATGCACCTGTGCCAGTACCTACATTTAAAATAATAGTACATGCTATTAGGAGAGGAAAGTAGTAGAGGGAATACACAGGAAGATGTGGGGGGGGACATATTTGATCAAAACATATTCCATACATGTATAAAATTGTAAAGCATTAAAAAATTGTGTTTTCATTTTCAGTCTCTCCAATCCAAACCCCAAGTTTCCTAGTCAGTTGTACACATGTCCAACTGAGAAGAAAAAATATAGTTGATGTTGTAGCTACCTGGTATGTCTAAAAGTTTCTAGCATGCTTTCTTTTACTGTGGACTTGTTGAAATTTTGGGCTGGACATTTTAGGAGACATGGAGCCCTCTCAGGTGTTAGGTATCATTCCATATTCTCTCCATGTGTCAAGAATAGTAGGAGTGTGCAGAGAAAGCTGCACCAGACAAAAGCAGGTGAACAGCCCTCTTTAATACTTTTGAGAGAAATGAACCTGTAGTAAGTCAAAAAAGAATGTTTTAGACAGCAAATGGAAAATCTATCAACTTCAAATAGTAGCCGACATGAATGTTTTAGCATCTTAATTATGCCGTGAAATGTCAAGTGTGTTTTAGGCCAACTGTTTAAGAATGCCTTGCTTCTGCCATAGAAGCCAAGAGTATTTTATTGCTGGAGGGGAATTCAGAGATTATCATTTTACACATGTGGAAACTTGAGGTACAAAGGAGCATAGTGGATGCTCCTGGTCCTGAATATGCAGGACCCGCACATAGTTCCCCCAGCGGGTCTGTTCTGGCTGTGTACCTGCCATGATGGAAAGTATCGCTGAAATTCACAGCAAATCAACACTTGCTACAGGAGGAGCTATTTTATTTCCTTTGTTTTATTTTACACTCAGGGTTTGGGGGATCCATGATTTTTACTGGCTTGCCAGAGAGGTAAATTGGGTTATTCTCCATGTACCCCAGTGTAATTTAGAGTCCTGGTAGATATGCGTGTATATGAAGGGACTCTTAAATCTCAATTCCTCATTTCTCTTAGAGTTGTCATTTCGGAACTCCAGTGGGTGGGCAGTGACCGAACTGAAATGTTCCAGCAGTCTAGATTTATCGCTTTAATGGATTGCTCCTAAGCATCTTTCTCTTTTATGTTTTCACCACCTTTACATGATCACATCTCTATATCCCCTGTTATCCCTCCACTCTTGCTTTCTTTGTGTCAGCTAACAGGCAATTCTAGTGTTAAGTGAGATCTTTTCTTGTGACCTCTTCGCTCTACTCATTGTCTCCACTATTTTGGTTCTTATAACCTGGGTCCAGTGGTCCCTCTGCCTCTGCTCTCTCATCCCCTCCTTTTATTTGGTCTACAGCATGCCATCAAAGCTAGTGGCCTATGCCACTACCTAAAAAGTTCTGGGAGCTTCCAGTCTGTTCCGCTTTGGAACAACATCCATATTCTCAGTAGAAACCTGTCACCGTCTGACCCTTGTCCATTTCAGCTTCTCTCTTGTCACAACACATGCACACAGTAACTCTCCTCTTCCTTTCTGGCACCCCCTTCTCTCCTTCCCTTTCCCTCCCTCCCTCCCCTCCCTCCTTCCTTCCCTTTTCCTCCCTCCCCTCTCTCCCTCCCTCCCCCCCCCCTCTCTCTCACACACACACACACACACACATACTCCTGAGAAATGTCAACCTCATTTACAGCTTTGCCTGTAGCACATTATACCTTCTGACTGGAATGCTGTTATCTTGTCCAAATGACAAAACTCATATACTTCAGACACAGATATCGGTACCCATTTGTTTTGAGCAGAAACAACAAGTCCTTTTTTGTATTCTGTATTTGTCTTTTGCATATAAATCTGCATTCACTCCAAATTGAGTTGAAGGGAAAGAATTAGAGTTCTCAGAGCCTGCATAGTGACTATCACACACTAGACATGCATTACCATTTCTTTCTGGATTACTTAAGCATTGGATTTATTTGATTATCCATTATACTCTTTTATAAGAACTAGGCTACAGTCCTCATTTTTTGGTTACGGTTTATTTTTGTGGAAGCCTCATTGCACAACTAAGTATAGAATTCATAACTCTGCTTCTACGTTATTGCAGGGAAACACAGATTATCAGTCAAAATGTTTTCTTTGGAGGATGCTGATGAGTGTAACCTCCTTTTCAGTAGCTACTACCAATCAAATGCAGTTTGAAGCTGTTGTGAAAGTGTGGGGGATCACATGCTATCATAAGTGAGAGTGAACATTGAATCACCCCAAACTTTTGTCCAGAATTGCTGTTGAAAACCGTGAGATGCATGCAATGGCATTTTGAAAAATGCCTGTGTACATCAATAATTAACAGCCAATTGCTGTAATCGTTTATTAGTAATTTAGCTATAATTCCTAAGTTATTTTCTTAAATAATTAGTTAAAAGTTAATTCATATGTCGACTGTTGTTTATTATTCAATGTCCATTGTTCATTTTTCCCGATTCAGATTATATTCTTATTCATCTCCATTTCAATTTTCATAGTTGCTGTAAGAATAAATAGAATGAGACCATCTAGTTCAGGGAATTACCATAGTAGGAACTGCTGTTGCATTCATTGCCAGGACTGTTCTGTATATCTGTTCTGGGCCTGGGTCCCCAGTAGGTGTCTAAGACACTAATCATGGCAACCAAACATGACTACCACTTTCATGGAACTCAGTCCTGGTTGGAGAAGCCAAAACCAAACAATGTAACAATATGTGAAATGGAGTTTTTCCTGTTCTCTTAGTGTTCTTCCAAATGTTTTCATTCAGAGAAAATGTGAAAAGAAACCACATATTCCTAGATATCCTTCACTCACTTTTCTAAATAAGAATGTGTAGGATTCCTCACAGATAATGAACACAATTTGAGAGAGCTATCGAATGGAATCCATGATGAGTATATACAAAAGAATCCAGCAAACCAAGTAACAAGTAAACTTTTTTTGAAGTCCCAGGTACTGTCTCTATACCTGACTGTCCTTGACATTATTATACTCAAGTTTAAATCTCCTTAATGCTAGAATTGTAGGTTTAGATCACCACACTCAGATAAGTGAGATAGTTATTGATTACAAGGAGTTCAAGTTACATAGTTGAGAAATATTAACCCTAAAAGACTATGTATTTCAAGTCTTTATATAGTTTAATATGTGGACAGTAATATCAATAGTATTCACTGAGAAAAATGTGCACAAAACTAGCCCATGACTAGTAATGCTGTTGGGTCTCAATAAAGTAAAAAGAAAGATAGAAAAAAGAAGTTGAGAGAAGAGAAGCATATGTATGTGGTAACGACATATAAAGGAGAGACCGGGTATTATCTTAGTTAGGGTTTCATTACAATGAAGAGATACCATGACCAAGACAACTCTTATATTTTTGGTTGTGAGCCTAGCCTTTAATGGCTGAGCCATCTCTCCAGCCTAGACAACTCTTAATAAGGACAATATTTAATTGAGGCTGGCTTACAGTTTCAAAGGTTTAGTCCATTTTCAAAGGTTTAGCCCACTATCATTATGGTAGGAAACATGGCAGCATACAAGCAGACATGGTGCTGGAGGAGCCGAGAGCTCCACATCTTGATCCCAAGGCAGCAGGGAGATCTGCACTTGCAGAGCTTGAGCATAGGAGACCTGAAAGCCTACCTCCACAGTGACATTTCCTCCATTAAGGCTACACCTCCTAATAGTGCCACTCCCTAATGGCTAAGCATTTAAGCATATGACTCTATGGGGATCATACCTGTTCATACCACCACAGATATTAAAAAGGTAAAACCATTCTCCTTTAAAAAGTCATATAGCCTAACACTTTAAAGCCAAAGCACAGGTTTTAAAAATTGTTCCATAGAGTTGTATAAGTAAATACCAACAGTAGTAGTTACTTTCCTGTTGCTGTGATTAAACTCTGTGACTAAAAGTGTCTTATGGAAGAAACACTTTATTTTGGCTTATGACCCTAGGGGACTAAAAGTCTGTCTTAGGAGGTGACATGGCAGCAACTGGCAGGCATGGCCCAAGAGTAGGAAGTTGAGAGACCATATCTTCAACAGCAAACATGAAGCAGACAGCTAGCTGCAAATGGGGTGAGCCCATTGTGCTTCCTCCAGTAGGTCTACAAGTCCTAAGACTCTCCCAAGAGTGCTGCCAACTGTGGACCACACACTCAAATACTTGAGCCTATGGGGGACGTTTCTCATGCAAACCACCATATCAAATCATGAATATGATAGGCAAACTTCAGAGCACCAGTATCTTCCATAGTGACCATTTTAACACTAAAATTTAAATTTCACACTTACTTAATACATTGTTTTATACATTATTAAATGTAAAGATACATTTAACTAAAATGCAGTTAAGTTGCATGTGAGAGCATTTTGTGGTTGCTAAGATACAAGAATCACATCAGTAAAGTCACTGGAATACCATATGTCAGTTATGCTTCATTGTTCCAGAGAAATCTGTTACATGTGTGGTGGCATTTACTTCTGGTTTATAATTTTAACTGTGCCTCTAGTCAATCTTTCAGGTTTACCATTATAGACTACCCTGAACCATTTTGTACACAGTACATTTTTAAACACTTCATTTGAAAGATATGACTCAATCACTCCCTTACTCAACTGTCTAAAAGGTTCCAATTGCTATTGACTGACTTGGTGAAACTAATTCACTAATCAAAAATATTGGTTCAACTAGGCTTATATTCCCACAACTCATAATGCTTCCAATCATATCTAAAAGTAAGATACAAATAATTATGTATGAGTTTTGTTCATGACCTCAGTAACTGTAATTATAACTAAAGTGTAGCAGAAACCCTTTAGTTGCCAAATGTAATAGTGCTCCTTTGAATGGACCTTCTTCAGCTCTATCCCATGCCTCAGTTTTTCTGGGACCTGACATGTTGTTAAGTGCACATTTGCTTAGTTTAAGTACTCATGAGTTTTCATAATTATGGTAGAAAGGTATTTTCATGAACTGAAGTTCTAACTGTAAAACTGAACTCTATAGGTGAATGCATCCACCGTGAAGCCAGACTCAGCCACCCCAGAGGATATTCTCTGCGTCAAAAGTCAGTTTCAGGTGGATTTGAAAAATATTTGTCAGAATTTAAGTACATAAATCTTTGGAAATAACTAATAAAATTGCTGACAATGATAACTTACTGTATAGGGAATGTTGAAGGAAATATAACTCTACTTTTAGAGAGTCCCTCTTGCCGGTATGTTGAAATGCTTGGAATTTTAAATAAATCATCCTTTTAAGACCCTTAATGGTCCTTCGTGGGTTGGGGCTAGGTGGGTGAATATCTTGAATGCCTAGGAATGATATCTGTCTGTGGAGAGTGAAATTATTTGAAATACAAAAAAAAGGGAACACTGGGCACATCAATCACTTTTGATTGTGACAAGGAACATGAATAATCAGAGTGCAGGGCAAGCGAGATACCAACATATACAGTATTTTGGGTCAGCCATTTAAAAATGAAATTATCTGTATATTACACCAACAAGAGATAGCCTGAAATCATGAATGCATCCATACAAATAATCATGTTAATATAATACACATATTACAGGCCTTGTACATACACACATGTATATTTATACATCCACAAGTTTGTAGGGACAGATGTGGTCAGTTAATAGTAAAAGAAAAAAAAATGTCCACCAAACCTGTGTGTCCTAATTTTCTTGACAATAGTCTCAAGGTTGTAATATATAAAATTGGAAATGATCACTATTTTTTTAAACATATGGCAAAATGCTTTCTGGGGAAGTACAACCAGCCTGAAGCTTTGTCTGCATCAATCAGTTTTTCTGTGGACCATCTGCCATGCCTTGACAAGCCTGGTACACTTCCCTTATATGATGAAAAAAAATATATATAAAATCTTCCGAGAAGGACAAGTGTTACATCAAACAATTACTAATTTGAGTCTGTAATTACTGTCTATCAAGCATGTAACTATCTTGTTTTTATTAAATATTTAGTCTTTCCAGATCTGGATATTTTTCTCTATCTACCCAGGCTCTCCATAGCATATACCTTGCAAAGTTGCAGAGCAGTTGGAATCCTGTGCTGTTGATCAAGATGCAATTAAGGTAGTCACTGTGGAAAGCAGTCTGACAGTTCTGCAAAAACTAGAACTAGACTTTACTATCTGATGGTTCTTCCAGGTGTGTGTTTGAGTAAATTAAATAGTGGGATGTCTGAGAAATATCTGTATATGCATGTTTATAGCCGTATCATTCACGCTGACCCAAATATTTATTCAGTAGTTGCAAAATATGAATTTTAGGTATACATACATATTTTTCAACATTGAACAGGAAGCAAATCTGACAAATCTCCCAACATGAATAAAAATTGATTAAGGTAAGTAGTGAATGAGTCCAATTACAAAGAGACAACCACTGTGGGAAACAACTAAAGTAGCCAAACTCGTAAGTACCGGTAATAAAATGATAGGGGTGCAGAGGGTCAGAGACAAAGACATAGAATGGGAACAAATGAGGGAAGAAGAGGAGGGGGAAGGGGGAGGAAACAGGGAAAGAGGGGAGGAGATACCTATGGTCAACAACATACCTGTCAAAGAACCCCCCCCGCCCCGTTACCTGCTTCCTCCAACTAGGACCTGACTTTAGCCCCACCTCCCAATGGCCCACTACATTATGAATTCATTTTACAAATTTCCTCTTTTGACCCATCAAAAAGCAATTAAATGGAATAGAGGTTTGCTTCAGTCATGGTTTGAGGGGTTATGGCTCATCACAGTCGGGAAGGAAGCATGTCGGGGATGTTGAGCAGCTCCTTGCTCATTGTAGCAGGAAGCAGAGAAAGGGGATGTTGGTATCCTTTCTCCTGCCAGGTTCCTTCAGTCTCAGTCATCAGCCCATAGGTTGGCGCCCCACACCGTGGGAAGGTGGTTCTTCCCACCACTGTTAAGCCTCTCTAGAAACATTACTGTAGACACGTCTCGAGGTGTGCCTCATGTGTGATTCCAAATGAAGATTAACCATAAAACCCAATTAGAGCTCTCATGATTCAGTCTCTTCCTGGAAAACCTGTCATTTTACTTTTATTGGGGACCAACCTTCATATTGGGGAACCACCTTCAACAGACAAGCTTTGGGGGGGGAGGTTCAAGTACAAAGATAACAGATACTGAGTTTTGATTTTCCAGTATGAAAAGTATGCACTACACATATAGTTACAACTGCTGAACTGTACACCTAAATGTTTAAAATGCTTAGTTTTATGCTGTGTGTTATTTTAACACTCAAAAAGAAATAGAGGAATACAGCACTGCTGTCTTTCAAGAGTGAAGAAATGCTTTTCCTGGAATGATGATCTTTTCCTGAATGTCCCTCCACATAGGACAAGAAAAGTTAGGGTGGACATCCCTGAGGCAGCAAACAGAACAGTAGCAGCAGATGGTACAGTAAGAAGATAGAAATGTTTGGGTAAACATTCACACTAGTCAGACCCTCTCTTATATGAAGACAATATATTAACTTTTAAGATTCGTTTGAGTGGGGCTGGAGTGATGGCTCAGTCAGTCAATAGGTTGCCTTGCGAGTAATAGGGCTTATGTTCAATTCTCCAGAACATATATTTAAAATGAACTAAGCCCACTGTCATGGTTGCTGTTTGTAATTCAAGTGATTGGGAGCAGAGATAAGCGGATCCCTGAAGCTCACTGGCCAACCAGCCCAGCCTATTTGGCACTACTGGCTTCAGGCCAATGAGACACTCCCATCTCAAAAGAACAAGGTAGATTTTACCTGAGGAGTAAGAGCTGAGATTGTCCTTTGTCCATCACATACATGTTGTCATTTGTACACACATGTATCCCCCAAACACAGAAATACACAAAACCACATTCACAAACACACACACAAACACACACACACACAAGATAATTTTAAAGCAAAACTGAATAAATAAATGTGTTTATTGTGTATATAATATTCAGCCTAGAACAAGGCATGTGCTAACATATCATTATTAATAATAAAGCTTTGTTGTAAGCCAGAATACAAAGTCTGAATTGTTTCTTTCTCACTGAGGAAAACTCATAGAATGGTCCCTGAGGTAAGTTACTACTGCAAACAGACAGTGCATAATGTATGTGAAACTCCTAGGTGGAGGGAAGATTGAGGTTTATCTTTGCTTTAGATGATTAAGGTTACTCATTTCTTCACTGCTGCTGTATTATATGAATATAAGAATGTAACAAAAATCAGTCACTTAAAATGATTTAGAAACAAGACATTCTCACACTGTCTTTGGACATGTGTCTTAGATAACACGTGATCTTTCACTTGCAAGCATCGTAACTCACTTTGACAGTGATGCTCCAAGGAGAAGATTAATTAGATGTTACTGGGCTTGACTGCAAACATATGGTTTCAGATTGCTGACAGGACACTTTGCAGAGGCCGAAATAACCACACCATGAAATCCCATGCTAACCCATGTATTTGCTTATGGCTACATCTGTAAGCAAAAATGTAAACATTTGAAACACTGAGGTGACATTCCTGAAACAAAAAACTCCTTTCACTCCAAGCATAAACCTTCTAAAGTTAATATTGAGGCATCTTTGATTACTACCAGACCCCACTGAATTTTGAAGCAAGGCCATGAATCCAGCCTATTGTTTATGAAACATAATCTAATTACCTATAGATCAATGTGGGGAAATAGTCCAGCATTTAATGCAAAATCTGAATTCTTAATACTTCAGAAGATGTATTTTATATATAATCTTTTAGTATATGTTGTTTTGCAGTCATAGGGAAAACAAGATTGCCATTTTACATATATGCTGGATATCTAGCATTGTGTTTTAAAAGAATATTGCTCACTTCCTGGATAATTTCTAAGATATATTTATTCTGTAAGTGAGTCCCTGAATTCAAGTATAATTTTATATTGGAAAGACTTCTCATTGCCAATATGGGGATCAAGTACATTTCTCTTGTTTTGTATAGGAATCTTTGCTATTTCATAATGTTTCTATGTACCTTTCACATTTGGGTAAAGAGCCAAGAGAAAAGCTTGATGATGTGCAGTTACCTTATTGGAGAAGCGAACAGAGGCATAGTTCTCATGTTCAGCAATTGTTTGGCGTGCCAGCAATATTGCTTTTATTATATTAAGCTTAAATCAGAATTAGCAGCTTTTCTATCATAGAAATTAGTTTCTATGTAAAGAAATGGCCAATAAATAAAATTGCTATAAAGTGGAAAAATAGAAGCATGTAATAAATTTGACTTCCTGCCAAACAAGCATATGGATATTATTTTTTTAAAAAAATAAAAATGCTTTATATGATTTACATGGGTCCCATGAGGGATGGTGGAAGTCGTTCACCTATGGGTATCTGGATTCTGTCCACGTAGGAGTACTGGGTTCTTTTAGGCAGGAGACAGTTCGTATTGTCAAGGGCTGTTGGATGTGAGAAGACGTGGTATCCTGTGGAGTCAGGGAGAAGGGAAGGCACAGTTTTCAACAGTTACCAGGTTTTATGGAAGGTATTTTACTGTATAGTGTGATTCTAAGCTTCATGACATACTCCTTAATATAATTTCAGCATTTGCTACTACCTCAAAGTAAGCAAGAAAGACATGTTAACCATGCCTAAATGAGACCTCACGTTTTGTTCACTTAACTTCATGGAGTTTGACTAAAGCAGCCTCTCTGTTTTTTTTGTTTTTTTTTTTTTTCTTTCGTTTTTTGTTTTCTGTTTTTTGTTTTTCTTTTTGTTTTGTTGTTGTTTTTTATTTTGTCATTTTTTTTTTTTGAAATTTTAAGAAGTCCTTGAACTTTTTTGACCCTCTAAATACTCAATTATAAGTGTCAAAAGCAGCAGGAAACCACATGAATCCAGAGGAATATGTGGTTTCATCTTGTGATGATAGCACCTAAATGTATCTCTAGATTCTAAGGAAATACTAAAGAAAAGGTAGGATTGTTACCTCCTGCCTACTGGCTGAATAGTGCGATTCCAGGAAATGATGATTTCAAATGACATAAAAAGTCCAGCCAGTACTAAGGAATACTCATAGTCTTTGGAAATTCTCTGCAATTCACATGACATTCAGGAAATGTCCAGTGAGCTATTAGCTAAACAAATCATTCAAATAGAATACAAATAAATCACTACAAGTTTCAAATGTCATCATTTAAACATTTGTTGTTTTGAAGTACAACAGTGTTACAAATAACATTATCATTGTCTACCAATCTGAGGCTCTCAGCAAAAACTCTGACTCTGGGGAAAAAAAACCAAAAGAAATGGTGCAGGGAAGTTTCAACAGCTACTGTCACTGAGGCACGGGGTAAGATCTCAGCGTTGTCGCTGGAAATGGTTTAGATAAAGAGACCTATTCCCTGTGACTGCATCCACTTCTGTCTTGAAGTCTTTACTCTTCTACCTCAGGTCTGTTTGTTGGGGTTTGGTGGGGATGTCCCTGTTCCTTTCTTGACCTGATAGTCACTTGTTTGTGTTTGGTTGGTTTGAATTTCATCTCGGATTCTCATCTTTCTAAAAGGTTTTGAAGGCATGGAGACTGAGCTGAGCTCCCAGGCCTTCTCATACATTTCTCCTCCTTCAAGACTTAGTTTATAATCCCTTCTTGATTATTACCTCGCCTATTGGCCTTCTACCTCATAGTGTGCTCTCCCCTGGGGTAGAACAGTAGCATCTGGTACTTTGTCCTCCGGATCTGACAATTATGGGAGGCTTGGTATACTAATAATTAATAAAACTGTAAGTATATGAACATGAAGGGATGAGCTCTGCACACCTGGTTATCTGGACCTCGTCATCGCACACAGAATGTTTGGGAAAAACAGAACAAAACTCAGCCTTCATCTTCTCAAGTTCAAATGAGAGGGTGGGGAAGATGATCTCTAAAACACTTAGAATCTCGGGGGTTTTTTCCTGCATGTTTGCTGATCTCTGAGAGTGGTCCTTCCACCAGAATGTCCCTCTCTTCCCTTGTCTGAACATTATTTATTGAATTCTGCATACAATAACCTTTAGACCTTTTGCATCTCAGGTTTCAGAGAGCATCAATAGCTTTCTCAGCAGGGATGCAACCACTTGATGCTTACTCAGGAAATTCGGAATGTGTCCCTAAGAGCCTGCATCCCATCCCCACATCTGTACCACTATGACAATCTTTCCTCCCTTCACCCTCTCTTCTCTCCTTTTTTTGCTATAATCTCTCTCCTTTTATCCTTCTCTCTCTGTCCTTCCTTCCTTCCTTCCCACCTTGAATTTTGAGTGAGTTAGCTCTTTAGAGAGAATTCATTCAAATTTTCTATGTTGAGAAGGCTTCAGAATTACAGAGTACAAGGGAGAAATCAAACTGTTGCTTCAAAAAGCATTTAAATGCTCTGACAAAGGTTGCAGAGTGCATTTTATTCTACACACTGCCCTTTCTACAGAATGCTACATATTTTCCAGGCAGTTGTTAAAGAAACCCAGCTCTGCCAGGCTTCAGAGTGAGGACTGAATTGGAGAGTTTAATTTTTAGATTCCATTTTCTTAAAATTATATTTAGTGACACTTAAATTTTAAGAAAGCAAGGGAACCTTTACTATGTCCTGAAGGTTTGATGCAGACAATGACTTGGTACTCCAAGCTGAAGCACGTTTGCCCATGTAAGTGTAAGTTCTGTGTTGTGTCTTGCTATGTTGTGTCTTGCTGCGCTGTGCATAATCTCTGGTAAGCTATGTTGAACTAGCCATGACAAGTTAATTTACAATAGGGAATAGAAGACAGACTTTTCATTCTGGGATAAAATTAAGCCTGTAATTAATTTTATTTGTCTAACCTTTGACTAATTTTAACTCCTTCTTAAAAAAAAAAATCTAAACTATACCATAGGCAACGAGAAATAGAGCATAGGACCATGGCTTCTGTATGTTGAGAGGGGAAACATCTGGAGAAGCTTGCCAAATCTCAACTCATGTTATAGTTAATGATTCAAATTAAAGTTCTAGAAAACATTAGCATGGAATCTCCCTAGCACTTGCCTCTCAGTCCTCTACAAAACTTCCGTTAACAGAGCAGCCCTTGTATCTGGCTATTCCTTCATCCTCCACGAAGGAGACTGAAGTGTCTGACCAGAAGTCAATCCTTGCTTTATGTCTCCCAGATGAGCAAACCTCACCCACTCAAAGGAGTGGGCTTCAAACAACAGGAAGGTAAACTGGAATCTCGAGTTCTCGATAAGCCAACAAGCAGGCTGGCCCCAAAGTCTGCACTTGGATTGGTGTCCAGCCCTTTCACTGAGAGAGCTACAGGTTTTGTCCCTCTTTCTCTCTGAGTCTGATTGTACCACTGAATCTGCACTTAAATGAAGGAGGGGCATTAGCTGCCAACTCCCTTCCATACATCAGTCATTGTTACCCCAACAAGGAAGACTGAGCAGAGAAATTTCTCTTTATGACAAAGGCCTCATTCAAACGAGGATCAATCATAATTACCACTGACATGGGTAATGAACATTTGGAGAACCAGCAAGAACCTTAATAGAGGAGCTTCAAGGTTGGACCTCTGGGACTTCTACAGTGTGACTGAAAATGGATGAACCATGTCCCGGAATTGGTTTTCTCTTTTGAAAAGTAAAGATAGTTTGGGGGTGACGGCCCTGCAGAAAAGGTGTTTTGTGAAGAAGCATGAAGAACAGAGACTGGGTCATCAGAACCTGCCTAATCCAGATGCAGAAATACCACATGAACAGCCATTCACACACCATAAACATACAAGCACACAGAGAATGGTGATAAATATATATATAAACAGAACAACTTTGAGTGTTAGATGCATGCAGAAGTCCCTGGCACTTCCTGGTACAACAGGTGCATACTCATCAGTTATCCTTGTTGATAACTGTGTGACAGGTTAAGCCATCAGACGTTTTCATGGTGTCCTGCAACCTCTAGTACATTACACACTGTCAATAAACATGTGGTCCTTCTAGGTCCACATGTGCTAAAAAATGAAGGAGGAAAAAAAAATCAAACTGAAGAAGGCCTTTCTTGTACAAGTAAAAATGTGTGCTGCAAAAACTAGTAAAGGAACATCTGTCAAGTGAAATCCAGATTTCCCCGAGAAAGTTCAAGTTTTTGCTCATAAGTAAATATGAAATTTATGGTGCAGGTTTAAGATCATGCTGGGTGGCCCTCTGTGCCTCCTGTACAATACTAGACACTGCATGCTTTTTAAATCCAAAAGCAACAGGTCTCTCCATCAGGGTCCAGCTCAGAAACATAGTCAAGAGTTACTGGACCAAGAACTGAGTGCGGCTGATAGCCAGACCTAAGTCCTGCTTCTCCCAGTCTCAGCCCTTCTGTGGTTTACACTGTGACTGGTAACCAGCAAGGCTCAATCTAGCCATCTAGGCTCAAATATATGCAAGATTATAAACACTGGCAGGGCCCCTGCTCAGGGGAGGCTCTGTGTTTATTCAAGGGCATGGTGTGATGGCCGTCAGCGACTGCTGTATGAGTTCGTTCTTAAGGCAAAAAAATGAAATGACCCGTGTTAGAAGGCTTTTATTAAAGCCGCATGCCCTTGGTGCTGGTTTGAGTTCTTAGAAGAAACCAACTCGAAACGTAGTAGGTGAGGGAAGGTGGAAAGGGAAGAGGGGGTTAAAAAACTCATGAAAACATGAAATCAGCTTTAGATATTTCTTTTTAGCCTTGAAAGAGTTATATAACTGCGGCTGATGATAGGCGTCTATAAAGAAAACACTATACCTTTCTTAATACGCATCTAAGGTTTCATTGTTAAAGACTCAAAGTTTCCAAATCAGAGAAAAGTATTACTTCATGGTTCCCAAGTTTCCAATCACTTAACATATGAAACAGAAAGGTTTAGAGTCAAGTGCCCGGACTGAAAGCTGTTTGATGTCGGCCTGCAAGGGCTGCACACATGCAGGGAATGTTGAAACCAGGCTGCTCTTTTAAAAGACATCACTCCATAGTAAAACTCTGCATTCTGGCGCTCTTCGTGAGGAGCTTGCTTTATGGACTCACGACTGAGGGTCTGTTTGCCACACCTGGTTGCTTGGGATGAGTGGCAGGTCACAAAGTCAGAATAAACACAGAGCTTCGGCCCCAATGCCAGTTAAAGCACACCAATTTCCTTTACGCTCGAAACTTACATCCCCAAGAAAGAAGATATTAACTGCTGAAGGATGCAAAGGGTTAACGGTGGCAACGTGTGAGCAGATCTTCAGATTACAGGCAGTTATTTTAGCCATTCAAAGGGCGGTTGCGCTGCCAAGGGAATGAAGTCAATAGGAATGACTTGTTATTCTGTTTGCTCTAGGGCACGAGGCTGTGGTAACAGTGACCAGCTACCTCAACACTGAAGGACAGTCAGTGTGTGACAAAAACACAGCCGACTTCCTGCTCACACTGTCCTTTGTGATTGCCATAGACTCTTTGAGCAAGATGGATAAACACATGAAATTCAGTCATGCTAGAAACAATCATGCTAGCTTGTCGGGACGCATAACACACAGAAATTCACAGAACCATAGATAAGGTGTGTGTGTGTGTGTGTGTGTGTGTGTGTGTGTGTGTATGACTTCTATGAAAGAAAGGCAACTCAGTGGTTAAAAGCACATAGTAATCTTGCAGAAAACCCCAGGCCAGTTCTCAGCACCCATAGTGGTGGCCCACAACTAGCTCAATGAGAATTTAATGTGTGTCTGCTTATACGCACATACACACAACACAGAGAGAGAGACAGACATGTAAAAATATACATGCATACACATACGTTTATGTATACATACATAAACTCACATACACCTATACATGTATATACATGCAGACACATGCGTGTGCATGCACATACATAACATACATACTTAGAAACAAATACACACCTCTACTTACAATACATACACACATACATATATATGACACACAAACACCTCATTTATAAAAATAATTTTGAAAAAATAGCCCAAATTATTTTACACCTGACTTGTATCATTCTGTCTTTCATTTTTGTCAGTAAACTATTGGGAGCCTCTTTCTCCCCTCTCCTCATCCTCCTTCCTTGCATACACACATTCATTCCACTGGTCTTGTATTTCATCATGCAATTATCTCCCAGTGACACCATTACCCAGCCCAACAGCTCTATGATTCCACTTAGTGCTTTCATCTGGCATTCTCTATCCCATTCTTAGCAAGGGGGCATCTTCCCACACTGTTCTTCTTCCTTAAGAATTAAGCAGGTGAGGCTGGAGGGACAGCTCTGGAGACAACAGTTCCTGCTGCTCTTCCAGAGGACCTAAAATTATTTTCCCCTATGTTCTTTCTTTTACTCCATGGTATCTTTTAAGGAAAGTGAACCTATATTTTAATACAAATTGATTGTTGTTTTTTCTCTTTTGTATTATACCCATTAGGTTTCAGGAATATATTTCTTTCTCAGAAGCTAAAGCCTCTTAATTTTTTTCCTATGGTACACATATTAAATTGTTTTAACTAAAAAAATAATAAAAGTAGAGATATTCTTTCACATTTACTTCCCCAAATTAGCTGTGTGCTTTTATACTTAGATCTACAGTCTACCTGAAATTGATTTTGTGTGGGAATATCACAGTAATGAGGAGTGGTCCCTGTGTTTAAGCAGGTTCATCCCCAACTGCTGGCCATGCTTTCTGGGGAGGTGGAACCTTGTGGACCTCAGGTCAGTGTAGGCGGACGTAGAGCTCCTGATGTGGGGCTTGAGGGTTACAGGCTAGGACTCTTTTGACCCGGGTTCCTCTTCTTTTTGACTCACTGTAGTATCACCAACTGAACCTCCACCTGTGGTTGCTGCAGACAGAGCTTCAGCCATTGTGCCCTTCCTTCCCTGATGGAATGTGTCACCCAGTTCTTAAATTACTGTGCTTTCGCCGAGGCATACTTACAAAGTCCTCTTCAGAATTCTAACAGTTGGACCATAAGTCATTGTGGTTTCCTATAATTGGAGCCAACATTTCTACTTAATGTTCTTCTTCTCCAAGCTTTCTGTCTTTTTCTTATCAGATTGATCAAGGTGCTTGAGATAGGACCTCAAGAACAATGAGGAGACTGGAAAAGCCCTCTTTACCCCAAACACCAAAGAGTTCTGGTAAATCACCTCAAACACGGTGATGGTTATAGATTCCTTTACTAGACTAAGGGGGCTTCTTGCACTCCTGGAGCCTAAGTGGGCTGATCATCCGTGAATGTTGCATCAAATGTCTAACAAAATGCAGTTCTGTAAAGAAGTCACCATCCAAACATAAAAGGACCTGATTTGGCTCCTCTTCCCCTTCAGTGTAAGAGCATTTTTAACTACATAACTGGTTCAGTGCTGATATCCCATTGCTTTCATCATGACAGCATTTCCTTTCCTGACTTTTATGGACTTTTAAAATCTGTTTTCATAAGATAAACATGCTCTTCATTTTCCTTAATTAACATGTTCCTGTGGCGCTTTGCCCTCAAACATTCTCTGTCATAGAGTTGAATTAGTGTTTTCTAATATTGGTTTAAATGCTGAAGAGAAACTGTGAGTAGAAACATCTGTGCTTTGAGAATCTTCCTTAGAATATTTAATAACAGACTAAAGCCACGAAGGTAACTATTTTTATGTTACTATTGGAATGGTGTGTTTTCCCTGACTATGTGCATTTGTCTAAAAGTCCAGATTTATTTACATATAATTGTTTCTAATTGTCTCATGTTTAAATGTTAGCCTAAAATATAAGAGCAAACACCTTTTCCAGAAATGTATTTTGAGTTTTTTTGTTTTGTTGTGGCTGTCATGGTTGTTTGCTTTTTTGTTTGTTTGTTTGTTTGCTTGGGGTTTGGGGGGTTTGGTTTGTTTCTGTTGTTGTTGCTGTTTTGTTTGTTTCTTTGTGTTTTGGTGTGTGTGTGTGCGTATGTATATATATATATATATATATATATATATATGTGTGTGTGTGTGTGTGTGTGTGTGTGTGTGTGTGTGTGTGTGTGCATGCACGTGCATGTTATAATCTGAGATAAACTCTTTGAAGCCTGGGCTATCTTGGGACTTTTTGTTGAGCCCAGGCTGTCTCAAGATCCAGATTTTTCTGTTTCTCTGTTCTGTAAGCTGTCATTGCAAGTGTACACATCCATGACTGATATCTTTAATTTTTAAATAATAATAATATGTTAATTACCATTTAATTCTAAGTATTTTTAATTTATGTCATTATCATTTTTGACTCATGAATTACTGCTCCAATTCAAACATCTGTGACTTTCCCAGCAATCTTTCTTGTTAGTAATCTCCCTTTATTTAACTGTAATCAGAGAACATAGCCGTGACACACACCTTTAAAACTGATTGAATTTGCAGTTTTTAAATGTGCAATTGGTTGGGCTGCTGTAAGCTACATTGTATCTATTGCTGAATTTAAATACATGAGTGATTACACAACCAAAAGAAATTAAAGGTAGAGTAACACTTTAACCACATGATGGTGAAAGGGAGAAGAAGAAAGACTTGGAGAACACTTCAAGGAAAGGTAGCATGAGAATATTTTCTGAATAAGTAATAAATCACAAGACTGGAAAGCCAGTTTAGTAGTTGAGAGCACATATGGCCTTGTCAAGGACCCTGGATCAGGTCCCAGCACAGATATTTAGGACAATTGAAAAACCTCTAACTCTACATCCACAGTGATACAGTGACCCCTTCTGGCTTCACTGGGCAGCAGGCACACATACACATACATATCAATGAAAAAACAATCTTTAGAAAAAAGGAAACAAAACAAGGAAATAATTTAGTATTGAAAACTTATCAAATTGGCTTACTTTTTTTATTAAGGGGAAAATAGCTAGGTACGGACTGCAGAGGGATGCCCATCGACGCCCTTTATGGCAGCTAAACACAAAGAGACACATTAAGAAGTACAGAGAGGCTGTGGGGAAATGAGCAGAGAGCAGGTTCCTTATGCACCGTTGCTGGGATGTAAAATCACAGGGCCGCTTTGGACATATAGAATATAGAGTCATCATATAACCTAGCAACTCTACCCAAACTTGCACCCACACTGAAGAGACATGAAACCCTGTCCACATAAAAATGTGTACATGAGGAAGGACTACTGCCTCCATCATACAAGATATAAAGCAAAAGCCTACATATCAGCTGATTAAACAAGACCCATTCATATGATACAATAATATTGAGAATAGAAAAGAAATATCTAAATTCCTACGAAAGCATACATGAATTCGAAGCCATTGCAGTGAGTGAAGCACCTTACCCACAAGGGACCTGCTGCTGCATGACTCACCCACTGTCCTATGTGAAATAGGACACCGTGAAGAAAGAAATCAATCAATGGTTGCTCAGAGATGGTGGGGTGGGGGAGGAGGAGAGCGACACTATAAGTGTAAATAAACACCACATTCTGTGCAGCTTTGGAAATATTCTAAAACCCACTGCTCTAATGGACACATAACTTTATGGAAAGAGACCAGGACAGCACAGAAAGAAACACAGAGTGGTGATTCAGAGACTGTAGAGTTGGTTTCGTTAAGAGCAAGCGCTGCTCTTCCACATGGTTGGAGTTCAGTTCTCAGAACCGATGTCCTGCAGTTCAGAAAGCCTGTCACCTCCAGCCACAGGTGATGTGTGCCCTCTCCTGACCTCTGGGGATGCCTGCACTCATTTGTCCACAAGCTCCCATACAGATGTCCACACATAAACACAATTACAAATGCAACTGATCTCTAAAAAGACCGTCAACACAGATATCAGGATAGAAGGAAAGATTCAGAGGACTGATTAGCATAAGAGATAAACAGGACATCACAGTGACAGCCATGAAACAGCTCACACTAAATAATCATAGTTGTAAACAAAAGTTTAATAAAAGTAAAGTGCACACTTTTTCTTGGAGAGAGACATTCAGTACTGGCATAACAGAGAATAATATGGGAAGGGACTTCATTTACTGCACCCATGCTCACAGAAAGCACTTGTGCTCTGATGAAGCAGTGAAGCCTTCCAGGCTCTTGTACATGATGTTATTGGCTTGAACGGATCAGAAGGCTATGCTAAGTTACGGTCACTGAAAATTAACTGCAAGGTAAGTCACTTCTTCTTTAAGTGGGTAAGAACTTGAGTCATAGGGATTTGGAGCGTAAGAGACATGCCCTCTAAGGATAATTAGATCACAATAAAAACATCAGAAATGAGCATAAACCCCTCAGTGAGAAATGTAGAAAAGAATCATTTCCATCAGAATTCACAGGCCCTGGTGATAACTTCACCTAAAGGAAAAGCAATAACTTAACAGTCTTCAACGTTGGAGAGGCTGAAAAAAAGAAAAAACCATATTCTGCTTCCCACAGCATAATAAATGACAATCAATCTAGTTCTGTTTTCTGTGCATAAATAGTATAGATGTTTACATACATGGGGGTGTGGATATATGTGTTCACATGTTCTGAGGCCAGAGTAGCTTATGGATTCATCTGAGTTGCTTCAGTCAACTCAAGGGATCTATTTTTATCCCTGTCCAATGCCGTCACCCATGGTTTGGGAATCTCAGGTAGATACCACATCTGACTTTTAGGTCCTGCAGATTCAAACCCTATACCCTGATGCCCGCACAGCATGTACTTTACCAGCCAAATCTTTAAATCACCACTATATGATAGCTCAGGAGTCAGAATCTACTCATAAAACTCCCATATACAGGTCCATATCACATATTTCTGAAGAAAACATAACTCTGTTTTAATAGCTTAAGTTTCATCATTAGTGATGATGTCAGGAGAAGAAAGACAAACTGAATTTTCAAGCCATCAGTGGTTAGACAGAGTAATTTAGTTACATCTTCATCATCCTCATCCTCATCATCATCATCATTCTCTCTCTCTCTCTCTCTCTCTCTCTCTCTCTCTCTCTCTCTCTCTCTCTCTCTCTCTCTCTCTCTCTTCTCTCTCTCCCTCTCTCCCTCTTTCCCTCCCTCTTTTGAAGGACAGCAGAGCCAACAGTCTTTATGGGCTGTTGGATAAGCATTTTTCCTCTAAAGTCCTTTATGGAAAGCTTGAGGGAGTCTTGGTGAGCTTTCTTATTTATTTTCCCTAGATTTTCCCAGTAGAACTAATGCATGGCTGCCTACTGGACAGTGAGATTCAGGGGCTTTCTCCTTCTTCCAGTGGCTTCACACCGTGGGTCTGTGGGTGGACCAAGGCTGCTTCCACTCTTCTTGTGTCTGGGTCTTGGTGTCTAGCAGAGATAAGCCTTCACCAGAGCCAGGGTGGTCAGAAGTGTTGTGTGTGGGATTCTGGAGGAACCTGGGCTGTAAGATGTTCTTTCGTACTCCTTGGTATTTAAGAGGTCAGTGTGGGAGCCACTTCAATGCCTCCCACTGTTCCCTGCATTTTACAATGCCAATGTGAGCTGCAGTGGGGAGCAGGTTTATGGTGCATGCCATTCAATTTAGACTCTACTACAGCAAATGATTGCAATGATTGGGAGGAAAAAACTGGAAAATAAGTCCCTGATGTAAAACTGGTCACAGGGCCAAAACAGTAGTGCCAGTTATGACCTCAGCGTTTCACTGATGTTATTTTGACAACAGTCTTTTCAAAACCGTGGAGTCTATTATTAGTGAGGGTGAGCGTATTAAACCATATGCCCCCTCCCCTTGGGAAGCCAGTTGTTTTTGTATTTGAAGTTTCCATTTGCTTTTCTTCGTTTTCCCTTTGTGTGTGTTCTTCCTTGAGTAGAAGCACTGGCAATAAACAGGGACGAAGAGAAAGAACGTCTGGAGGGCTGTCCTGGAATGGGAACAGCCCTGGGGTGTACACAGAGCATTCTTTAGCAGTCTGCCTAGTGTTTCTTTCCTTGATTCCATGGATTCGGAGCGGCAGGTTCCTCACGTTGAAAGCCAAACAATGAAACAATAAAGGCTTATTGCATTTCTCTCATGTTAAAGTTAAAGAATAGGGCTCTACGCAAGCTCTGAAGTAAGCAGTGTCGTGGTCGTGCGAGCTCTTTGTCAGGGAGTTCTTGAGAAGATGAGTAGACAAATAAATATGAAACCATGGCTCAAAAGTGCACAATAGTGTCTTATAAAGTGATGATTATGAGTGTATACTGGATACACAACAACGAGAATGCAGTTTACACGGAAGACAACTGTGGCATCTGGCTTCTGATGCTGGGCCTGCGAAGGTTTATGAGGAATGTATGGAGGAACCAAGTCGATATTGGAAAACACTGAGCTGACTATTCTCTAAAAATGAATCTCAAAGTTCTAGGAAACTCCATTTTCATGTTGCTGTTTCTCAGGAACAGTCATTACTCCTGGTGTTACTTCTGAACAAAGAACACATTTTCCCTTTTCATGTTTCACAAAAATTCTAGATGGAGTTATCTGGAACACCACATGAGAAGAACAGAAAGTCATTTCAAACAGTACCACTCATTAACCTCCCTGGCCCCACATAATAAGCCACTTATCTAATTTTGATGAAACAGCACCCATCCACATAAATTTGGGACATATTCCCACAGAGATAATAACATTAAAGATGTAGCCAAAAATCAGTCACTACAACAAAATAGCCTGACAACCTGTGCCAAACCCCAACTATAGCAATGGCAGTCCTTTCCTAGATGAAGCCCTGGTAAATTCAGCCTTTGACAAACCAAGAAAGTTACAAAGGTGCCTATTTGTTGACGGCAGCTGTACCCAGAGGAAGCTATATCTACATAGTCTCTGTGTTGTTTGTTCCTAGATTGTTGCTCTGAAGGCCTCCAGTCAATCCATTCCACCATTCAGTACCCAATGACTGCCCATTTACAAATGAAGAAATAGTCTGGCAGGGGAATACACTTTAATATCCATTTTAACTAAGATCACACAGAGAATAAACTTCATAAAATACATTTGGCTCAAGGTCATGCTGGTGGTGGCATTTGGAGGTTCCATCAGAACTCTATATTAGTGCATGGAAAGTGTCGCTTCTGCAAAATGGAGGCACCATAGTGCTTCATTCACATCTCTGACTCATTCTGTCATACATCGGCCAATATCTGTGAAACCCGCAGCCTCCTTTCTGTGAGGGATTGGGCTAGGTGCAGAAAGCTCCATGGAATTCACAACTTGGTCTCTAAGCTGCTCTGGGAACTAGGAGCAATATGTGGGGTTCACTTGCCTATGAAGTTATTATTTATTTATTAGTTATCCACAGCCTAATTTCTTTCATCGTAATGGAGACCTATCCTCTGATGATGATCCTGATCAAGATGGTCACCATCTCTATGTAACAGGTCATGGAAGTGGCTTATTGGCAAGAAAAGATGTGGTATGTTCAGGTTTCTGCCGGGGCATGTGGGTAGTAAGAGCACTAGATGTTGGAGAGCACAGGAGTCAACAGAGACATTTCTTATATCCTGGAAAGGAAGATAGAGAAGAAGGAAGCACCTGGGAGTACAGCACAGCAGTGGCTGGGGAGAGGGAGGGTTGTTGCAAGGGCTGAGCTAACGGTTTTTATTTATCTGGTGTGTATTTAAGCTTGTTTTTATTGCCACTGAATAAGAAAATGCTTTAGATTAGCAAAACATGGGCTGGAAGCATGCCAGGAAAAAAAAACATATATAATGACTAATTCTTTTGAAATGATCCAGCTCACAGACTTCCCAAGTAGTGGAAACAGTGTGGTCATGCGTAGCCTAGCAGAAAAGTAGTCACCTCAGTTATTCATTCAGAAGAGATAACCACACAGAGACCAAAAATCTAATTACAGTACTTCAGTAGATAAGGACATTTTACTGACCACTGGATCACTGATCTGTGGCCACTATTTGGCCATCATCCCATAAAATACTCAACATAGGACTTGTACAGAGTATTGTCCTCAGAAAGGAGAGGAGCTCTGGAGGGATCACTCTCCTTAAGGATCTATAACAGTTGTTCTCAAGCTGTGTGTCACAATCCTATGACAAACCTCTATCATAGAAACCATTTATATTATGATTCATAACTGTAGCAGAATTATAGTTATGGAATAGCACTGAAGACAACATTATAGTTGTGGGGCCTTACAACAGGAGTAACTGTACTAACAGGCTGCAGCCTCAGAGAGGTTGAGAACCCCTGTTCTATAGGTAGTTGATAGTTGCTGGGAGGGAGAGACAGTTCCTTCAGTGGTGTAACTGTGTGCAAATCGCCTCTGATCCTGTAAATAATTCCTCACCCATGTTCTTGTAAGCAGCCCCAATTGAATTCATTGCTCTGCCAAGCCAAATTTGAATGGAATAATACCTCATTCTCTCCTTGTACCCTCTCTAGACCAAAGACATGTTTGTTCAAGTCTCCCCAACAAAAGTTCACATGGTGCCCCATTTAAAATTGTTCTTAGCATTTTAGAACCAAGTCACGTCAAACTATCTGTACTAACTTAATGGCGTACTTACTTTGTTTTATAAATATATCAGCCTAATGGATGGTTGGAACAAATCTTGCCTCCTCCATTCAAAGTTTTTACTCCCAGAGATTTAAACTGATAAACTGAATTTTTACTTTCTATAAGCCATGTTGACTATAAACATCTCATAAATTAGAAGTTTAATCATGTGTTATAAAGAGGCAGCAAACCTCTGGCACAGACAGCATCATCTTATAAATCTATTCTTCCTGGATTTTTCTTATACTCAACGATGAATAAAAATAGCAAAGCAATTAGATATGGTGAAGAACCAAAGTATTATCCCCAAGAAGTGGCAAGGATATATATATATATATATATATATATATATATATATATATATATATATATATATACTTGAGGGCTTGTTTGATTTTTTTTTTTTTTTTTTTTACTGCACTGGGCTATCTTACTTGTTTAAGAGCTGAAGTCTGATAGAATGCCAGATATGTCTAAATCCTAAACTGTGATATTCCTGATAGAATGTGGGGCAGAAAGGCTTGCTTCAGACCACCTTGAAGTTATAGGCATAGTGCAGCTGGAGATGTGCCCATTGGGTACTGAAGAATACAGTTCCTTAAGCTATGAGTTCCTAAGCAGTGCCATGAGAAACAAGAGAGAAGACCAGACAGAAAGTTGACAGGGCTGTGTTCTTGGTCCAGTGCTGTGGTCAATTAGGAAGTGATTTGAATGGTATTTTATGTAAGTGTTACAAAATTTAAAATGGAAGCACAATAGCCGTGAAGCCTAATGTGTGCCCTTCCATGGTGTCTGGAGAGTTTCTGAATGACATCCAATATATGCTCCCTGTTTCATAGTAGTTGAAATATCTCTCTTTTGAAGGCATACTGTGTTCTTACTGTGTGGGATTTTTAAATTATATAGCCAGATCCATGAGTTTAAGAGATCACGGGTCTATTGTAAAAATTATTTTCTTGCTGTGCATTGAAAAAACATTGCCAATTAAAAGACAGTATATTTAATGAAATCAGAAGATATCAGCTCAATGGAAATCACTGTGGGGGCAAAGCATCTTTAAAACTGGGGAGGCTTCCAGGAGTCTCTGGGGGGGCACACTAGTTGAAACCTTTAGGAGCAGGGGATACGGAGTCTGAAGAGGCCAACTCCTATAGCCAGGTGGGACTTTCACTGAAGTAAGGGAGACAGCAAGCCACAAAACCTTCAACCCAAAAATTGTCCTGCCTACAAGAATTGTAGGGATAAAGATGGAGCAGAGCTTGAGGGAACAGCCAACCCATGACTGGTCCAACAGATCCAACCCATGGGAAGGATTAAGGGAGGCAGAGGGGTCAAGGATACCATAAGAAGTCTTACAGAGTCAACTCCCCGGGATCCATGGGAGCTCACAGAGACTGAATCGCCAGCTACAAAGCTTGCTGGATATATGCCTCATACAGAGATGTAGCAGATGAGCAGCTTGTTTCTCATGTGGGTCCCCTAACAGAGGACTGTCTCTGACTCTGTTTCTTGCCTTTGCATCCATTTCCCAGCTGGGCTGCCTTGTCTGTCCCCAATGGGCAAGGATATACTTAATTCTGATCTACCTAACCAGGATAGATTGGCACCCATGGGGTTGGCTCCCCTTCTCTGAGAAAAACAGGATGGGGAATCAGGAAGGGAGTGTGGGGGTAGAACTGGGAAGAAAGGAAGGACGGGAGCTGCAATCAGGCTGTAAGTGAATACATAAATTAATTAATATGAAAAAAGACATTTTATGACCTCTCAAGAAAGTCCTATCTTTCCTCCTTAGACTTCCGTCCTACTTGTTGGCCTTTTCTCTGATCACTTTTATGGAGCAGTACTAGATGGCCACCTGCCAAGAACTGTTAAATTGTGCCACAAGTGAACTGAAGATAAAATGTAAAACTCCTTTGAAAAAGGTCTGCCCAGGTGGCTACTATAAAATGACAGTTCTTGTCAAGGGACCATTAGATGCTTCCTCGAGAAAAGCCATCATTACAGCACAGGCTGAACTGAAAGTAATTCTCTTGACAAAGGCCTGGTTTGATATCAGGAATGAGGTAGAGTTTTTCATATGAAGAAATAAAAAAAAAAAACCAACAAGGCCATCCATTTATAAAATATATGTATTTATAAGATGTACTATATAAATTTATTCTCATTTTTTCAGTCTGGATTCCAGGAGCTATTCCCACGTCTTCATGATTTGGTGGCCAGCCAATGGCGAACATCAAGACGACTCTTGTCTACACGGTTTTTACACTCTGTTAATGAATCTGTTTAACCTGGTAAATGAGCAGTTTTCAGGTATGTTCAAGGTCTTATATTGGGCTGGGCACCTTCAGATGACATTCCTGTGGCCTCCCTGTCCAGTGCTCGTGTTTTCTCCTCACCTGGGCAGAGCAGATCAGTGGACTCTAAACAAGGCAGGCGATGAGATGTCTCAATGGGTAAAATGTGCTTGTTGCACAACCCTATCCTGCCAAGAAATCATGCTGAATGCTGAAAAGCTCAAAAGCATAGTCCAGATTTGCAGAGTCAACAGATCCAAGGCCAGTAGTAGTTGGATTTCATAGACAAAGGTATCAAGGCAGCTACTGTTAAGATATACAAGGATCATATTAAAGAATCAGATGGCAAGGCCTCAGTGGGTAAGGAATACTAACCAGACAGGAAATCTCCATAAAGAACCTCATGGACATTTGAAACTCAATACTATGTGCTAGGAGTATTTACCACATTTTCTCCCCACATGAGCTCACTTCGGGTAACTGCAAAGTTGAGTAATTTCCAGAGAAGGTAAACATATATAAAGACCTTAGCAGGAGACTGACCTTATTTGATATAACTACCCTCAAACAGTGGGTTAGGTCCACATAAGATCTTCCTTGAATCTCTCCAATGATGTCATGCTGGGGAGGGGGCAAGTGCAAGCTCACTCCTTTTGATGTCAGACTTTTTCAACCCACCTCACTTAGAATGACAACCCTTTTAGTGATTTCATTTTCCCAGCCAAATCTCTGGGCAAATAAATAAAAGCGTGTTGACTTGGATTTAACTGTGTTTTTCTTAGGCACCTGATGAAAGCAGTTCAGGATGCTTCAGTGACTTGTGTGACAGAATTCAAGGACTAATGCCTAGGAGGTGGTACACTTAGTTGTGAGCTGACAAGCCTGGTCCCTTCATATTTGAGCCCTCACTTTGGGTCTCAGTGTACACTGTGCCTATTGGATGTACTGTCTTCTCCCACAGAATTGCTCCTATAAGTAGGAATGATACACTTTTTTCTTCAAGTGGGTTTGTGTGTTATGTGTACAGTTTCCCTGAGTGTGAAAAGGGGTGGATAGAAATATAGATGTACAATTTAAGCTGAATCTTGAAAAGAGAGAATTTCCAACAAAAATGCCTGAAAGTTGTATGGGAGAGTCCATTTTAACAGACTCTACAAATACTACACCCATGTTCACAAAAAGGGGAGGCCCATGTCTGGGTAGAAAGCAGCAGCCTGCAATATCCTCAGAAATGGTAGAGTAGAAGAGACCAGGAAGACCCCACAATGATGAAGAGGAAATCAGCTTTTTTAAAAATTTATTTATTTACCTGGAGAATCTGAATCATGAAAAACCTGGTCTAGGGGCATGAGACATGGCTCCTGGGGTAAAGGCACTTTTGTTCTTCTAAAAAAGCTGAGTTCAGTTCCTAGCAACCATGTTGAATGTTCCAGAACTAGCTGTAACTTCATCCTTACAGAATCTAATTATCTCTTCTGACTTCCCGTGGGCACCATACGTACATCACTCACAGATCCCCACACTTACAACCCCCTCCACACACACACTAAAAGTAATAATAAAAACAAAAATCTTGTTCCAATCTAAATGTGGCAGAGGATTGGAGCAACGATCCCATCTTCCTCCTTAGCCAACAGGCAACAACCTAATGTATATTTTAAAATCTTTATGATGTGAAATATTTATTACAAGGTCTTATGGGCAGCTGTCCCTTCTCTCCCTTGTGCTCTGTAGTGGAGGAATTCTCTTCCTGAGTTGCCTCTCAGCTCAGCACATTCACCTTCGAGCTGCTCCCTCTTGAAGAAACAGCCCACTAATTGGACTTGCCCTTATGTCTCCTACTATTTTCTGTGACAGAAAAGAGTTGCTAATTCATTATGTAGGAAATGAAGGCCTCACAGCCACATCTGGTAAATTACTGCCTTCCTGGTCCTGGAGGTAGCAGCAGAACATGGCATTGCTTGCAATTAAGGGGGGAAAAACAGCAAAGGAAATCAATTTTTACATTTTCTCTAGACTTTAAAAAAAATAAAGATCTACAAACCAAGTGTGCTTTCCTTATAAAAGCCACCATTGTTCAAGACATAGACTCAAGTCAGCCAAAGAATAAATTGAGCAAAACCACTTCTAGTGTCTTGAAGGAACTCTGAGGTGTCCCTGCTGTTGGCTCATATGGTTTAGTTTCTTGACCCTGGGGTTGGACCATGTTTAATGCATAAAACCATGTAATAACACAATAGTTATTTTCTATGCCTCTCATGACAAGTAAAACTGAGTTTGCTTGGCGTGGGGATCATCTTGCGTATTGGATGAGAAATTCATTTTAGCTCACTTCCGGTGACACACACATGCATCCTTTGGATGCAGGAGCATGAACAAGGCTGAGTCCGGAAGCACCTGTACAAAGATTGCAGGTGTATTGATGGTTTTTAGTCTGGGCTAGGATTGATGGTGAATACCTTTGATTACATCCGTATCATGGTGCATTGGATCCAGACACATGTGACACCATAATACCTCCCAAGTTCATTTTCTAGTTCCCAAACCAAGATGAGCCTGGATGAATAAACAGGCAAACCACACAATTTTACACAGTGGAAATAAGGAAGATAGCCAAAATAAACTTGGTGCCAGCCATGGTAGTCTATACCTGTAATTTCAGCACACAGAGAGTGAAGAAGATTATGGATCAGAGTCTGAGGCAAGTCTTGGCTACATAGTAAGCCTTTGTCTCAAAAATAAATGAAAACAGAAGCAGGCTTAATATTTTAGAAGAGCATTGGTTCTTAAAGGAGAGATTTCCTAGATTTCAGCAATCCATGATTATATCAAAAGACACACTCTACTGACCCCACATAAGTCCCACTTGGTTGGAAGTGTCTACTTTTTATAAGGGGCCTTATCCTCTTTTCTCTGGTGCTTCTGTTCAGGATGTTGAGATATATCCAACAGTTTTTCATGTTAGCAGCTCCTTAAACTTGAGGCTGAGAATATTCAATGACTTTGTGAGTGGTTTTTTATTGTTCATTGTTGGTGAGGGGCACCCAAAGGAAATAAAATGTGCTTAGGTGGCAAGAGGGATCCTACGGATCTTGAAATCATTCGGTTTACCTAGCTCCTGGGCTTGTTTCACACAGATGGACAAAGGCAGAGTGAGGTGACAAAGACCACTAAGTGGACAGCAGCAATCCCAGTGAAGAGATGCTGAGGACCCTCCAGCTGAAAGGCTGAGGGTGAAATCTCCCTGAAGCCTCCTGTAATGCCTGTGTTTGATGCTATTTCTCATTTGGCTTGGTCCCTACTTGTCACTATGCTTTAGATTTGTGGTTTTCAATTTTTCTAAGGCTGAGACCCTTTAATACAGGTGACTGCTAACCATAAAATTATTTATGTTGCTATAACTGTAATTTTGCTCCTGTTGTGAATTGTAATGTAAATATCTGATATCCAAAATATCTGATATGTGATTTCTGTGAGAAGGTTATTTGACTTCCAGTGGGGTTAGAAACTGCTGGTTTAATTTGCAAGTGTTTACCAATGCCCCATGTGTTGGAAGCTTGGTCCCTAGCATGGCGCTAATAAGCGGTAATGGAACCTTAATGGTAGAGCATAGTGGGAATTTCTTAGTGTCAAGAGTGTGAAGGATTATGACATCATGACCCCTCTTTTCCCTTCCAGATAAGGAGAGCTGTTATTTAAAGTAAGCACTGTACTGTGCTGTCTTGTTACAGCTTCCACAACAACTAGGAACTGAAACCACGAGAAGAGCAAGCCGTTCTCTCTTGTGAGCTGTTTAATCTTAGGTGTTTGTCTGACACACCCAGTAAAGGACACATTCTTAGATCTGCTAATCCAGAAGTCATCTAACAAATTGCACATATTTTTCTTTGGTGCCCCTACATCCCAAAACCAGAACATATATACATTGTACGCAGAATGTAAACAGAAATTCATCATACACAGAACTCTTCAGACTCAAAAAAAGACCCTCTACTAGTGTTATTTTTAAGAAAAATAGATCATATTTGTCATTGAGTTTCATAGGAAGTATGAGAGTATAGAAAAACATAAATTATGTGGCCTAAAGCCTTACCTGCCAAGGTCAGATCTTTGGTAATTTTTGGATTGTTTTACATGTATGATTCTGTCTAATCACTGAGTTGCCTTTATGGCCTTAGTGAGTACAAATATCCCATTGTCTACAGGAGCAAGGTGAGGCTTGGGTTGCTGTGTAAGTCATTTTTCAAAGGATCCTAAGGATGTCAGAAGCAGGGCAACTAGAATGTGACCTAACCATGTTCTGTTTTGTTTTGTTTTTTTTTTCCCAAATAAAGCAGACAGCTACCAGGTCTCACCTGTCAAATCTTAGAGAAGTCAGGTAATTTCTGCCATGTGATTATCCTGTTCATATTTAGTGGTAATAAGGAATGCAACAGGGAGAGAGGGAGAGAGGGAGAGAGAAAGGCAGAGACTGTTTACTGTGTCTCAAGCTTATTGGAAGTCTATATACAGTCATTTAGCTATCACAGTTTCACAATGCAGGCATTATCATCAAGGCCAATGTATATATCAGAGGGAGAGGGACTACTTGCCCAAGTTGACGCATCCCATGACTGGTGAAAATGACTCAGATCCTGGGAATCTTGGTCTTAACTTCTTTCTTGATGTATTTATTTGTGCCATTTGAAACTCAATGACACTCCTTTGGGTCACTCAATACTGAACACTACTTTTGCCACATAAATGACACTGGTTAGTGTTGTAGGGATTGGGAAGACAGGTGGCATTCTCCTGTGCTGCCTGCCTACCTTTAGGTCTGTGGCTGTATTTGTCAATTCCCTCTGCAGTGGCATCTGCCAAAGAGAGTTCCTTGTTATAGGACTCTCCTGGGTGTCACCTGCTACAGCTTCTGTTTGCTATAATCAATTGTGCTTTCTCAAAAAAAAAATCTCTCCAAACAATTTCAGATATTCAAAGAAGTGGAACCCAGCACCACAAAAAAGGTCCTCCAGCAACCTTTCCCTGTACAACCCCTTGCATTCCTCCTCACTGAATAGGGCATGAAGAGCTGCAGGTTTGACCTTCTCTTTCAAATGTAGGAACAAGGTCATTGTATCCAGCCAGTATTTTGGATGGAAGACAGTCGTTTCTAACAGGGAGAAGAGAGCATGGTGGTTTCTAATGCTCCAGGTTAATACACGCTGGTACGTTTAACATATCTCTATAAAAAGGGAGGATGGAATGAAGCTCATGGGGATGTAACAGACCTAATGCCCAGATAAACAGAGATACAAAAATTCCCCCCATTCGGGAGCTGACCTCAGGATGTAACTTTAAGAACACTGGGTGAAGAAAATCCATGACACGCATGCCCTCTGGCATGGGAGACATTGAGTTTTCTGAGTCATCTGAAGCGGCCTGTAGGATGTCCTTGATGCAGACAGAGACCTGGTGTACTCATTTATTATAACAATGAGATCATTGGAAGACCTATAAAACTGGAGCTTGCTCTCCAAGAGCAGATCCAGTTTGTTACCCAGACAATGGTTCCAAGGCTGTTTAACAAGCCAGTTTTGACAAGTTGAATTTCTTTCTAAGATGTTTGTTTAATTGTAGCAGTACTCTCCTATCGTAAACGAGTATTCAACCGTGTGGACAGGAATGGCCCAAGAGAATTTATTTTTCTAACAAGATTTGTATATCTTTCAGATGGAAACATTCTGAATCCCATTTTCACTTGGAGTCTATGACAAGATTCTGAAATTGCCATAGCCATGTGTAAAACTCAGGAAAGGAAAAGGAAACAGAGGAGAAGAAAGTGCAAATCGGCTGTCGCCTTCCAGAGGGAGAAAGATCACCAAAATTCTGCTTCCAAATTGACCAAACATCTATAGTCCCTCCTCTGGTGATAGCAGGTTTGCACACGATGTAGACAGCAGGTTCTCCATGGAAGTCCCTATTTTAAAAGTTTATAGATAAATGCCATTCAAAATCCTCCCTGCTTCAAAGTGAAGTGTGCAAGTTTCAAAACCCTTTGGAGTTTAGTCCAAATCCCTTCTGGACTGTCACTGAGCCACATACCATTCCTGAGTCTCATTTTCATGTGTAAATATGCTGCTAATACTTATTACATAAGGCTTCTTTGATGCCTAAAAAATAGGTATTTTAAGAACAGGAAAATACTTGGATTAGAAACTATTGTCCCATCACTACCACTAATATGTTTATGTCACCCACTTGTCCAAACTGGTACCTTCGGCTCCAGATTTGAAGCTTCATATTACTCTACCTGTAGATGCACAGAGGTTGGGGGAGAAGTATAGAAACTTACTTCTATCTCTGATGCTGGAGTCCCATTCTTTCTGACTGCCTTACACATGTGTGTGTCTGGGTCTGGGTGTGTGTCTGGGTATGTGTGTCTTTGTGTGTGGGTGCATGATAACTGAAAAGTGCACACATGCAGAGGAGCTCAGGTATGTTCCTCTATCTCCCCAGTCATGTCCCCGTTTGACAGGGTCTTTCCCTAAACCAGATGATCTCCATTTGGGCATACCAGCCAGCAAACAAGCTCCCAGGATCCACCTGTCTCTATTGCCCAAGGCTGGTATTATAAAGATGTGAAGTCAGACTTGGTTTGTTTTACATGTGCAGTCTTTTTCAAACCCATGACCTTATGCTGTCTATCAACCACTGGGTTATATCCAAGCCTTTTAATTATCTTATATTTTTTGAGACGGGGACTATATGTCACAAGCTGACTCCAACTAGTAACACCCCTGCTTCCCTGGGTGCTGGGGTTCCATACAGACATTTCAGGGAAAAATGAAAATAGTAGAAGAGTGAGACTTCCCAGGGTGTGAGGGGAAGTCAGGGTGGCAGAGAGAGAGTCCACTCTGCTTGCCTGTTCAGACTGACTCCAGCACTCTGGCTCACTGTGTGTCCTCAAAAAGCATCCATTCCTTTGGCCTGCAAGTAAAGTGGCATAGAGCCTCCCTTCCTGTGTCAGAGAAATAAGTTATTAGCCTATAAAGATAAAGACAAGTGGAAACAATTGCTAAAAATAAAAATATATTTGCTTTTAGAAATGGGACAAGTGAGAAAGTAGAGCACTCAGGAGCCTCACGAGCACTCTCCCTTCTGAGCCCATGGATGAGTCTCCACTTGCTCTCCACTGACTATTTGGGAGAGACCACAAGAAACTCCCAGGGCCCAGGTATCATGGTCCTGCATGGGAATGAACTCCATCTGTGCCCAGAGCTAGAGCCTGCCCACCACCATCAGGATTCATGGAATACCCTAAAAGAGATGAACACCCAGGAGCAACATCCCTCCTGAGCTCATAAGCCCACAGGCCCACAGGACAGACAAGCTTTAGTCATAGCCAAAATCAACTAGTGTTACAAATAACAAGATGGCAAGATGCACATACAAGAACCTAAGCAACAGAAACCAAGACAACCTGACGACATCCGAACCCAGTTCTCCCAACACAGCAAGTAGTGCATATTCCAATGCACCAGAAAAACAAGATTTGCACTTAAAATCATACCTCATGTTGATGATGGAGGGTCCCGAGGAGAAGCACATGAATAGCTCTCTTAAAGAAACACGGGAGAACAGAGGTAAACAAATAGAATCCCTTAAAGAGGAAACACAAAAACCACTTAAAAAGCTACAGGAAAACACAATCAAATAAGTGAAGGAATTGATAAAAACCATCCAGGATCCAAAAATAGAAAGAGAACCAATAAAGAAATCACAAGAGGAAACAACCCTGCAGATCAAAAACCTAGAAAATAGATCAGGAGTCATAGACACAACATTATCAACAGAATACTAGAGATGGAAGAGAGTATCTCAGGGGCAAAAGATCCCATAGAAAACATTTACACAACACTAAGAAAAAATGCAAAAATAAAAAAGCTCCTAACCCAAAACATCCAGGAAATACAGTACACAATTCGAAGACCAAATCTAAGGATAATAGGTGGAGAAGAGAGTGAAGACTACCAACTAAAAGGCCCAGTAAATACCTTCAATAAAATTGTAGAAGAAAATGTCCCTAACCTAAAGAAAGAAATGACCGTGAACATACAAGAAGCCTACATAATTCCAAATAGATTGAACCAGGAAATAAATTTCTCCTGACATATAATAGTCAAAACACCAAATGTTAAAAAACAGTAAAAAAAAATACCAAAAGCAGTAAAATAAAGAGGTCAGGTAACATATAAAAGCAGAACAATCAAAATTACATCAGACTTCTCAACAGAGACTGTGAAAGCTAGAAGATCTGAGAGAGATGTCATGCTGACCCTGAGAGAACACGAATGGCAGCCCAGGTTACTACATAAAGCAAAACTCTTAATTATTATAGATGGAGAAACCAAGACATTCCAGGACAAAACCAAATTTAAACAATATCTGTCCACAAATCCAGCCCTACAAAGTATAATAGATAGAAAACTCAAACACAAGGAGGGAAACTACACCCTAGGAAATGCAAAAAAATAATAGCCTTGCAACAAACCCAAAAGAAGCAAAGCACACAAGCATAAGTCTACCTCTAACAACAAAAACAACAGGAAACAACAAGCACTATTCCTTAATATTTCTTAATATCAATGGACTCATTTCATCAATAAAAAGACATAGACTAACTGGCTAGATATGTAAACAGGACCCAGCATTTTTGCAGAATAGAGGAAACTTATCTCTATGACAAAGACAGACACTACCTCAGAGTTAAAGGCTGTGAAAAAATTTTCCAAGCAAATGGTCCCAAGAAACAAACTGGAATAGTCATTCTAATGTTGAATAAAGTATATTTTTTCAACCAAAAGATATCAAAAAATAAGGAAGACATGTTTTACTCATCAAAGGCAAAATCTATCAAAACGTACTCTCAATTCTTAACATCTATGCTCCAAAATACAAGGATACCCACATTCATAAAAGAAACTCTACTAAAGCTCAAAGCATATATTTCACCATACAAAATACTAGTGGGAGATGTCAACACCCCACTCTCATCAATGGGCAGATCATGGAAGCAGAAACTGAACAGAGACATAGTGAAACTAACAGAAGTTATGAATAAAATGGATTTAACAGATATATATATATATATATATATATAACATTTCATCCTAAAACAAAAGAATATACTTCTTCTCAGCACCTCATGGCACCTTCTCCAAAGTTGATCATATACTCGGTAACAAAACAGGCATCAACAGATACAGAAGATAGAAATAATCTAATGCATCCTATGAGATCACCATGGACTAAGGCTGATCTTCAATAACAACAAAAACAATAAAGAGCCCACATACACATGGAAGCTAAACAATGCTCTGCTCAATGGTAACTTCGTCAAGGAGGAAATAAGGAAATTAAAGACCTTTTAGAATTTAATGAAAATAAGGGCACAGCATACCTAAACTTACGGGATAAAGTTAAAGCAATGCAAACAGCTAAACACATAGCTCTGAGTGCCTCCAAAAAGAAACTAGAGAGAGAATACACTAACAGCTTGAAAGCACACCTGGTAGTTCTAAAAGAAAAAGAAGCAGGCACACCCAAGAGGAAAAGACAACAAGAAATAATCAAACTCAGAGCTGAAATCAACCAAGAAGAAACAAAAAGAAGTAGACAAAGAATCAACAAACCCAGGAGCTGGTTCTTTGAGAAAATCAACAAGATTGATAAACTCTTAGCCAGACTAACTAGAGAATGCAGAGAGAGTATCCAAATTAACAAAATCAGAAATGAAAGGGGAGACATAACAACAAAAACTGAGGAAATTCAAGAAATCATCAGATCCTACTACAAAAGCCTATACTCAACAAAACTGGAAAATCTGGAAGAAATGGACAAATTTCTAGACAGTTACAAGGTACAAAAGTTAAATTAGGATCAAATAAACCATCTAAACAGTTCCATATCCTCTCAAGAAATAGAAGCAGTCATCAAAAGCCTTTCAACCCCCAAAAAAAAACCAGGACCAGGTGGGTTTAATGCAGAATTCTATCAGATATTTATTGACAACCTAATACCAATACTCTCCAAACTATTTCACAAAATAGAAACAGACAGAACACTACCCAACTCATTCTTTGAAGCCACAATTGCACTCATACCTAAACCACACAAAGAAAGAAAACTTCAGACTAAATTCCCTCATGAACATCGATGCAAAAATACTCAATAAAATTCTTGCAAACCAAATACAAGAACATATCAAGAAAATAATTTATCCTGATCTAGTAGGCTTCATCCTGGGGATTCAGGGATAGTTCAATATATGGAAACCCATCAACAAAATCCACTATATAAACAAACTCAAAGGCGAAAACAACATGATCATCTCATTAGATGCAGAGAAAGCATTTAACAAAATTTCTTAACCCTTCATGCTAAAAGTCTTGGAAAGATCTGTAATTCAAGGCCATACCTAAATATAGTAAAAGCAATATACAGCAAACCAGTAGTCAACATCAAACTAAATGGTGAGAAACTTGAAGCAATCATACTAAAATCAGAGACTAGAAAAGGCTGCCCACTCTCTCCATACCTACTCAATATATTACTAGTCAGAGCAATTAGACAGCAAAAGGGAGTCAACAGGATACAAGTCAGAAAGGAAGAAGTCAAAATATGACTATTTTCAGATGATATGATAGTATGCTTAAGTGACCCCAGAAATTCCACCAGAGAACTACAACTAAGAAACAACTTCATCAAAGTGGCTGGATATAAAATTAACTCAAACAAATCAATTGCCTTCCTCTATTCTAAAGATAAACAGGCTGAGAAAAATTAGAAAAATGACACCCTTCACAATAGTCATAAATAATATAAAAAACCTTGGTCTGACCTTAACCAGGCAAGTGATAGATCTGTATGCCAAAAACTTCAAGTATCTGATGAAGGAAATTGAAGAAGATCTCAGAAGATGGAAAGATCTCCTAGGCTAATGGATTGGCCAGATTAATATAGTAAAAATGGCCAACTTGCCAAAAACAATCTACAAATTCAATTCAATCCCAATCAAAATTCCAACTCAATTCTTCATAGAGATAGAAGAAGCAATTTGCAAATTCATTGGAATAACAAAAAATCCCTGGATTTCAAAAACTATTCTGAACAATACAAGAACTTCTGGGGGAATCATCATTTCTGACCTCAGGCTGTATTACATATCAATTGTAGTAAAAACTGCATGGTATTGGTACAGAGACAGGCAGGTATATCAATGGAATAGAATTGAAGAGGCAGGAATGACACCACACACCTATGGTCACTTGATCTTTGGCAAAGGAGCTAAAAAATTCAATGGAAAAAGGACAGAATTTTCAACAAATGTTGTTTCAACTAGTAGTCATTATGCAGAAGAATGCAAATTGATCCATTCTTATCTCCTGTACAAAGCCCATGTCCATGTGGATTAAAGACCTCCTCATAAAACCAGAAATAATGAAAGTAACAGAAGAGAAAGTGGGGAAGATCTTAGAACACATAGGCACAAAAACAAAAAATTCCTGAACAGAACACCAGTGGTTTATGCTCTAAGATCAACACTTGACAAATAGGACCTCATAAATTTGCTAGCCATCTGTAATGCAAAGGACACAGTCAATAGGACAAAATGGCAACCAAAATATTGGGAAAAGATCTTTATAAATTCTACATGTGATAGAGGTCTAATATCCAATATACATAAAAACTCAAGAAGTTAGACTCCAGAGAATCAAATAACCCCTATTAAAAATTGGGAGCTGGAGCTAAACAAAGAATTTTCAACTGAAGAATACAAAATGGCTGAGAAGCACCTAAAGAAATGTTCAATATCCCTAGTCATCAGGGAAATGCAAATCAAAACAACACCGAGATTCCACCTCACATGAGTCAGAATGCCTAAGATCAAAAACTCAGGTGACAAAAGATACTGGTAATGATGCAGAAAAAGAGGAGCACTCCTCCATTTTGCTATTATAAATAAGCTGGCCCAACCACTCTGGAAATCAGTCTGGCAGTTCCTCAGAAAATTAGACATAGTACTACCTGAGAACCCAGCTATACTACTCATGGGCATATACCCAAAATATGCTCCAACATATAACAAGGACACATAATCCACCATGTACATAGCAGCTTATTTATAATAGCAAGAAGCTGGAAAGAAACCAGATGTCCTTCAACAGAGCAATGGATATAGAAATTGTGGTATTTTCACAAGGCAGTATTCCTCAGCTATTAAAATGACTTCATTATATTCTTATGCAAATAGATGGATCTAGAGTTGATCACCCTGAGTGAGGTAACCCAGTCACAAAAGGACACACATGGTATGCACTCACTCATAAGTGGACACTAGCCCCAAAAGTTCAGAATACCCAAGAAACAATTCACAGACCTTATGAAGCTCAAAAAGATAGAAGGCCAGAATGTGGATGCCTCAGTCCTTCTTAGAAGGGAGACCAAAACACTCATTGGAGGAAATACAGCAAATAGCGAAAATAGAGAAGCAGGGATTGAAGAAAAGATCATCCAGAGACTGCCTCACCTGGGCATATGGTGATGGGAATTTGATCCATCCCACATTCAGTCACCAAACCCAAGCACTATTGCTGATGCCAAGAAGTGGTTCCTGGCAGGAGCCTGATATTGATGCCTTCTCAGAGGTTCTGTCAGAGTTATATTGATACAGATAAGATGCTCTCAATTAACTATTGGACTGAGCATGGGGACCCCAGTGAAGGAGCTAGTAAAAAGATTGAAGGAGCTGAAAGAGTTTGAAACCCCATGAGAAGAACAACATTATCAACCAACTAAACCCTCCAGAGTTTCCAGGGACTAAAACACCAACTAATGAGTACACATGGAAGACCCATGACTCCAATTGCACATGTAGCAGAGGATAGCATTGTTTGGCATCAATGGGAGGAGAGGCCTTTGGTCCAAAGAAGGTATATTTTCCCAGTGTGGGGGAATGCCAAGACATTGAGGTAAGAGAGGGAGGTTGGGAGAGGGAGCACCTTCTTGGAAGCTAGGGGAAGGAGAGGGAAGATGTGAGTAGGGAGAACGGGGATAACATATGAAATGTAAATACAGAGAATATCCAATAGTTAAAAAAATAAATGAGACCAGTATGTGAAAACAAAAAAGGTATGATAAAAGTTTATACTCTTGAATCAAGGAAATGACAAGAAATTCCATAATTTACCCTGGCAATATTCAGAATTTAGAAGAACTATGCTAGTAGAAAATGAACTGAGCAGTTTGGGACTACATCTTTGCCTCTCCTTTGTGCTTTCTACTGTGTCAGCCAGGCGATGTGTCTGGCTCTATGCCAACGTGTCCCTGAATCCCAAGGGCCAGTAGGGTTGATCAGAGAACTGCCCAGGGCAGAGACAATAGCCATTACTTTGTTAGAACATTAAGATATTTCCTTGGAGGGCTGGGCAGTATAGGTCAGTAGCAGAGCACTTGTCTAACATGTTTGAGCCTGCTGCAGCTGTCATTGGCAGCTTCTACTGATTATTCCTTTGGGGGGGGGTGTATACCAGGCAGTAGTTAAGTCCCTGGTAGCTGGCTCTCTTTATCTTCAGCAACATGATTCTACTTATATGTCTATCATTCTATCCATCCATGAATTTATCCCCTCATCTGCCTACCTACTTATTAAGTGAGGTGAAATTCATATAAAATGAAATTACCCTTGGAATACACAATTGACTGGTAGATAACACATAAAATTGGGTAGCTACCATCTCTCACTAGCTTTGAAACATTTTCATCCATCCCTAAAAGATATTCCCCACACTAGTAAGCAGCAATGACCTTATTTCTCCTTCTCTAGACCCTGGGAAATCCTTATTTGACTGCGTTTTTAGGTCTTCTTACTTGTGGTATTTTACATGCATGGAGTCATATTATATGTGGCCTTAGCTACCTAGCTCTTTTATTTATTACTATAATGTTTTTGCGGCTCATTTATATTATACAGGCATTGCATTTCTCTTTTGAGCCTGAATAATGTTGCATCGTAGGGATATGCCATAGTCTGTTTAGTTGTTACTGAAGTACATTGGTCTTGTTCCATGTTCCTGGCCATTGTATTGTGCAATATTCTCATTCATACCCTTTCCTTCTCATTGAATAAATTTCCAATAGAATTGAGATGGGAAAGAAAGGGAAGGCAGGAAGAAAGACATCTTCCTCCAGAACAGCAACATAACATATCTACAACATATCTGCTCAGACTCACTCTACTTTGCACTGTGTGGGTCAAGATTTGATCTCTCCATTTGGTATGCTTTTCTATCAGTATGGCTCTAGCAGGAACACTGGCCTCCTTTGTCTAAGCATAGTGATACTCTGTCTTAAACACAGGGCTATAGAGGAGGAGGCTTCCAAAGACATGCTGTCCAGACCTACTCTTCTCCATCCTACTAACCAATAGAGTTAATCATCCTGGCAGGACACTTTCGAAGTGGGTCAAGTTGCTGCCTCATTCTACCCATGAGTTAGTGCAGTTCATCCCAGAGAGGACTGGGAGAAGTCAGGGTAAGTTCACCAGTGCAGATATACAGACATTGAATGAGAAATTACAATGGCTTCATGAGGTCCTGTCTTCTGGGATGCAAACAGAAACAAGATCCCATGACCTGCCTGATACAGCAGGAAAAAGATCTATATCACCAAATGTCAGACAGTATGTGGAATATTTGACAGTTGTTTGGGTTTTGTTTTTGTCTTATAAAACTGTATGTATCTATTTCTGAAGGAATGCAATTACTATTCTCCTAAAAGGGGAATTTTTGTGAGCTTAATAGTTTATGAAATTTATCATTTCCAAATCTTTCAAGTGGTCAAGATATAAGTAAGTAAACAAACTGTAGTATAACCAGTCAATGGAATAGAATTTAGTACTGAACAAAATGAGCTACCCAACTCATGCCTACACTCAGGCAAGAAACATTAATTAAATTTAAAGGACTACAATCAAAAGGAAGACACAAAATCAGAATGAAGACTTGTAGAGAAGAAAGTTGTTAGAAGATGGGGGAGGAAGATGAGAGGAACTTGGGGATAAAGACCAAAATCTATTCTCTAAAGGTATGATCTGTCAAACAACATTTAAAAGTCATATAGAAACTTTAAGTACATATTAACCAAAGGCAATCTGCAGTCTCCCTACTGTATCAGGCCAAACTTCAGAGGCGGTAAATAAAATAAATAAAAAAGAGAACTCATCAGAGGTCAGAGGAAGGATTAGTAGGCTGAGCACAGAAGACTATCAAAAGTGAATACCCACTATGTGCAATCACAGGTACATATACAGTGTGTAATATCAAAGGCACATATGACTATGTGATATCACAAATATATATAAACTGTATGAAATCATGAGCATATATATACTGTATGGCATGATAGGTACACACACAATGCATGATATCATGAGCACATATGCATTGTATAAAATCAGAGGTACATACATACTGTACAATATCACAGGTACATATTACTATGTGATATCATAAATACAAACAACTGTATGATATCACTCACACATACAAACCATATAATATCATGGGCATATATGTACTGTGTGATATCACAGGCACATACACAATATAAATCATGAGCTCATATACTGTATGAAATCACAGGTACATACATACCATATGATATGACAGGTACATATATAATATATGATATCTCAAGTACAAACACAGTATATGATATTATGTGGACATGCTGTTTGTCTGCTCAGATCCATAGGATAGAGTTTGATGTGAGTGAACTAGAAGGTGCCTTGCAGACATGGACTGATAAGGATGTGTCAGTGGAGGTTCTGAAGTATTAACTAGAGTCCAGTCTAATAAAGGATATTGGAACCAGAAGGGGCTATGTGTATGGGGAACGGGGCAGGTTACCACTGGGGTTTTCTCTTAATTTTGCCATGAACCTAAATAACCTCTCAGACACAATCTTAACTGTTTAAGTGTTTTTATAAAGTCACATTTCCTTTAACATGTGAGTAATCTAATATAATTAAACTTTAAAGTTAGCTGGTGCCACTAAGGATAGCATTTGTCACAAAGTGCCACAAGGGATGTTCTCATTTAAACCCTTCTGCTTGCACTGGGTCAGAAAATATGCAGATTATATCGGATGTGGTGGTAAACACAGACCACCTTTCCATGTGTCTTAGTCAGGGTTTCTATTCCTGCACAAAATATCATGACCAAGAAGCAAATTGGGGAGGAAGGGGTTTATTCAGTTTACATTTCCATATCACTGTTCATCACCAAAGGAAGTCAGGACTGGAACTCAAGCAGGTCAGGAAGCAGGAGCTGATGTATAGGCCATAGAGGAAACTTTGGCAAGAGTGTGTGCTTCATGCAAAACCTAAGCAGCATTTACTCCCCTCATCCATGCTTCATGCTCCCGAGAAAGCACAGGAGAAACAGAGACAAACCAAATTGGGTGATATCTTCTCAGTTTCCAAACAGAAAAGCACCATATTGTGCAGTCAAATGTTAAAACACTGGGCATGTAAGTTTCAATTACAAGAAGTAGGCTGTGTAGTATTCTTATATTTACATATAAGAAATAGAACTCATGATCCTGTGCTGAAGGATTGCACAAGCTGACTGAGGGCTAAAATAGAACAAGAGAATTGGTATGAGGAAATAATAAGCCACAGACATAAAAGTCTACAAGCAGTCAGGGCAGAAGAGAGAAGTAAGCTGAAGGAATATTATTATGTATTCTATTTGTATTGTTTTTACTGCCATGCACACCACCTTGATTTCCTTCACAACCATGTCAATCTCCCCAGGAACACCTTCTATGTCTCTTTGCAATTCATGTCAGTTCAAGCGAACATTTCTTCCAGCCTTGTATCTGCTGCTTTACTGACTTTTCTTCAGTTCCTGGTACCGCTGAGCCCCCACACAAGCTTTGTTTCAGAAATAAAGGAGTGCGCACCAGAGAAGTTAAATAAACATTCCCAGGATGACATCATTCAGGGACCAAACTCAGGCTTAAATAAAAGCAAATCTCTCTTATGTAGAGCTCTGGACCATCAGCTTACTTTAAAAAACAATGAGAGATGTGTCTACTCCTCAGCTTTGTCTTAACTGAATGAAAAATAGAACCAAATAATCAATTCTATAAAGCCAAAAATCATCCAAGCCCCGATAACCCTGAGGCAGGGTAAAGCTTTAGTTGTCAGGGGGAATCATAGGACTTTATTCTACTTTTCTAATACAAAATGGCTGAAAATTATTATCCTTTGAGAAAAAAAGGCCATTTTGGTAGTGCGTTTGTACATGTGTGTGTGTGTGTGTGTGTGTGTGTGTGTGTGTGTGTGTGTAGAGAAAGAGAGAGAGAGAGAGAGAGAGAGAGAGAGAGAGAGAGAGAGAGAGAGAGAGAGAGAGTTTATGTGTATACTTGTATCTGGAGACTAGAAGGTAATCTCTGGCATCATTCTCTAGGAGGCCTCTTCTTTCCTTCTTTCCTTCCTTCCTTCCTTCCTTCCTTCCTTCCTTCCTTCCTTCCTTTCTTTTCTTCTTTCCTTCTTTCTTTCTTATATTATAATAAAGGCAGGTTTATTTAGAAGTTTCTCTAGGAAAGTTTACTGGCCCCAAGAATTGAGGGCAGGGGAATGGACATGGGGGGCAAAAGGAGGAGAAAGAAAGTTCATACTTGCAGAGAGAGAAGGGGAAAGACAAACACAGATGGGGGAGGGACAAAGAAGGGGAGAGAATAAGGGAGGGAAGGAGGGAGGGAAAAGAAGGAGAGACGAAAACTGCTTTGTTTTCTTTTAAGATTTACATTTATTTTTATTTATGATTCTGAGTATGTTTATGGCATATGTAGGCAGGTGTGTACCTAGGTTACAGATGTCAGAAGTTAAGCTATAGACAGTTGTTAAGCTGCCTGGCACATTAGCTGATCTCTAAACTGCTGAGTCATCTGTCCTGGGCCACTCTTGGTTTTTTGAGACAGAGTCTCTCCTTAATCCTGAATTCTCCAGTTGAGATAGGCTGGTTTTTCAGGAGCTCCAACAATCTGCCTATCGTACGTCAGGGATTATCTGCATGCATAAGCTCACACTGTTTTTTGACATGAGACCTAGGCAATCACACCCCAGTCTTTGTTCTTGTAAGGTAAGAACTTTGCTCAGTAAGCTGTTTCCCCACTGCCCCTATAATGACCCATTCTGCTACTCCAGTGCAGTTTTATCATCTCAGGCAGCAAAACCTTAACAAGAACAGGGCACAGCTGGGCTCTGCTGCACTGCCATCCACAATCTCATTGTGTTCCACTGTTTCTCACTGTGACTCCTGTACACTTCTCAGAGCCAGGTGTCTTCTCTGAGAATGCTGTGCATAGCTTGGGGGCACACCTATCTGCCAGGTTTTCACAGAGATCTCTTGAATGTACTGTACCTACTCTACTGGGGTTAAGCCCAGCAGAAAACAGAAAACATGGAGTCAAAACCCACGTCTACCACTCTTGACTGCAAAACCTTATTAAGTTGCTACATAAGGCTCTCTCTGTTTTCTTGTCTGTAGCAACAGGAATCAGCTACACCCACAGCACAATGTTAGTCTCTGAGCCTGTGGAGTACCTTACAGAAGGGCTTAGCACAGACTATGCTTAATGAATTACATTATTAACACAGTGGCAATTGGCACCCATGATAATATATATATATATATATATATATATATATATATATATATATATATATATATATATATATATATATATATATCATCTGGGCATACTTTAACTTTTTCATACCTTATGTAATGAAGAGAAAAGCATCCCTGGTCTAGGTTTTGTCTCAGTCTTCCAGGTCCTGTCAGCTACACTAATTTGTTTGTTTGCCACTCTACTCAAGAACCCTTTGCTCTGTTCAATTAGAAGTTGTTTTCTAGTGCTTCTTTGGTAACCACAGAAAGAAAGATACTTAGTTTCCTAGGTTACTAGCTAGTGTCCTCTGCTCTTATCCAGTACACAGGCACCAATGACATCAAGCTTAAGCCACCAGTGCATCCTACTTCCAGACAATGATAATGACACTCTCCTTGTCTCCTCACTCTACACCTACTTCCCAAGTCAAGCCAAGTCCTCTATAAATCTAAACCTGACACTGAAGTGACCAGCAGCAGACAACCTCACTCAGACAACCATACAAAGAAACAGTAGCTATCTGTTTTGTTACTCACTTACCCCAGTACCATGCAAGGTCTTCCTCCTTTCCTGCATGGCAAAATTACAAAACAAAACATTAAGAACAAAGCCATCACTTGTTTCCAGCATCAAGGATAGCTTGATAGGAGCCTCTAGGTGTTGGACACTTATAACTGTATCTGCTTCCTTAAACAGATTCCTGAGTGTGTGGAGAAGGTCATGTGATAGAGATTCATTTCTGGATCTGTATGTACTCTGAATCTCACTCCATCTGTGCTCCCCTCTGAACCCCACATCTGAGCGAAATGATCTGGCAGTCCTCCATGCCAACCTCTCCTGGAATAGGAACCCCCCGGAGGTCTCACTTTGACTCTAGCACACTTCTTAGTGCTGGGCATCTTCTCTCAATCCCGTGGACAGAGTGTGGATCCCATTGTGGGAATTACAGATTCTAAGAAACACCCCATTCCCCTCAGGGACACTCAGAAAACTGTGCCCTGCCTACCTTCCCAGTATGTAGCTGCAATGCTGGCTGAAGAAGCACTGAACCCTAGCCCTCACTGCAATCTGAATATCTGAACCCTGCTGCTAGCCTCTCTGGTACCCTGGTGATATGCTGAATGGTCCCTCTCAGAAACCCAAAGTAAAACAGACTGAGCTGTCCTCCCTCTTTATTTTTCCATCACACCCCTTCACATCCCCTCACCTCTCTTTCTGCTGCATCTGTCTAGGACTCTGCCATCGTTCTCCACCAGCATCTTTAGAAGTGCTGCTTTCTGTGTGAGATGCCAACTTTGATAGAACCAAGTTGTTAGGCATATCCAACGTACTTCATGTTACATACATGTTATATTTTTCATGCATGTGCATGTGGTACATATTCTTATTATCATGGTGTGTGTATGTGGGTGCAAATACTCATGTAAGCATGTGCCTGTGGAGGCCCAAGGATGTCTTTGTTAATTGTTCTCGACATTTATATATGAGACAGAGTCTCTCCCTGAAGCTCATCAGTTTGGCTAGGCTGTTTGGCCAATGACCTTCCAAGGTCTGCTAGTTTCTGCCTTCCCTGTGCAGAGGAAAACTAGTTCCACTCACAAGATTGTCACATCTGCTCTAGGTATCAGAACTCAGGACCTTGCACTTGAGCAGCTAGAACTGCTCATTAAATCATCTCACCAGCCACTGGGTGATTTAAAACCACCATAGGAAATTATATGCACTTATTAAAATGTCCTGGCATTTAACATACACTAACGTGAATATGAAATAAATATAGTTATATTTTATATTTAGAGGGTTGAGAAAGAGGAAGCAAATGATCTCTGGGTCCCCATGGAGGAGCTACTGACCTTGTCTGGAAAACGGGACATCAGAAGCATGTCCTAGATCCAGAGGCTGCAATCTGTTTTTGACGTATACAGTGACCTTTGATCTCAACCACAAAGCATGAATTGTCAGTGTGTTGTTAAGGTTATTATGCACCTACTGTGTGAAAACCATTTAACAGCTCTGCCACCCTAGAACTCAGGTCTCCTGAATAATTTTAAATCCTTCTTTGGTCATTTCTTCCCCAGAATGAAATACCTGTATTCTAGTGTCACCTAAGGCGATGTTCCTTAGAGACATCCAGACCACCTCCTTGGCCACTAAAATGAAAGCAGCTCTTCTCCAGAGTTTTGACATTTCTAGTCTCAGCAAACTCTACAAAGGCAGCTAAGAAAATGAGGGAATGGTGGGAAAGAGTAAACATGAGAAGAGATGGAGGACTTTTCCCAGCTACCCAAGCAATGAGTTATTTCTCACAGCATGTAAAATATTAGAATGAAAGGATCCTGTTATCTAAACCTATAATTGTAATGTTGCTTGCCTGCGGATGGGTGAATGAACATACAGACTCTCTTCCCTGTCCTGTCTCACAATGTGGCAGCTGAGTGCACACATGCCTTTGGAACCACTGTTGTCCCCATCTGTCACATTTGGTTAGCTATTTGAATATGGAATCGGGAAATTTGCACTGAAATTAAACATCTTGTTTCCCATGGCAGAAAGCCAGAAAGAACGTGTCTTTGGAGGCTGTCTATAAAACATAAATGATGTTTTTATATAATGTCTTTCCTACTTAATTTCACCAAGTGATTAGTAACTGATTATGACTGAGCCACCAGCATGTATGAAAACCATGTACAAAAAGCATGTACGGGAAGCACGTACAGAAACAAATGGCTTAGGAACGCTCATACATGATACCTTAGGAATGGAGTTAATATTGGCTGAAACAGTTCGTCTTTTTGGATATGGCACTTAGGATAATGACTTCAGGTCTAGAGAAAATGATGCACTTGGAAAAGAAGCTGACTGCCTGACATGTGTTATTGGAAGCATGTCTCCTCTACCCTGTCCTTCAAGTCTTTTCAAGTCTCTAAGTGCACGTGTCAATCAGAGAGCTGTGAGTCCCGTGCACTGGTTCCTGAAGGATGCAGAGCCTGGAGGCAGCCAAGCTATTTTCTCCTTCTGTGGTTCAGGCAATCACTGAAATGGAGAATTTAGAACAGGTTGATCAAGCGTTAGGCCAGGAAGGATGACAGTCTGGTATTATTTGATAGGATGTGGAACCCTGAACTTTACCACCCACCTATGTCTGTCTTAACCCCCATAAATCAGACTCTCGAAAGCTAGGTACTTCCAGTCTATGTCTGTAGAAGACACCTACCTTTAAAGAGTTGTTAAGTCCCTACACTGCTGGTTTTTTTTTTTTTTTTCTGTTTGTTTGTTTTTTTGTTTTTCTGGCCTCTTTATAGCCCAAACCTTTGCAGAGTTTTTAAAACACAAAATGCCCTTGTTTTTTGTTCCATTTCTATTCATGGGCAGTCATTTTTTCTAAGTCAGCATTTATGTCATGTCAATTTCTATCCTCAACAGAAAATAGCATGCTTCATTATGACCCTGGCACCCAAAGAGCAGCAGTATCATACATAATCTATTACTTTTGTTTGAGAGCAAAAAGAAACTCATTTTCTTATCAGAGAAAAATTTACAGAGACACGTCCTTTTTTTGCTGTTACTCCTGAGGCTGAAGCACTTCAAAACCACCTTTGCTTCATGCTTTATTCTAATCTTTTGTGATGATCTTCCTCTTGACACACAGAGGAATTGAAGTTAAGCCTCCTCACAGGTCTGGTACCTAGCACTGAGATTGATGAAAACTAGTAGGAAATGTGCTTGAAGGAGAGAGTAATTGGAATCAGTGCTTAGGGGAGAAAAATCTACAGTACAGCAGAGGACATGGATAGCAATATAATATATACTAGCAGGTCTCAAGCTGTGGGTTGTAACTCTTTTAAAAGCCTTATACCAGATATCCTGAATATGAGATATTGATGCTACATTTCATAACAGTAGCAAATTACAGTCATCAATGATTTTATGCTTGGGGTCACCACCACATGAGGAGTAAGGGGTTTCAGATTTAGAAAGGGTGAGAATTGCTGATCTATATAGTCTTCTTCTTGGTAGCTTTGGAGCTTAGAGGACCTTTCCCTGATTCCAAACCCTTATCTAAAGCCTAAATGAAGCAGCTCATTTTTTTCCAGGGACAATCTACAGAGATGTCTGTACTAGCCCTCTGCTCCTAGGAAATGCATGCTTCCCATAGTCCTTCTCAGCTCTCTTCAACCAAGACACCGATTCCATACCCTGTGAGCTTGTACTGGCTGTCTGTCCAGGTTCTGTGTGGCACCCAATCAGTCTGCCTCTTTTATGGAGATATTTCACGAGAATTGAAGAAATATAAAATACCAAAGGCATGCTATGTTAACTCTACTATTCAGAGACACTAGTGTGCCCACTTCCTTCTACTTCTCTTCACTGTCTTAGTTCAGTGCCAGAGACTGCCAGAGCCTTTCTGCCAGATCTGCCGATATTCTGGTCCTGCCTCCAGTCATCTTGTGAGCTGGCCTGACCCTGACCCTGCCATTGATCCACATACCATTATTCAGATATGACACTCCAAGGCCTACAGAATACAACACAGAATTCTCACAGGGCCCCATGAAAGATCTTCGCAGCATCACCTCCCAGAGCCTTTTCTGTATCACCAACCCTCTCAGCTCTCAGCTAGTGCCCATCTTTGTCATGGAAGAACTGCTGTGCTAAGCATTTCTGGCAACATCTGGTAGACTGTGATTTCCTTTATGGTGCTTTCTCTTTGTTAGATTCTCTTGCCCTTCACCTTCCCAGTTGGCATTAGTACAATATAAAATATATGATAATGATAAATTAGTTCAACAGTTAAAATTTTCAGAATTCCAAAGTAGCTTCTATGTCCACAGGGTGTCCTCAAAATAGCACCTCGAGTTCTGGAATTGTGTGAGCAAACAATCTTAATGAAATTCTAGCTTCTAATAGACCTCAGGGTCTATTCAGATTTCTGAGTTACTTCCCGGCTCTAGTTGTTGCAGGGTTCCTAGAAGCTATGCATCTCAATGGATGGTTAAAATCTCCATGCTAAGAAAGTTGGGAATAGAGTTGTCATGGGTGGGACAAGGGAAAGGAAAGGTGAGCCCCTCTGAGCACAATGGTTTGTTTGCCTGGATTTTACCCAAGCAGGCACTTGAGACCTTGGGGACACCTACAGAGGGAATTAGCCATTACCCAAGCATATATGTGAGAGGGACAGACTATTGAAAACATCAGTGTGAAGATGAGTAGCTTGCAGGGTGGGGAGAGAAGCTCACCAAACACTCTTTCTATGAGTCACCCTTAAAGGTCTTTCTTAATTTTTTTTTATTTTAAAAATTTCATGATTTAAAAGGCCCAAAAAGCCTAGGGAAGTAAATCCATGCATATTTCCAATGTGAGTTAATGTTTACTAAGACATCATAGGTTACAACAAATGAAACGTTTGGCTCTCTCACTGAAACTTTCTGGCCAACCATGTTAGTGACTGTTCCTACAGATAGTTTATAACTGTCTCTTCACCCCCTCACAAGCAACTAAAGTACAAGTCAAAGGGACTCAGGCATGTGGTTCATAAGCCAGGGTTTTTGGAAAATATATTTGAGGTTGAGGAATAGATGAGTGGTCTGAACAGGCAGACCCTAGTCATGGCCACTAACAGCATGGAAAAGTGAGTTATATTTCTTATTGTTTGAAGTAGAATTCCTTCTTATGAACCTGGGCACCCTCAGAGAAATGCTTTATAATCCAGAGAAATGTTTACTTTGGATTCTGTTTCTCTTGTAGTTTTCACTTGTGACCTTAGGAGTGAGCTCACAATTGGAAGCAAATCTGTCTTCTGTCTCTACTATTAAATAATTACCTACCCACTGAAAAACCACACAGGACTCACAGTAGCCTTGCCCCAAGGAGATACTTTGTGGAATTGTTGGACTTATATTTATGTTGCTTGCAAACTGCTGAGATAGTTCGATGCTGTAACTAGCACACATCTCGTATTCAACTTTGCTCTCTGGTATGCTACTTTCAATGACCATGACCCACCATGTGTCTCTGAGCAGAGAGGAGAGGGAGCAATTTTGATACCGTGATTGTAATTGGCAGTTGTCTCAGACAGAAACCCCATCTCAGACACCTAGAATGACATCTTTGTCTTGAAGTTTGAGGAGGGCTCCTGGATGGAGAAATATCACACAGTCACCCAGAGCCTAGCTTGCAAATGGCTGTTGTGGCTTTTCATTGGCATTGATTGGATACTGTTTGTAGACTAGTTTTCATCATCAATTGAATTTGATTCTTATCATTAATGTTTTTATTGAAAGGACTTTGATATGTCATGATGACATTCTGAAATCCTCAGGAACGGATGGAGCAGGTAGAAGGAACTTGTATTTATTTGCTCATGGTCTTATAATAACTTCTTACCTGGTACTAACAAATTGTAGAACCAAATGGTGTGCATAGGATCATGCCAGATGCTTCTAACAACCCAGTGAACACCATTTTAGAGTTGGGGACAGTAAGACTCAGAGAAGTAAAATAACCAACAGATGGGGGCAGGGCTAGATAAAGAAGAAATGAAGATTTAAGTTTAGATCTGTCACTAAAAGTAGCCAAATCACTGCATAATGCATCCTGCTCATGAATGTGTCATATATTTGAACACAGAACCACAGCTAATGAGAACAACCAAGCCATGTACCAATGAAGGGAATAGAAACATATTGATATATGAAATATCTCCCTTCTATATATTCTTATTTCCTGTCTCCACCCAGAATGTGTCATGAACTATCAAGAAAGGCAAATGAGGGAGCATCATTTCAAAAATTTTCAAACATCCTTTTGACATCTTTGTGCTCTGGGTATCCACAAAGCATTTCAGAAGAGAGGATCTTTAAAGGTGCATAGGGGGCTGCAGCCTGGGCTTTGCACAGAGGCAGGAAACACATCCTTGAGGTCACTTTCTCTAAACTGATGTATTCTTTCCAGAGTGATAATAATCTTTTTTTGAAATGCAGGTCTAAGACGGAAGGAATTTTTATCTGGAAGAGTAATATAAATTAGCTTTGACTGCCAATTTCCACTGATTACTACTTTCCAGGCGGAATTCCTACAAATTCTTGAGGCATGACCTCCAGTGAAAAAAATAAAACCCCTCTAAAAACTTGTTGAGAAATTCCAGATAACTCTCACAAAAGACTTAATTTTAGAGCATTAACACAACCTTGGTTGAGGAGATAAAACTATACGGTGTAGTTATTTGGTAAAAGTCATTACTTCATGATGAAGTCATTGGAGACTATTTTACTCAGCTTATCTGGCTCTCTCCTTTTTCTCTCCCTCTCTCTTTTAAACTTGGGTTCTTTTCCCCTAAAACTAATTTTATTATGCATTACTCAATGCACTCTGGATTCACCCTTATAAAAGTATAAAGTATTTCAACAGATAGCCAGTTGGAGGTTATCTGAGTCTGAACCTACCAGGGTGAGCAAACACTGTTATACGCTATTACATCTTGGTAATATACACTGTGCAGGATCCCATGCATTTGATTTTGGAAAGCACAAAAGATGCTTAAACAGCATTACGTAGTTTCAAATGGTTAGAAAAGTGATCGTGAATGTTCTCAGCATGAAGATATGATAGATGTTTGAGATGATGGGTAGCCTAAATACCTTGATTTAACCACTATATCATGTACCAATGCACAGGAGCATAATACTGTACCTCAGAAAGGCATGTGATATCTATCAATCAAAGTCACCAGGTAAGGGGGCAGAAGCATGGGCTCAGCAGTTAAGAATACGTTCTGTACTTCCAAAGGACCCAAGTTCAGTTTGTAGCACCCACGTGGTGCCTAACAACTCTATCCAAGGGACCCAGTGCCCTCTTCTGACCTCCACAGGCACCAGCTACTCTGGTGGTGCATGCACATATATACAGGCAAAGCACTCACACGTAAAATAGAAATAAAGTCTTCAAAAATAATTTTTTAAACAACATTTTAAAAACAACAAATGAGAAGGAGGAACTGGCTCGAAGAGACTCCTATTTTTGTGAAGACATTTAAGTGTAGCAAGGTTTAAAATATGTATACTAGAATTTTTGGAAGGCCTTATAGACCACGGAGTGATCGTGTATCACCCCCTTTGGATAGATGGGGAAAGTTGGAGACAGAAGCTGAGATGATTCGTCTAAGAACTCATGACCTAAACAGTGCAGTGGCTGTACTCACATCCAGGAATGTCTGACTGTACAGTTGGTTGTCTTCCCACTGTTGAGGGTCACTATTCCTTAAGCTGCCTGAGACTGAAGAGCCCAGAGACTTCAACCACAGGGGCAAAGCCTGTCAGTGGTTCAGAGCAGAGCCAAGAAAGAAGGCTGTTAACTGCCCATTACTTCCTCTGAAACTTGAATTTTCTTGAAGTTGACTTTAAAAGTTAAATTTTCTTGATCATATCTAAATACATTAAGCAAAGCTATCGTGAATTATTTTTTTGCGAGGTGTTTACATGAAGCTTGAAAGATTTTGTTGCTACAACAAAGATATCTAATATCATGACTAGGGGAAGGGAAGCTTGGCTCTGGCTTACAGTCCAATGGTCCATATGGTGGGGATGCCTTGGGCATGATGGGATGGGTCATACTGCTTCTGCAGTCTGGAGACAGTACTGTGAATTCATATTTAGCTGACTTTCTACATATGATACAACCGAGGACCCAAGCCTGTGGAATAGTGTAGCCAATGTTCAGAACAGTTCTTCCCACCTCAGCTAATATAGTCTAGACAATTCCCACAGGCCTGCTCAGAGGCATACTGCATAGGTGATGCCAGATCCTGTAAAACTGACAGTCAGTGTTAACACTGAAATTATCTCATGGATACAGTGCTTATTTTTAACATGAAACATGAATTTCATGGGCAGGGGGACAAGAGATTTATAAAAGAAGGAAAACTAGGGCTGATGATGTCGCTTGGTAAACAGCATGCATGTCACATTCAAAGCATAGGAAGAGTCCGTGTGCACCACTGAGTTTTTAATTAATTAATCAATTACTTTAAATGAAGAAGTATTATGGACCTATGAAATTTTTTTCTACTAATTTTTTTTTCTGATTTTTATAAGACTTAATAAACTAGTCATGGAAATTATATTTTGGGTAACTAAGTATTTCTTCTTTTAAAACAAGCCTTCCCATTATATACTTGCTGGTATATAATCAAATGAGTTGCTTTTCAAGGAATAGCTCAATATTATCAATTTATTAGCAATAAAATCCAACCATATTAATTACATGACATAAACTCTTACTGGTTATATTATTATTTAAAATATCAGGGATATAGAAATTATTAACATAGCATCTTCCCCCGAAGGAATTCGTATCAGTGAAAAACAACAGGTACACAAACTGTAGTTATAGCTGGGAATGCTGAGAATCCAGTCTACACAGAAATATATAGAAGTGTAAACATGTTTCTTTACTTCTCAGCCATCCAGAAATCAGAATTACATAAAGAGGGACTTGTGTTAGGCTATCATCAGACTGTAACTACAGGAAGTAAGGAAAGGTCTGAGTGGCTTTGTGTCCACTTAGATCACAATTTTCTTTTCATACATGAATTCATAAGTCTTCCTTCATGAAAACAATATAGCACACTGTCATATGCATTTTGCTTTTTGGTCTTGGCTCAGAACTGCACAGAGAAGCAGGGAACTCCACAATTTCTCACATATGAATGAATGCCAGCAATCTCAGGTTTTTCTCAAAAAAAGATAAAGGCACTGGTAGTTTCTTCGGTATTATTCTTTTAGCCAAAAGATCTCCTGTTTTTCTTTTATTGAAAATGGATTCTTTTCTCTCACATAATATATGCTGATTACAGTTTCTCCTGCCTCTATCCCTCCTAGTTCTTTTCTACCAAGGGACATAACATAACATGGTATAACATATAACACATAGAATAAAACAAATACTAACACATCAAAATTGGCCAAAACAAACATAAAAAAAGAACCCAAGAGAATGTATGAAACACACAGATTGACTCATTCACATACTCAGGGATCCCATAAAAACACTGAGCTGAAAACTGTAATATATATGGAAAGGACATAAAGGATAAAAATACACAAAATGTGTATAGAAAATAAAAATAAAATAATAATGAAACAAATTAATAAGGAGGAGCCCTGATGTGATGAGACAAGGAACCTCCAGAGATGCCATTAAGTTCATTTCTGTTGGCCATTTATCTATTGTTGGGCACATGGCCTACCATTAAGAGAAGTTGACATCCCTGGTAAGACTCCCTTTGCAAATTTCCATTTTCAAGTGGTTCTCAATTGGAGATTGCTCCTGGGATAGTGATAGGGTCATTCATCCTTTTATCTTTTGACAGCTCTAGGCCTCTAACAACTGCATAGCCATATAATTCCTGTGCATGCTGCCTCAGTCTCTGTGAGTTCATATGTGCATTGATCATCTTAATTTAAAGAACCTTGAGTTTTTGGTATGATGCACTCCATGTGGTTCTTACACCCTTTTGGCCTCCTCTTCCAGAGTTCCTTGAGCCCTGAGTAGAGAGATTTAATGGAGACATCCTATTTCAAGGTCTGTCACTTTCTACATAATGTCTGTCTGTGGGTCTCTGTATTTTTCCATCTGCTGCAGGAGAAGGCTTCTCTGGTGATGGCTGAGCAAAGCACTGGTCTCTGAGTATAGCAAGATGCCATTAGAAGTCATTTTTATCACTACATTTTTAGATTATTCTATCACTACATTTTAGATCAGCAATATTTCATCTGACTCTAGGTCCCTGGGCTGTCTGGTTTCAGGTTTTTTGTCTCCCAAGCAGTGTCGGATTTGGGTTCCATCTTACAGAGTTGGCATTTAGTCAAATCAGATACTGGTTGGTTAATCCCCCAAGCTTTGTGCTACAATTGCCCTAGGGTATCTTATAGGCAGAAGACCATGGTGGACCAAAGGGATGATGCTTATATTTCTCTTGTGGGAGTGTGCTGAGAAAGTTCCTGTACCAAAGATGATAGAATGTAGAGATGAAGGATCCATGTAGGAACCAACTCAACTTCTCCATGTTCAGTGGCTTGTAGAGGTGTTTACCTCAGCAAGGTCTTGTCATCAGTTCCTAAAAAGAAAGTTATAGTCTTGACCACAACCTGGATTATTTGGGGGTTCCATGAGACCCCTTTGGCCAACAATTTAATTAGATATAAACCTAATCCTGGAAGATTCACTTGGTGGCGAGAGGTGGCCATTTGAGCTCAGTCTCTCCCATTGTTTGGTGATTTCATTTAGATTGCCTTTATGTGTATATTGTTTTAGAAAGCTTCCACTGCATTAGGCTTCCACACTAGCCCTCCAAAGGACCCTTACTTTTACCTGTCTCTCTCTCTCTCTCTCTCTCTCTCTCTCTCTCTCTCTCTCTCTCTCTCTCTCTCTCTCTCTCTCTGTATTCTGCCCTTTATTCCTCTTCCTCCTTGCCCCACTTGAACATTCCATTCCAGTCTCCCCTCCAATTCATCCATATATATCTATTCTATGCCCCCTTCCCAGGGATATCTACCTGTCCCCACACTGCTCCTCTAGTCCATTACTTTATACCCAACCTCTGTGTTTCTAGGGATTGTAGTTTGGTTATTGTTGACTTAAGAGCTAGTCAGCATATAGAAGTGAATGCAAATTATATTTGTCTTTCTGGATCTTGGTTACCTTATTCAAGGTGATCGTTTTTCTAGTTCTATCCACATACCTGTCAGTTTTATGACTTCATTGTTTTTAATAGCTAAGGGATACTCCATCATGTAAATGTACCACATTTTCTCTATCCATTCTTCTGTTGACAGACATCTAGATTGTTTGCACTTTTTGGCTATTATAAATAGGCCAGCAATGAACATAGTTAGGCAAATGGCCTTGTGGTAGGACAGTTTCCTTTGGAGATATGCTCACGATTAGTTTAGCAGATCTTGTGATAGATAAATTCCTATCTTCCTGAGGAGCCACCATACTGATGTTCCCATCCTGGCTGTACACATTTGCCCTCCTGCCTGTAATGAATAACTTTTCCTTGCTCCACCACCTCACCAGCATCTGATAAGATGAAATCCTAAACCGGTTCTGATTTGCATTTCCATGATAGCTAAGAACACTGAAAAATTTTGAAAGTATTTGTTGGCATAGTTTCCTCTTTTGAGAATTCTCTGTTTAGATCTGTATCCCCGATTTTAAACTAGGTTGTTTGTTTTTTTGATATTTTGATTTTTTTTCTGAATTTTTTTATAACTTGAGATATTAGTCCTGTATCATTTAGTTGGTAAAAATCCTTTTCTACTCGGTAAGCTGCTGCTTTGTTGAAATGACAGTGTCGTTTACCTTTAAGTAACTTCTTAGTTTCATGGAGTCTGATTTATTAATTGTCCATCTTGGTGCCTGTACTAATGGTATTCTGTTCTGAAAGCCTCTTCCTATGCCAATGTGTTCAAAGCAATTCTCTATTTTCTCTTCTACCAGGCTCAGTGTTTGTTGAGGTCTTTTTTCCCCATTGTTATTGGATATTCTCCGCATTTACATTTCAAATGTTATCCCCTTTCATCCCACTCCCATTCCCCTCCCCAAAACTCCCCTTGCTTTCATGGAGGTGCTCCCTCTCCCTACTTCCTACTCCCACCTCAGCTCCTGGCATTCCCCTACACTGAGGACATGATTTGCCTTCTCACTTTTGTGTTTGGTGCCTCTGTGGCAATCCAGGGTCTGGGACATTCTTCACCCACTACAGCTGTCACTTGGTGATGGCTCTTTGGATTTCTGTCTCACTTATGTTTACTATACATTTTTATCTTAACCCTCTATAGTGAGCACAGGTTTCCCGGTGTACACTAACTTGCTAAAGAGATAGGAGTATTTTATGCTCTTTCGAATCCTACCCACAGCACCTAGCATGTTGCTCTGGTTAACCTAATAGTCATTAGGTGGTGCCATGATAATGACATCATTCTGTTCTTGATGAAACACAAGAGGTTACACATTCAAATGAATGCTTTTCTTGGCAAGATTGCTACCTAGAGAGACTACTGACATCGTTGATGATGTAATCAACAATGAAAATAACTTTTCAATACCTTGGTATTCAACTATATGCTTTTTATTTTTTAATTTTATTTTTATGTCTGTGGTTGGTTGGTTTGTATGTATGTCTGTGAACCAATTGACTGTCTGGTGCCTACAGAGGCCAGAAGGCAACTTGGATCTGAAGTACACCTGGTTAACCTTTAATTTAATAACAATTGCAGGTGGATTTTAAATCAATGGCAACATTGGTAGAAACTCTATGATATACCTAATAGATCATTGGGTCTATTTCTTCATTCTCTAGGAATACAGTCACCTCATCCTAGCTGTCTTGTGTGTAGATAGGACCTGGTGTATTAGACCTCTGGTAGATGTGGCCCACAAGAGCCTCCCAGATGGTTTGTTTCTTTTGTTCTCTTCAGTGCAAAGTTTAGTAGACCACAAACCAACCATCAGTCTACTCTTCTGAAGTAGAGGGTTACATTATCCAGAAAAGCACACTGGGTGAAAGCCATTGTCTCCCAGACAAAAGAATGAAATCTTCCTTTCAGTAGAGACATACCACTGTCTCATGCCTTAAAAGTTAATCCAGTTGGCCAGTAGATCACCCCTTAATTAAGGTGCATTAAGTAATCCTTGCTAAAAAGATTGGAGCATAATATAATATAATCAAATAATGTACCTTTTCTTCCCAGATTTCTAGCTTCTTAGTACAATCACTCCATATCTGTCATGGAGTTGTTTACTTGCTTTCTGACTCAGTCAATTTTTCTCATCTAGATCCTGGTCAGAGTTGAAGCATGTTCTCTCTGGTACCTGGGGCTTCCTTCCTTCTCTCTAAATGTTTTTTTTCCATACTGAATGGCTGCTTGTCTACCACATGGCTAACCACTATACAGGCTTAGCTAATTGGATGCTTTTATTTCCTTCTCTAAGCTAATATTTATAGATTGTATATCCTGGAGTTTTTTCCTTTAAAATTTAATGAAATTGTTGGCAAGCTTGTATTCCAGTTCATTCTTAAGTTCTTGGGGTCCTTAGTTTTCCAAGTACCAATCGTTTAGACTAGGAGTCAGGAATATTCCAAACTCATTAGGGTATCAGCATTGCTGTTTCCATCTCTCCAGCAATCCCCATCTTTGGCATCATTTACATATGAGTTTTCTTCCCCTAATGTGTAATGAATCCCCTTAAAGACTGTCACTGTTTCTTCTTTTATCTACCAGTTTTCATTCAGAACCTGCATGGTGCTTTGGATATATATATATATATCACATAAATAAGATAAGAAAAGTTAAATAAATTTAATTTGTTTCATGGTTAAAGATATGCATCATTGCTATACCACCTGGCAGTTAGATATCAGTGGTAAGAGTTTCACTGTACACGTGGTTGACATTTCCTAGGTGCTTATTTGTAACTATGAATTCTATGTCTCCCTTTCGTATACTTGATCTCAACCTCAAATGAAATGGAAACTGATTAAATATGGAAGATATATGTTTAATAATATTACTTTGATTGCTAATAAAAATAAATATGTCCTACTAATAATGCTTTTAATTTAGTACATTAAAATATTCGATACTTGCATATTATGTAACTATATAGCATATAAATTTTACATAATGTATTCTATAAACCAGAGAACTCTTTTGGAAGGTTTCAGAGAAATTATCAACTTGTTTGGACTAAGTTGTTTTGTGCTGAGCCTGGTCATGACCCACGTTAGTCACAGCATTGAAAGGCAGGGGAAGGAAAGAGCAACATGTTTTCTTAAACTTTAATTAAATTAATTTATTCATATCTCTTCAAAATAAGTTAGTAAGCTGCTATAAAAGGAAGCAGGGACTGATATGATAAGAGAGGAGACATGTTGGAGCATTAGCCACTCCGGAAAAGGTGCCCACCCAAATTTAGTGTTATTGGCAGTTAAGGACGCCATGGAGGTGGTAGGTACTGGGACCTCTGGGGGAAGCGGGATGGATGGAGTCAAAGGAAACAAAAGCAAAAGGCACTAGGATATGTTGGGAGGTGAGCAGCAAGGTCAAACTTTATGCTGAGATTTGGCCGAGAGCTCTGAATGTGACTTCTGTGTTTCTTAGGTTAGTCCCACCCTTGTTCTTAGACTCTGTGCATCTCCTTCCCTTTTTCTCTCAAACTAAAAACATCAAATTAAAAAAAAAAAACTCTTCCAATTCTAGGAGTGATGAAGCTGGTTCTGAGTGATGTAGGAAGACCCCAGGTGTAGGCACAACTACGAAAGTCTTAGGTTAGGCTTTGGCTCTACACAGCTGCGTGAAGAGACCTGGTTTGTGTGACCACATTTGAGAGAATTAGGTTGAATTATCAGGCTAGGTCAGGCACCAATAATACTTGACTTTTATATTTCTCTGTATATAGTAGACACTTGATAAATGTTATTCCCAAGAATGAACTTTTTATCATCCTGTGATCTTTCAGAATTAATAGTCTTAAAAATCCATATTATACACACTAACTTATAATAACTTTAAATTCACTAAAGAAGTATCTGGGTATGTAAATTAGTTTGATCATATTAATACTTTTGAAACTCACATGTATGCCAACCATCACTCATCATGTATCTGAATGTACAGTTTTCATCAGTTATACTTCAACAAAGATGAAAAAAGTACTACATATAAACACATTTTAAAAATGAGCTTTTATGGAATCTTGTGATTTTAGCTTTTACAACTATAAATTGCATGGTGAGATGTTTCCAAAGTTAATCTAACATGTTGCCCATTAACACAGAGATTTGATTTAGGAGACCTGGGAAGAGGTCTTCATGACCTCAGTACTAACAGATCATATAGATAACGGAGACAAGTGACTCACCAGGATCTCTGCAAAACAGCATTATCAAAGTAACATTAAAAGAATAGTTACTATACGCTATGTCTATGCAATTAGTGGTTGAATGCTTTGAGAGAGGGATGGCTTTATGAAGTTTAATATTAATAATGAGCAGGTATTAGTACAAAGCAAATATATATATATATATATATATATATATATATATATATATATATATATATATATATATATATCTTGAATATTATTTGAAATATCAAATTCAGATTAATACCAAGTATCATTTTCATGTATAAAAGTCTGGTAGTATTGCTGTAAACACTACTTCATGAAATCAGTTGAGATGAAGTAGCCAAGCAAAGAGGAAAGGGATTAATGACGATTATGCCAAGAGTCATGGTTTTTAAGCCAGGGTCTCACTTAGTCCTGACTGGCCTCAAGTTTACTGTATATCTGACAATGACCCTGAACTATGGATCTTCCTGCCAGGAATTTGGAATGTGACAGCATACCCACTTTATACAGTGTTAGGGAGAGAACCAATGGCTATGGGTGGTGGGAAAACATGCTACTAAGTGAGCCGCATTCCAATCCCTAAGAGCCAGGCTTTTGTCTGATTAGGCATCATATTGCTGGCCAAAAAGAATACCAAAGTTGAACTTTACCTAGTAAATTTGACTTTCTATTTCTAAGAAAAAAATAAACTAAAAAAACTGACTCTTAACTCTCATAAAGTAATTCCCAAGGCCTTTTGCACATCAAATGGCTTTTACCGAATCGAATTTTGATGAGGTAAGTGTAAGGAATTTGGTAACATATGGATTAAATTTCCCTTAAAATAGACATCATTTTAAAATTGAAGAGAGAAAAAATTTAGGAAAATATGAAAGTATGCTTTGTTTTTTTTTTTTTTTCTTGAACCCCAAACAGAGTTTAAAAAATAGTTCAAGATGTTTGCCAAATAACCAATACAGCTGGGCTTACCTAAACCTAGTTCCAAGATATGAACTGTAGGGAATTCTGGTGATTACAAATATGGTAAAAATTATTTGCAGATATTGGCAAAATGTCAGCGATAAATGCAGAAAGTGCCAAATTTTAAAGATAAGCAGATTAAAAGTTACACTTTCTATCTTTAAAAACTTAGGGATAATCACAGCCCTTAATAGGTGGTGAAATAATTTATACTCATATTTTTTCAGAAGAAAATATTTAATAAATGTGAATAAATATTTCCAGAAATTCTCCAACAGTAAAAGAAGTCCATTGCAAGACTATCACTGCAACAATCTACATGTGTTCATCAGAGTGAAGCTTTAAAGATTCATATTGTCCCACCTTAGAGGATCGTGCTTTTATTAATCTCAATATTAACTATTTGATTAAGTCAACCAAACCAACACAACAAAATCACCGTTTTATTAGGGAAAGGCGTTAAATATTGTCAAGTGTTTTGGGTATTTTTATGATTTGAAATGATCATGTATTTTATTTTTCTCTCTATCTGTTTTGAGAACTATTACATTGTTCAATATTTACATTTTAAACCGTCCTGGCATTTTAAGAACAAACCCCATTACTACTGGGTCATCTTCATTTAATACTCACTGACTTTAGTTGCCAGTGGTAAGGATTTTTATATCAGTGTTTACAATAGCTCAGGGGCCAGTACTTTTGTCTTTCTGACTATGATTCAGGATAATTCTAACCTAATTAAATAAGTTATTTTGCCTTTGTTAATCTGAGAAGAATTACTATTGTTTCTTCTACAAAGAAACAGACTTTTTTCCAATTTAGTTCAAGTCTGAGGCTTTGCTCTATAAACAGATTGTTGCTCATTACCCATGATAGTTAAAACAGAAGCAGTCCCAATATACACTGGCAGACTAATGGATAGGCAAATATGGCAAACATTTAACCATAACTTTTCAAAAGAAGCAACATTGGTGAACTGGTGAGTCACAGTGATAGATTAGAGAAGCCAGTCACAGCAGTTTCCAGAACCATAGAGACAGAGAATAAGATGGAAGTTGTTGGTGGTGATGTTGTCGGTCAACTATAAAGCTTCACTTTCCCATGTTGAGTGGGATAAAGATGAACGCACAGCCTGATGAGTGGATTTTTGATGTTACTTGGCGTTAGACTGAGTCATAACCACAGCCTCTTGATGGGTAGATTGATAACCACTCTGTTTCATACTTAAAATCTTTGACATGCATTTATACTTGAACTTCTAAGGTCCATAGCAGCAGTTAAGTGAACATTACCACAGTTCAACTCCGGGTGGCCAATATTCATAGGGAATAAAAGAAGTGCAAAACTCTGGGTCTGCAGGTCTCATGTGACCCGTTTAAACCTGATACCACTGTCAACTCACAGGGTAAGTGCTTAGGAACAGGTGACCCCAGCTTGGAGTTGATATCACTCTCCTTCAAATGAGTTTGCATCCAAAGTGCAGTTTCAGCACCTTCTAAAACACTTACTAAGTTATGTGCATTTTACCACAATAAAATGAGAAAATACATTTAAGAAAAATTAGAAAATCAATTAAAAAGTCATTGTCTTAGTTACTTTGCTCATGACAAGAAGTAACAAGAGAGAACAGGATTCATTTTGGCTCTTGGGTGGAGAGCTTAGTCATAGGACCGAAGTCATGGTAGGTAGAACTTTAAAGAGTTGGTCACACTGTCCCCATTAGAAAGTCCCCAGCACCTTCTTCATTGTATTTAGTGCAGGACCCCAGACCATGGAATAGTATCATACACAGTTAAGGGAGATATTCCCACCTCAATGAACCTAATCTGTTTAATCTTCCCCAAAGGGATAACAACACCAAGACCCAACTGGCAATGTGTCCATTGCTGAGGCAAAGGCACACACTACATCTTTGAAAGATGTTACCTCTTCTTGTAAACATTCCTAGTAACAGTGAGTATTACCAGGATATACTGCAATAGGAACATTAACTTTTCAACAATGCTGTTAATTTTTATATTAGATAATAAGAAAGTAAGGGGAACAGGGAGAAGCTTAGCATACAGGACATACAACTTAGTAGGCAAGGAGGGAGGCACATGCATGTGCTATAGTTAGCCTCTGTAAGTCTTCAGGAAGTCAAACTAGATATTTACAGACATTTCTTTCCCCAACTCCTCATCCCACATTTTCCCCTTAGCTTCTTGGATAATTTGTCTTTAGCTTCTAGAGTGACCTAACCTTTGACTCCATACTGGTCTTTCTTCTTGGTTGATGTCATTTTTCATTAATTTCACTACCGCTTACAGAAACTGAATACACTGATTTCCCAGATATAATCCTTCATGATTCCTCTGTGGGGTATGAGCCCTCTTTTAATTTGGTCACTAGTTAAGTTACAGAAACCAAGAATAAGCTTCCTTTTTACCTATTAACTCAGAACCACCGCAAACAGGACCACCAAAATTCTAAGGACATTATGGCATTTACCAGGCTTGATCAACATGCTCTAAGAACTGATTCTTCACTCCCAGGAGTTTGCCAGTAATAAAGAACCCCGTTTAAAGTGACAAAAAGGAAGTAAACCAAAAATCAGCGAGCAGGAGGCAGGTTGGAAGCACTCTGTGGAGCCAGGTGATTCACCCCACACCAAAGCACCAGGCTTTGGGCTACGAGACAACACTGTAGACCGTAGAATCCATAAGCACCTTTCTGCACAGGCTTCATATGAAGAAGCAGAAACACAATAGAGACAGTTTTATCTGTACAGCACACTAAGCTGTCATTTGTGGAAAATGGAGAGTTGGCCTACACATGTAATGCCTGCAAGAGGTGTTTCCCATTTACATTTTACCTGTTTACCTGACACATGCAGTATAAGCCTATTCCTGAGTCAGTGCTATCCAGAGTCCTCAACCTTGTTTAGGGCTCTCTCCAGATGAGCAAAGGGAAAACAGAGAGTTGACCAGCGCATGTAATGCCTGTAAAAGCCTGTGCTTTGTTCTACTTCAGAACATCTTCTCTTGCTGTCTATCTGTCCATCCTGGCCAGCATTACCTCACTAACTGGGAAAACCCAGACCATTCTCAGAACCTTCCTAAACTATACTTGCCACCTAAACATGCCACAAAAGCCCCGTCTGTGGCTCACTGGATGGCATGATTGATAAACTTTTCCATGCTAGTTTTAAAAGGATGCAGGGGCTGTAGACATCTCTCTGATGGATATACCTGGATGCATAGAAAAGCACACTGTGTATATTAGTGAAGAGTAAATTTATCTTTGAGGCCAACTGAGGGAAAATGTGAAACTCCCCTGGTTCTCCTGGGGCCACGGTGCTGGCGTAGAACTAACTGATGTACTCACTCTACTTTTGCTTCGTTGGGATCCATGGCCACATCTGACATGCTTCTCAGCATTCTTCCACAAGCTGGGCAAAGTAAGGAGAGTTGCGTATCTGCTTTGGACTTTGCCCAGGAGCTCTGTGCTTATGGTTCTTAAAGAGGACAGACAACGAGGCTTTCTCTGTTTTCTTTCTCATTTGGTCTGTTTTCTATCCCAGTTATTCAGAATTCTGTTGCTTGTGGTCCTTTATGTATGCCAATAAGTTCTCAAATTAATTATTAGATGATTAAACTCCAATGCAAGAGACAGAAAAACCCTGAAAATTATCTTGCATTGTAGGTATCATGTGGCCTGCTTCACGGTGGTGCCTTTCGATCTTGGGTGTTAAAATGGGAAAGTTCTGCATAAATCTGGTCTCCCAGTGTGAAATGCAAGGCTCTGTCCCTTCAAGATATTTGTGAGATTCAGACCATGTTTTAGTCATTAATCCCTATATATCCACAATTAGTGAGCCAAATGATCCAAGTCTTAGCCTGGCTGCTTGGTGCATAAATGCAATAAGTACAATGGGAACTGTCTGCCTTTCCAGAGCTGGGGCAGCTTTGGAGGAAAGGTTACAATCTGCACATTCCAGAAGCTGCAGGGGCAAAGGGACTAAAGCCAAATCCCTTCTGGAACTGTAGATGTGCTGAAAAAATGTAGCCCCAGAGGAACTAGAGGGAAGGTCTTGGAAGGGGGAAACTGAGAGAGAAGCCAGTGAAGGGATCTGCTGAGATGAATGGGAGACAACTGCGTTGCTTTCTGAAGGGCTCTGCATTACCCTTTACCAAATTAGCACCCTTTGGAAGAAGTAAAGGAGAAAAAATCTGAGGCAGATTGGCAGGAGGTAAACCATCCACCTGAGCCCCAGAGAGCAGTGATTGTTTGACGCGGTGGATCAGTTCACCTGACACACGCAATGTAGCAATGTTATCAAGTCGTTGGTATCCAGAGTTCTCAACCTTGATTAGGGTTCTCTCATGACAAGCGAAATGTAAAACAGTGTATGCCACAGGGGTGGTGTTAGCCCAAGAACTTACAGGATAATCCTTGAAGAAACTGAAACAACTTAAGAACAAGAGCAAAACAATAGTAAAAATCTTGGGGAAAAGTGTAGAAGAGCTAACCGTGGTGGTACACAGATAAGTCCTGGCACTTGAGGAGACGAGGGAAGAGTATTATTGTGAGCCTCAGAACAGCCTGAGCTAAAAAGACCACATCCCAAAGAGAGGGAGTAGGGGACAGACAGGGACGAAGAAAAGAAAGTAGCAGGGCCTGGTGGTACAATTCTTTAATCGCACAGTCTATCCAACACAGAGTTTCAGGCCATCCTGGACTGTCTAGTGAGAGCCTGCCTCAAAAAAGTACAAATGGGGGAGAGAGACAGAGAGAGAGATAGAGAGAGACAGAGAGAGAGACAGAGACAGAGAGAAGAAAGAAGAAAACAGAAAATGGAAAGAGGAAAGAAGAGAAGGAAGGGGAGGAAGAAGGAGAAGGAATCACAGAGATAAAAGAGGGAAAGAGTGGTTAGAGAGAGAAAAACAGAATAGGAAGAGGGAAGGAGGGGAAGTGGAAGAGGGGAAGGAAGGAAGGACAAGAGGGAAACAGTACATCCTTGCAACTGTTTTAAACTTTCTGGTGTAACAATATTTGTGGGAATGTGAGAGTGGTATACACACACACTCAAACACACACATATACAAATGGGCACATACATAAATTTACACACACACATACACACACACACACACACACACTGGCTAGTATGCCTCTGCTTGCCTCACTGTGGAATCCAAGCATGTTTCTCTGGATATCCACGCATGTTGGAGTCCTGGGCTAGGAGACTATCCATATTTGTTCCCTCTAATCGTTCCCAGAGTTCAGACCATTCATTCTCTGTCTGGAAGCGAACTTGACATGTTTGGGATCATCCAAGGGGGATAAAAAGTCATGGTAGAAAAGTACATGTCAGGTTCTAATTCCTTATTCTCAACTACATGTAGTGGGCCAGAGGCCTTGGATGCTGGTCTTTGCTCACTGGGAGTGATGAACGTTGCCACCATTTCTCCTCTGCATCCATGCAGACATGTCTCTAATATGGCATCCCACCGTGATCTGCCAAATACTGTCTATAATTTCACTATTTCGGGCTTTAGAAACCTGCCTTATTTTAACAGTCACACTTCCACTCAAATAAAAGAACCAGAGCTTGTGATGTAAGACCTCCGGCTAGCCTGAACCCTCCCCCTTACTACATTTAATAAAACCAGCAGCTAGAATTTAATAGCATTTAGAAAAACATGAAGCCATCTCCAGGAGTTCTTTGGAGTGTTTTATATTCTACAGTTAATATTAAAAAATAAAAGATGCTAGAATCTGCCTCTGGCTCAAAAAACTATTTCCTTCACACTGGCTGACAGAGATAACTGCCAAAATTAGAGATGAGTCTCCCAAAACTGTGTGTGTGTGTGTGTCTATGTGTGTATACAAGTGTGTTTATATGTATATATGTGAATGCATGCGTGTGAATATATATCAATGTATATATAAGTGAATGTGTATGTGTGAGTGTAAGTATATGTGCACATGTATATGTGTGATATCTATATATGAGTACATGTGTGTGAATTTATATATTTGTGAGTACGAATGAGTGTGTGTGTGTATGAGGGTGTATGTCTATGTGGGTATGATTATGAGTGTATGTGTTTGTGTGAGTGTATATGTGTATGAATGAGTGTGTACAGTTGCATATATGTATGATGTATATGTGCAAGTATATGTATATATGTGTACCTTTGTGCATACATGTGATGTGTTGTACGTGTTGTATGCACACTCTGTGTGTGTGTGTGTGTGTGTGTGTTGGAGATAATTCAAAGAGTTATGACATAAAAGGGTCAATACATCTTTTTATGATCATGATGACTTCACTGACTTATCTGTTATTTTATTGAGCTATTTAAATCTATACATAGTAACCACCCAGAAGTGGGAGAAGTCACTCCCATCGAAGTGCTCAGAGCAAAGTTCCCTGGTTTATTGCACATCAAATGTTTTCAGGCTGACATGCCATTCATGGGGATTATAAGCACACCCAGGAGATCCATTCCCAAATACACCAACTTGTTAGCCATCACTGGACTCGGCCTATTTCCTACGGGAAATACAAAAAGTTTTGTTTTCAATAAAACATATGGGCCAAATTAGAAAGTAAATAAATGAATACAACTCAAGAATCCACGATAACACTTGCCGAGCAGCAGGTCAGGCCAGATTTAATCTGAAATCTCTCTGCTGTGAGTAAATGGTTATGTCACAGCATCCGTCTTTAATTATTCGCCTCTTCTCAAAGGCTTGCCTCATAATGTGCTGCTGGGTTAACCACAAACACTTGCACTACAAGATCTCTCCTATTGACTAGTTCAACCCCCTTCCCCTTTCTCCTTTTGTGTTCTTTGTTACATTGTCAGAACTCCTGGAAAGGAAATACAGAGATGCTGCCTAAACTATCCCAGTATTGACTCTATAAATATTTCCATGCGAAGTAAATCAGCAGTGTGTTCTTTTGACTTGTGAAGAGCATCGTAGCCCATTTAGCTGTCTTGAATGCAGGACTGTAGCGTCACAATGTTGTCCTTTTATGGCTGTATTCGTCTAAAAGTCCCTGGTTGTTCAGGACCATTTGCAAAGAACACAGAGAGCAGTTGTAGCTTACAAATGAGGATAAGTCCATGAGGCAACTGCGTGCACATTTTCTTCCTGAGTCACTCCCCACCCCCTCCTCACCTACCTCTGTGAGAAAGAACGTGCTCTGACTGAGCTCTAGAGGGATGAGATCAGCCACCTCCTCAGCACGTGCTGTTCATCTGCTCCATCCCAGCACAAGTGCTGGATCCCAGTGGTGTGGGTTGCCATCTCCTCAGACTAATCCAGGGAGAACTTTGTGGCAGAAACGTGTAGAACATGTGGGAATGATGCAATGTTAATGAAATGACTGTCAGGATTGGCTTAGTTTATCAATATGGGAAGGTGTGCATGTGTGTGTGTGTGTGTGTGTGTATGTGTGTGTAAATGTGTTTGTGTGTGTCTGCATGTGAATGTATATTGTGTGCATGTGTATGTATGTGTACGTGTGCATGCATGCACACATGTGAAGTTAGCTTTGGATGTCATTCCTTAGGAGTTGGTCATTTTATATTTTAGGTTCGTTGTCTGGAACCTGGAACTTGCCAGTTAAGTTAGGTTGGCTAGCCCGTGAGCCACAGAGATTAGCCTCCATTTCTGGCACAGCTGACACACAGTGTGGGCACTGGAAATCAAACATAGGAAGCAAGTACGTCATCCACAGAGCTGTCTCATTTGCCCCTGATAGGAGAGTATCAAAAGCTTCCTGATGCCTGGACCCAATGCTACTTATCTGAAATTTTTATTTGACTATTTATGATGAGTTCTCTGTTCAGTTATGTTTCCTTGTTGAGATGTTACAAGTTAAAGACAGAATTCATGACACACTTGAAGAGAAGAGGCTACCATGAAAATTCTTTCAACACCAATATCATCAGTTAATGACATATACAGTTTCACTTCCAGGAATGGAGAGAAGTATCCTCCAATTCTCTATCAGTTATATCATGGTCACATATGTCAGGCCATGATATGCAACCCTTTCTGTGACCTGTGGCTCAGCTAAGTGGTCTAAGCCCTTGTTAAAACAAAAAGCCCTTTGCCTGCAAGGTTTAGAGTAAATTTGGTCATTTCTTAGGCATTTGCCTTTCTGTGACCCTCATGCACATCCATGTGCCTTGATATTAAGACAGTGAGGAACACCAGAAAGAAGGGTGTCTTAGAAGATAACAAATCAAAGAGACTTCCTGGCTCCCCATAGCCTTGCATTTAGTGTGTCCTCTTAGGGTATCTGTGGGGCACCATGCTGTTTTATATCCACTTGATGGTCAGAGAAAAAGAAAAAACAGGGAACCCATACAGAATAATGCAGCAAGAGAACCAAGATCAAAGGAGGAAGGGGACACTGGAGAGATGGCTCAGGATTTAGGAGCAGTTACCCTACTCTTTGACTGCAAGATAGAAAAATGTGTCATTTGCTTTTGACACACAGTTTGTATTCTTTTTCTTTCTACTTGATAAGGTCATTGTTAGACCACAGCTGATATCTGAAACATTCTTTACACTTAGTGAGAAAATAAATTATGATGTAATGTACACACACCCTCCCAGATAGAACCACCCTTAATTCTGAACACAATTCCTGTGGAATCCAGCCATGTTAAGAAATTTCCATTTACCCTGCCCACACTAATATTAAGTAGTTAGTTGAAAATTAGCAAGCCTGAAGGTCATCAAGAATGATCTCCTCCCTCATAATCAAGTTCAGGCCAATGCAGTCATAAGCCTGGTAACACACTAATTTGAAGGATTAGCCTCACAATGCCTCCCCTTCAGAGCTAAAATCCTACATGTAAGGAAGCAAGGTAGTAGAATTTTTGAGGCTTTTAAAGAGAAGCTAGTTCCTCTTGGTAAAGTTGAATAGATTTAGTTTTCTTTCCTTGTCTTTAATTCATTTTATACTACTCTTTTATATGATTTTTGCTCCTAAGAATGGGATTAGAATTGTATCTTTGGCCCTGCACGGAGACACGGGTGTCTGGTAAACAAGGAAGCTACACTGTTGTCTCATCATCAGGAGTTAATCCAAATGGTTAATAGTGCCATAGTTATGATCATGTGATGCTCTTGCAAAGGACCCAGCTGTGGTTCATAGCATCTATATAGAGGCTCACAGTTGTTCATAACTCCAGCTTGCAGGGATCCAGTGGCTTCTTCTGGCCTCCGTGGGCACCAGGCAAGCATATGGTACATGCTACATATATAAAGTCATACACATAAAAGCTAACATATCTTTTTAAGAAAGAGCTAATCCAGGTGAAGGTTGACTTGATGGTCTTTTTGACCATTGTCCACTCTTCTTCTGTGACAGTCTTCCCTCAAGGTAGACCCGTTGTGTCAATGCTTGTTTCAGGAAAGTTTCCTTCTACAACAGTCCTTTTGCTTTGACCCCTTCTCCCCCATATCACTAGCTATCTCCTATAGTAAATTCCATGTTTCATCTAAATCCATCCTCAGGAGACCCTGAGCAGAGGGGAAGCCATAGTGAGATACTGGTTGCTAACACTGATGTCACTGTTTGCCAGGATCATTGACAGTTGTCTTGTTCTACAGTCCTGAGATTGAGTATGAGACTGACTAGAATCACAGAACACATTCTGCCTAGTGTTATTATCCATCAATAAGCATCATTTAATTCTTTATTTATACTTTTTGATGACTATATGTATATATATATATATATATATATATATATATATATATATATATATATATATATGTGTGTGTGTGTGTGTGTGTGTGTGTGTGATTTCTTATGAGTTTTCATTAAATTGTCTTAAATTTAGTTCAAGTGTAGCCACTTGATAAAATTGTTAATGTAAATATTTTGTCTTTATATTTCTTTTGTTCTCTTTTTTTCTATTTATGGATTAACATTTACATTATAGGTCTTCATTCCTTCACTTGAAAATTACTATGACCCATGACCATGGAAAGTTTCACTCTACTAATTGTTGAGCCCAGACTCTGTCCTGCTCTAAGTTCTTCCTTATGATATAAAATTGTGGTGTTTCAGACATACCTTGCTCCCAGAGCCTCCATTCTACTGGCAGTGTTGGAGTCTTTCGATGGAGGACCATTATAAGGCTGTCTGAAGAGTCTGCCATTATCTGTGCAGCATAGAATGTTAAATGATTTGTTCCTGGGAGTCGAAAATGTGTCATCTTACAAGTTTATAAGGGAGAACTGACTGTAAGGGCTCGTGCACATATTAAAATCATATTATGAAAACCAGGCCCAAGACTTTAGGGATACACTAAACTAAGGGTAGAATATATAAGTTACTCACCACCTAGCATTGAATGGCAATGGCTCGAGCAACCTCTCTTATGAGCACCTACTGTGTTTATCAAGAAACAACACACAGAGAACTCTCAGGGGGTTGACTTAACTTGGTCTGCACTGCCGATGAAGCCTACTGTGCTGCTGACTACTGCTGTCTTCTACTTCACCATCTGCACCTGCCATCCCCCATCTGCACCTGCCATCCCCCATCTGCACCCGCCATCCTCCATCTTCACCTCCTATTCCCCATCTGCACGTGCTATCCCAAACCTGAACCTGCCATCCCCCATCTGTATCTGCTATTCCTCATCTGCACCTGCTATCTCCCATCTGCACCCGCTATCCACCAAATGCACCTGCTGTCCACCATCTGCACCTGCTCTCCACCAAATGCACCTACTATCCACCATCTGCACCTGCTATCCACAATCTGCTCTTTTTCTCATCTGCACCTGATCTAATCCTTTGCATCTACATCTGGGCCCAAGTTTACAAATTCACTATCAAATTTTAGGATCCTCATTCACAGATTCACCAGTTTGTCCAGCATCATCTCTGCAGTACATTCTACTTTCATTGACTTACTAGAATCCCCATCATTTCCCAGCTTTGTCTTCCCAGATCTCTTTGAAACACCTTGCCACATTAGTAGACAGCCTGTAACTTCCATATACAGCTATGTTCATTATGGGGTATGTTGTGTATGATCTGGGAATTAAGAGTAGCAATTAAAATTTCAATAAAATAACTCATGCTCATGTCAGCTAAAGACTAGCTAGAAAAGGGCTGGCATTGACAACATACAACAAATAAAAAAGTATATAATTGATTAGTCCTAATATGATATATATACATATATGTATGATTGATTATATATATAATTGATTATATTATTGATGATATATGTGTGTGTATGTGTGTGTAGGATGATATGTATGGATATTGATTCATGAATTATAGCAGGATTGTCATGACCTCACTTTTACTAAGCATTTAACAATGATGGTGTATATCATTAGGAACAGAATTTCCGAGAATTTTTTTAACTTATTGTTTCCTCTAAATCTCCAAAGTGATGGCAACAATCTCAATACAGTAGGAACATAAAAACATGTTAAGTGGGACATGAATCCCTTTTTTCTTGACTAGATATGGCATTCCCTACAGCCGGCTCTCTATTGTCCTTTGAATGTGGATTTCCCCTAGGCTCTGACTTGATTTTGCTTAGAATGCTGAATGATTCCTCATTGTTTGAACTAGGATGCCACTCCTGTTTCCCTTACCAAGTTTCATAACCACTGAGCTGGAATGGGAAGAAAAGATCTGTGTCAATGGCAAATCTAATGTCCAATCCCCCCCCCTCTGCAGTTATGACAACATGTAATAAGAATCTGGGCTTTAAATTTTTTGATTGCCACAGGAAACTGTACAATTTGGGACAATCAATGTGGATCAACTGTCCCCTGCCAAGCATTCCAGGAATCTACACATATACATCCTCTCTGATCTGTTCTGTACCCTTTGACTGTCCTCTTACCATCAAAAATATTTAAATTCTGTTCACATAGCAGATGTCAGCAGATAAATGCCAAAATTTACTGTAGGGCCCTACTTGGGAATTTTCTTATAGATCTCAGACATAGAGTACCCTGAAAACACATGGCGGTTTGGATATATTTCATTTTCATAGGGAAAACAATAAAAGGATCATGTCTGAAGGAAAAAATTAGACTTCCCATATATAGAACATAACTGAATTTTAAGTAACCACTTTAAAGATATTCCTGCTGTTTTGGTGTAATCTAGTAAGCCACACACAATTAATTTCATATTTCTCTGGCATTACTTTTCAGAATTTCATGTTGACATAATCTGTAGAAAGGGGGTGAGATGACATAGACAATATGTTAATGTTCCTATGCCCACATAAAGTATTTCAGTTCAGAACAGAGATCTGGCTCTACAGGATAATTTCATTCTGCATTACAAATATGAAACTATCATTTTCACATTAATTATCTAAATACTAGTCACATCTAGATCTAAGGCTTAAATTGAAGTATAGATGGTTTTCTATGAATCCCATGGTTCCTTCTTCTCAGATATATCTAGGCTTTTGCAACATTTGTTGACAAAACAACCAGCACAGGTAGGCTGTGTGCCCTGGGGACTGAGCTCAGCTCTCCATAGCAACAGTGAATGACCTGACACAACACAAAACTTTGCGGAAAACATCAGAGGTTGCTGTGCATAACGAGCCCCAAGTTTTGGGAGATATAGTCTCAGGAAAGGACTATATAGTGCAGCCTAATTATCCACATTATTGTCAGGTAGGAAAGAAAGCAAAGGGGACCATATTTTCTCTTCAAGGGCAAATGACCAATATCCTAAAGACCTCCCACTAACTCCTACCTCCTAAGGCCCCCCCACCTTTTTCCAGTACAGCCATCTGCAAACTGTACCTTTAACATCTGGTTCTTTGGGGACCATTCAACAACATCCAAACTGTACCAATCACCAATGATGATTCAGATAAAGGATATATTTCTTGCAACCATATCAGTTTGAAAAAAAAAAAAGAGCTAAGGAACCAATTTGTTTTTTTTTTCAACTAAATGTTATTTAATTCTGAGCCACAAAAGCTATAGATAAATTCCTTAAGAGGAAAAAAGACTAGTAGATAAGTGGGTAAGCTGATTTTTCTATCAATTAATTCATTAATTATAAAAATGAAGGATTATTACTACTGGAAGATCTCACTTTTAGCCCTTGGAGATGATAATTAAGATTCAATACCTTGTTTTTGTAGGACTGAGGTGCAAAATTTAGTTTCTACAGAACACTTGAAGTCCTGATGGACCAGCCTTCATGTTACACCTTCAAGGCCAGCAAGGCAGGTCATGTACCAGTCTTCAAAAGGATGCTTCTTTTGTTACCTCCTTTGCTGATCCATCCTTTCTTAATGTCCTTTGCTAATATCCAGATTTAATGGAGAAAGATCTCCTTATTCTGTGGCCAATTATGTAGCTTCTTCAATAACAGGTTCCTACCATTGGGTTCTCGGATGTGTCATAGAGTTTTCATAAGTGCTATAATCTCTATAAACTCCCAGGCTTTGTTCACAAAAAAAAAAAAAAAAAACATCATGGAAGGCAGTGAAAAAATTAAAAAGAAGACAATGTATCATTTATTTTGTAGCGATCCTTTGGAAAGTCTCACCACAAGTCTCCCAAACCCCACCCCTTTATCTACTACTTTTGTCCCAGGATATCTTCCTCTGTGCCATCCTACTCCTCAAAGTATTTTCCCTCTATACAAATTTTTTAGAAATGATGTTTGCCATTGTTGACTGAGGTACATTGCTACATGAAAAGAGAACAGATATGTATCAGCATAAATGAGTCAGACAGCATAATGTTTTCCTCATGACCACTTTTCTGCCTTAGTACCATATCTGTACATATTTACCTCAAAGGCCCTCAGTCTGTTCTAAAGACATTACACCTTCCTGGCCATGCCCACTGGTTCAAACCTATGGTCGTATATGATTCACAGGGTAACGGCTGCTGAACCAATTACTACATCCCGGGGAAACTTCACAGGTCACCCTGTATGTGATCTTAGAATACAACATTTTGTCATTATGGTATAGATGAAGTTTGACACATAGCTGTGTCTTTACAGCTATACACTTTTGCATACCTTTTAGCTTATCTGAAAAAAATATATAATTTATAGATAATCCGAAGGTCTGTGTACTAGATTCTCATTAATCTTTGGCAGCAAGTTATTAAAATATTTATTTTTCATTGTGCTTTATGTTCAAAAAATGTCAAGTGCTATGATAAATTTAATATTTATTTTGGGTATTTTGATATAGGGTCTCTCTCATATTATAGCCTAGGATTGCCTGGAACTCATTGTATATGGCCTGAGCTAGCCTTGAATCTGCAGCAATTTTCCTGTCTCAACTTCTCCAGGATTGGGAAGATAGGCATGAGCTAAGACAATAATTTTAATAATGTAAAGCATCATCAGTAATCTTTGCAATAAATATTTGTACCTAATGTGCGAGTGGACGAATTTGGAAGTAATAAAACCTAATGAGATCGGAAAAAAATTTCCAAGTACGTATAAATAACTATATGTGAAAACCTAGAATTATGTCTGACCTCAATGCAGGCAGGATAACTTGCAAAATATGCTCATAGCAGTGACTAACAATAACCTTAGTGGGATTTGTAGTAAATTATAGACACTTGGTTAGCGATTCCAATAGAGTACTCTCTCAGGTATTGTAAGACACAAGGAACCCACGGCACATAACTCCAAGGATTGAGTTTCAGGTCCTCTTCTACTGTAGGATCTCTATGTGACACAAGGAACATCTTGATTTCCCTGAGTGCATTATTTCACCTGTGCCTTGGAGAGATGTGTAACTTATGTAGCTTACAGGGTTAAATTGAGAAGCAAGAACAAAACTGGGAAAAAACACAAAATGTGTTACTGTTCTAACATCTTCCAAGAATTAAAGCCAGGGGCTGGAAAGATGGCTCAGCAGTTAAGAGCACTGACAGTTCTTCCAGAAGTCCCAGGTTCAATGCCCAGGATTTACATAGAGGTTCGTAACCATATCTCATTCTAGTCCTAGGGGATTTGTCTCCATTTTCTGTCCTGCATGGGGACTTCACACACATGGTATATGGATATATGAACATGGTATATGAATATATATATATATATATGAACACACACACACATATATATTCAGAGGCAGAGCACCAATATGCATAAAAATAAATTTTTAAAATACTTTTAAAGAAATTGATTCTCTTTCCACAACTTTCTCTTTTTTTTCCTCACAACTTTCTAGCAATTAAAAATCAACTTTCTTTCTCTACTATTTTCATGACTAACAAATAATTGTTGCGCTGATGCCACCTATGTGTAGTTCATGCAGTTAACACACACTTGTTACTCCTCCACTCAACACTTGGTTCAAGGAGCTTGGGTTTGGCAATGAGACTGTGTGGATCAAGTCCAGGTTCCTCTGCAGAGGTCTCTGTGGGCTGTTTAGACAACCTTGGTATAGAGAATTCTCTTAGAAAACTGTGTTTGATGATTTGGAGCAAAACACACATATGGATCAAATTTCCCTGAAAATGCATCAGGATTGAAAACTCAACTAGAAAAACAAAAGCACTTGGCTTTGCTTAAGTATGTAAGGATAGGCTAAAATGCTTGACAGTCCCCAAGTCCTGCTCCACTGCTGTGCCATGTATTCTCACACACTGGTGCTTCATGTCATTTGACTCTGAATGCTAAGCAGTTTCTCCATCCCTATTGCAAGATTTTTATAGCTATAACATTTCTCTCTTGGGACTCTAAGATTTTCATAAGTATGTACATATAAAATCCAACCAGTTATAAACATTGTCTTATTAAATTCTGGTATAACTCAATGAACGGGGTGTGGCTTCTAACGATTTGCTCAGACTATTCTGTGGCTAATTCCCAAGTTTCTGTGCACCAACAGAATGCTAGTAAGCAGAGGTCAACTCAGTTGAGTACCTCTGAACCAGTATTATGAGTCCATTTTTCTGCAAAGTGACAGGTCAATGCAGTGGGCCAGATGCGAGCATCTCTCTGATTTAATGGAAAACCCAAACTACCCTAAGCTACTCACATCTCCCCTCCAGTACTACACAAGAATCAACTGCAGTTTGTTTAATTATTTATCTTCAATGGGAATCGAGAAGAGACCAAACCAATTTAAAGCGTGGGATAGCAGTGGGCAGTGGTTAGGGTTATATCCACATTCACCCCCATTTCCTTCTTATTGTTCTCCCCACTTCTTAATTTCTTCCTTCTATCTAAATTCTAAACAGATTCTTTTTTTGGTCTTAAATAAATTTAAGTCACTGTCATTTAATGATCTCCATTTTTAAAATAACTGCAAGCATAATTCCCATCTATACTTAGGGTAACTTTCTGATCCAGGAATGAGTTAACTAAAGAAAGTGTGTTAAGAGGTCATCAGTGACAGTGTGGTGTGACAAAACCTTAGCTCTCTATGGCCACTGCTATTCATAAAAGTGGTAAGTTTGTAGTTTCATGATGGGAGGAGGATACTACTCACTGCCTACTGGCTAAAGCAGTTGTGTCTGTGTGTACTCAGGTATACGTGCATAAAATACATGTACATATGGAGATGTGCACACATTATGCATGCACATCAAGAGGATAGTCTTGGCTATTGTTCCTCTGGAATGCTAGACACCTTAGCTTTTGTTTGTTCATTCAGTTGGTTGTTTGTTCTTTTGAGAGAGGGTCTCACTATGTAGCCCTGCCAAACCTGGAATTCACAGTGATCTGTCTGCCTCTCTGCCCCTTTGCTCCCTAAGTGCTCCCTAAGAAGCTAAATGAATTCCCACACAGGTTGCTGCAACCTTAGAAGGTTTAGTAAGGCCGCAGAGATGGCTCAGGATAAGCTGCTTTTCTTGAAGTATGAAGACCTGAACCCATTCCCCATCACAAAGCCAGACACAGTTTCTGTAATCCCAATACTGAGGAAACAGAGACAAGGAGACCTCTTGGCCAACCTTGTCCAGGAAAGTTCCAGGCCAGTAAGAGAAAAAAAAATTACTGTCTCAAAACCCTAAATGGCTGGGTGTGTTGGCATCTGTCTTAATTTTAAGGTGCCCTCCATTCATGCTCCATGCACATGTGGCTTTGTCATTTATCACTGCAGCTGAATAAGGGAAAGACAGGAATAGCCAGTGAATTGTAAAACCCACAGTCACATAGTACATGGGCCATGCTCTCTAGAGCAACATTAACTCCCAGCCTTCATTTTGTCATGTTAATAATAAATAATCATATTGCATTATTTCACTGTGGAGGCTCAAATCCTTCCAGTTGTACAAAGGTCATAATGTGAGGTCACACACCCAGATTCTATTACTTTAAAGAATATGTTATGCTAATCCTGAGCATGCTTGTATCTAAAGCACACACATATTTGAAAGTCCTCCCAGGCCCTTCTTAGACTGTGTTCATGTTGTTATCCTACCCTCAACATGGCTCCACTTATAGAAAAGGCTCAACTCTAATGCTATATTTCTTAAACTTAGAGTTTATTATTGGGTCAATCTGATAAACTATAGGACTCAATGCCAGACAAGAGGGCAATGTAATACTTTATTTTGTTTCAGTGTACTGCATTTAGTATGCACCTCTGTCCTGGACCAAGTGGACTTTTTATTATTATAAGTCTAGTAAAAACAAAGTTCACAAAGAACCATTGTTAAATAATGATCGTTTTTTTCTAGTAGGTAGACTTACCAGGACCAGTTTCCATGGGTCTGTGCATGAATGATAAGCTGTTCACTTTTCATTTATGTAGAATTTATAATATAAATGAACTTTTCATTTATTTTAAAACAAATTTTAAATGACATGGATTCATAAACTATTTCAGTAAAGAGCTGATTAAAATCTGCTCCATAGCAATTTCTTTGTTAGGGACATTTGATGTCTTTGTAATAGATCCATTTTGCTGAAGCAAGGGTGTAAATTACATTCAAACTGGTGAAAAATAAGAGCTTTTTCAATACTTTTTACTACAGTTTTTATATCTACAGTATATTTTAAAAATCTACTCCAATTCTTTTTTCCCCTTTAAATTGGGTAACAGCCTGTATGCAGCCTTGAGATAATTCTGAATTTGACTAGGTCTTCGCATCTAGACATCAGTATTGGCCCACCTTCTTTTCTCATGGACCACATGTAACTAAAAGACATCTCTCCATGGATCACCCCTTCATCTGATGTCCTGAAAGCAGAGGAAATGACTGTTATAGATCCTCTTTGTGTACAGAAAAAACCTGAAAGATAGAGTTGGTCTCAGTCTGCCTCCCATTGTCTGTCTGTCTCCATCTGTCTCCCTCTGTCTCTCTCTGTTTCTCTTTTGGTTTGTCTCTGTCTCTGTACGTGTGTGTGTCTTTTAGCCTCTGTCTGTATTTTTCTCTCTATCTCTCTGCCTATCTTCTCCCTGTCCTTCTCTGTCTCTTTTTTCCACTCCTTCATTAGGTTTCTGTCTCTCCATGTCTTTCTATCTGTCTCTGTATGTCTATGTATGTCATACATAAAGAAGAAAGACAATGTCTCTCTCTCTCTTTTTTTTTTCTGTCTCTACCCCTCTTGTTCTTGCTCTCTCTGTGTGTGCATGAACATGAATATACATGCATGACAAACAGATGCACAGAAAAGCCAAAGGTCTACATTGGGTATGTTAATAAATGCACCCTTATTTTCTGGGACAGGGTCTCTCATAGAACTCAGAGCTCATGCCAGTGAGCTTCACAAATCTGCTTATCTCCATTTCCCCAGTACTGGAATGACAAAGTTGCACCACTGCACCTGGCTTTTTATACCAGTGCAGGGAGTTTTAATTTAGGTACTAGCGATTGCAGATTGCATAGCAAACACATTAGTAATGTAGTGATCATCCCCACCCCTAGTGTTTTCCCCATTGAAACAACCCAATGTATATACAAAAGCTGTGAGCAAAGTCATTGCTTTCTTCATTAGGCAACAATTGTACTTCTGAGGTGAAGTTTGGGGCGCCCTAATTGACTATCTTTTCTTCATACTGTTAGGCCTCAATGAGACTTCCAATAGTCTGGCTTCTACTATTGTTGTAAGCAAAAACATTGATTTATCTTCTATCCAGAAGCCTTGGTACATTTTTTATATCATTTTCATCACATTCGTTATGAGAGGGGTATAATCATGACAAGGCAGTCAATAGACAGGTTCCGTATCTGGTACCTGAAGATGCAAGCTATCACCCCAGTCTGTGGCTCATTGGTTGTGTTCAGGCATCGGTAAGATGAAGGTCATAGTATCCACTCACTCTTATCTTCTCCCTGCTACTTAGGAACCAACTGCAAACAGATCTGTAGAAAATACGTTTTCCCGGGAATAAAATTAACTCCAACAATAAGCTAAAAGATGCAAAGTTGAGTTCAAGGCCCTGGGGTAGGATGTCACTGGACTAGGTCATGTGGGAAAAAGAATCTCAGAAGGACTCTGTGAATTCTAAACCAAATGAAGACTCCAGGGAAGAATGGGCATGGTGCTTCTGCTGCCTGCTCACATACAGACTGTAACCTGAACATTCACCAAATGCTCCCCTGGACCTTGCTTTCAGTGCAGATGATTCTCCCCCTGCTTTAAAATCCTTCCTCCCTTACACTCAGGCTCCTTTTAAGAGGAGGCATCTCCCTTGCTCTTAGAGTGGATAAAATTTCAAGTGCCCTTTCTTAGTTTTCAAACAGGAAGCAGTTTTTTTTTCCTTTTCCTGCCTCTCATTTTAATTTTGGGACAAGGTGCCCTATGAAGATCTTTAATTAATATACATTTAGACCATATCTAAACAGCAAAACTAAATCTCATTCTGGCGCTCACTTTCAATCACATCTTTAACCTACCCTTTTTGCATCTGCAGAGAAGAGGACTCTTATATTCCCCACCTCTGGGTCTCCATCTTAGGACCATGAAGAATTTCAGATTTCATTTCTCACCAGAGTGAACACAGAGACCAACCCCTAGTTCTCTGCGTGTTTTTGTTTTCAGTTTTATTCACAAGGGAAACAAAAAACATCTGGCTGCCAATAGATGTTGTGATCCACTAAACATCTCCACAACATAATTTTTTTCTAAGAGGTGTGGCTAGGAATGAGTCAAAGATCACCAGGCCCTCTTCTTGTCTGCTGTCCACACCAAGAAACCCATGGATCCAAGTTTGCCAGAAAGGATGTGTCCACTAAATAAAACCTATCAATCGATTACATACAAGAAGCATGTTTTCTTATATTTTCAGTTTTCTTTATTTTATTTATTTGTTTTGTTATTAAACATTAAAGTCTCAAGTTTCTCCTTGATGCAAAGATGAACAATAATTTCCAGATCTCGAGCATCCTTCTCAAGCACATCTGAAAGAAAGGCATAAAAAACATGCCAGTTGGCAAAGACACACTCGTATCCCCATGGAAAAGGAAAAAATAAAACAAGAAGCTAAGATTATTGCTCATCTGAGAGTCATGTGGGTCCCAACTTCCTGTGATCTCAGGGTGACCACTGTTCAAGTGGCCCAGCCAGCAAACAGGGGGAAATCAGATTTCACAGGGTGATCTGTCCAGGAAGAAAACTTGGCTGAACATGTTGAAAACATGGTCCAGCTGGTGCCTCACTGTATGTGGGGAGCAAATCTCACTTCTGAAATTCTGAACACATACCCTCTGGGCCCTAGGCCAGTGATGACTCCCAGCAGCTCAGGCATGCAGGGAGGGCATGCGAGCAGGGCAGGTTGAAAGGGAGTGACCATTGTGAATGAGGTGATAACATTGGCCAAAGAGGGAGGAAAACAGGCCGCCAAGACTTGCTTAGGGTCAGTGCACGTGGGTCTGTAAATCTCCTTCATGGATCATTAGCGCTGAAAGGAGTCTCTGGATGCCATTCAGTGGATTCCTCATCTTCCCCAGGTCACTTCAACAAATGGGTTTCCTTTCAGGTCTAATAGATGTTTCAAGAAAGAACATGCCTGAACCTTTCCTTCTCTTTCTTCTCTCCATTTTCACCTCTCCCTTATTCTGCCCTTCCTTCCTGGATACCTTCTTTCCTTGTTTCTTTCCATCTCCTAAATTTTCTACCTCTTTGTTAAGTGTTGTTGTTCTTTACTGAGCAGGTTAATAAGGCAAAAGTTCAGAAAATAAATAAAAATGTCAGGTCTGATCTTTGTACAGTGCATGCCAGTATATGGGAGTGTAAGCCAGATACCTTGCAAATACACAAAAGAGACAGAGAGAACATGTGAATATGCGTAAGGCAACTCATGCCACCCCTAGGAAAGCAAGTTTATTCAAATTTTTATTCAAAAACATGTATTTGAGGACCATCTGTATTCAAAGGCTCTGTATGTAATGGGAAGGTAAGTGTATATTTGTACATGTGTATATGTACTGGACTTGCATGAATACTCGTATGTGTATACTAGTGTATGTGCACATATGTGTGCATACATAGATGCAAACATGTTTGTGTGTTCAAGGGTTGCATGGGTGGACAGACATGCATATGTGTGTATGGTGTGTGGTAATCAGGATGGTCATGTGGCAACAGAAACAGTGAAGCACTCTGGGAACGGCAGAGTCCTGCATCAGCAGGCATAGAGAAGGTATTTTGAGCAACATCATTTAATCTCCCATATAGCCCATCCACTGGCGTTTTCTTTTGAGCCTCTATGTGCACTCTTACTCATTTTGTCAGCTTTATTCGAGTGCCTTATGGACATTGGCTGTCTTTTAATCTAAATTATAACGGGGTCCATGACGACATCACCTTGGAAATGCCTTTCTCTGCACCTTGCTCAGATAACTAGAATCTACTTAGAGAAGACTAAAGACAGCCAACCCATTTCCCGGGCACGTTTTGACATCCCCTACCACTGCAGGACTTCTGATAGGAGTTTGAATGAAGGTCACTGCTTTGAATGAAGGTCACTGCTTGTCAAAACCCATTCTCCATGGCATAACGTTTACATGGAAACGTCATACCTTCAGACTAGTTGATGTGATTGCACATGGCTTCTAAACGATGCCGGATAGGAAGTGGGTGAATGCGTCTAGTTTTCAAATGACTTCTCTTGCTGGCAGCAGCTGCTGACATTCTCAGTTCACGTTGAGGGAGCCCTGGGCTGAACTCCACATGCATGCCCTGTCACACTGTACATGTTTTCAATCAGTACTACAAGGCTGTGCTTTTCTCAATGTCAAAACCCACACACAGTCTCATGAGGAATGAAGATGCCTAAGCCATAACGCTGAGTTGTAGGACCTAATACCCATGTAATGATGGGATTGGCTGCAGGGCACATTTGGAAATAATCTTCAGCCTTTGGGATTAAGACCAAGGGCAGGAAATAATAAAACTGTGTGAAACTATACCACCTCCTCCTTCTGCTCCCAGCAGCCTGCAGTACAGGTTGAGAATATCTGTGCTCCACAGGAATCAGGCAATGCTAAGCAATGCCCAACAACAGGAAAGCATACAGTTGAGCCATGAGTGAGCATCTCACAGAAAGCAATGAAGACAACAGTGGATGAGGGAGGGTAGGCCCCAACTCATATGCAGATGTTGGAGGTCTGTAAACATCTCATCAGACAAATGGACAAGGGAAATGCTTTCCTAAGTAGCATACACTTAACCCAAGAAACTCAATGACACATGGATTTTATGGAGCCAGGGAACTCAGTAATATTTGTCAAAGGATTGGATACTGTGGTGAATATGGATAACATCTGTGGCTCAGCTAAGTGGGCCGAATGTAGTGAGGCTGGCCCATCTGCTGGCATTTTCCACAAACACTGACTCTGACAGAGTATCCTCCAGAAGGGAAAGTGCCCAGTGGGTCAGAGGTCATCTGTTCAGCTAGTTCTACAGTGCTCCAACCAATCACAGGAGAGGGGGTGAGAGGTAAAGAGGCAGAGAGAGAGAGAGAGAGAGAGGGGAGAGAGAGAGAGAGAGAGAGAGAGAGAAAGAGGAGGAGGAGGAGCAGGAGGAGGAGGAGGAGCAGGAGGAGGAAGAGGAGGAGCAGGAGGAGGAGGAGGAGGAGGAGCAGGAGGAGGAGGAGGAGGAGGAGCAGGAGGAGGAGGAGCAGGAGGAGGAGGAGGAGGAGCAGGAGGAGGAGGAGGAGGAGCAGGAGGAGGAGGAGGAGGAGCGGAGGAGGAGGAGGAGGAGCAGGAGGAGGAGGAGGAGGAGCAGGAGGAGGAGGAGGAGGAGCAGGAGGAGGAGGAGGAGGAGCAGGAGGAGGAGGAGGAGGAGGAGGAGGAGGAGGAGGAGGAGCAGGAGGAGGAGGAGCAGGAGGAGGAGGAGCAGGAGCAGGAGGAGGAGGAGCAGGAGGAGGAGGAGGAGCAGGAGGAGGAGAAGGAGGAGGAGGAGGAGGAGGGAGGGAAGGAGGAGACAGAGAAAGGGAGAGAAGGAAGACCTCCATAATCTTTCCCATGACTGCCTTAATCCTGAAGGTCCCCCTGCTTTACCCATCAGTGCAGACTTTTGTATTCTTGTCATCCTTCTGGTCTGCCACCCATGTGTTTCTCCCACTCCTCTGGAGACCATGGTCAACCACAGTACTCACTAGTGATTATACTTGACCATATATCTGTGATTCTGACATGGACTTACATATATTTAATGTACATTTTCTCATGACCTTCTTCTCATTTGCAAATATCCTCTTCTGGGTGGTGCATACAAGTAGCTGATTATCAGCATGCAGATCCAATCTGATCCCAGGGTTCAAGGGACACAGAACAAATAAAAAGCATTGTAGAAGAGAGATAACAAGAGAGTCACTGAAGTTACAGGGGCAATCTCTATACAGAATGTCCCAAGCCCTCTTGATTATGTACTGTTTAAGGTGAAGCCTATCACAGACCAGTTGATTTCCAGTAAAGCCAATTTCTTCACACAGAATGCACACCTAGACCACTTTTACCCCCAGCCTATCCATTTTTTTTGATGGCTAATATTCTTGTAAGACACTTATGAACACATCAAAAAGTTGTTGCTGAGTTTGACAAAATAGCAAAGCATGACTGTATTTTTCTTTTTTGTCCCCAAAGGCATTTTCAAGTGTTTAAAAGCAAAACAGAAGACAGCTTCGATGTGCTAAGAGCTCCAGTAAAGCTCAGGTCATCGATAGTCAAACCATTTGCTAGAGTTGAATGAACAGATCTTAAGCACATCACTGATAACAATCCATCAGCCATGAAGCAGCATCTGGTAGCAGGAGGTTAGCCTCAATGGCTATCACCAACCAGACTTCCAGAGACACATCACAGAGTCACTTCTAATTTCACATGGGTAGGATTACATAGTGATTCGTGGCTTCCAATAACTTCCAGTTCTAACTTTACAAGTATAGAACATTTAAAGCTTTAATTCTAATGTTACTTACTGGTATCCCTTCACTGATAGAAATAGGGTTTTGAACATCTGCCTTACTCATCAGAGAAAGTACAGCAAATGAAAGACTGCGGCTCAACAGATAACCAGATCAGAGGTGGAAACTGTCCAACATTGCCACTGATCTGCCTTCACTCAGTTTCTTACGCACTTTAACACTACTTGCTGAATTTGTAGATTGAGAGTAATAGCTAGCAGGCTACTGTGAGAATTGCCTGTGTGTGTGTGTGTGTGTGTGTGTGTGTGTGTGTGTGTGTGTGTGTCTGTCTGTCTGTCTGTCTGTCTGTCTGTCTTCAGGACAGAGATTAAAAACCAGGTTTCTTTTTTATTGGATATTTTATTTATTTACATTTTAAATGTATCCACTTGCCCAGTTTCCCCCCTGGAAACACCCATCACATCCATCCTTCACCCTGCTTCTATGAGGGTGCTCCCCCCCCCACTCCCTCCTGTCCACCTCTGCATTCCCCTACACTGGGGCACTAAGCCTTCACAGAACCAAGGGCCTCTCTTCCCACTGATGCCAGACAAGGCCATCCTCTGTGATGTGATAAGAGCCATGGGCCCCTATATGTGTACTCTTTGGTTTGTGGTTTAGTCCCTGGGAGTTCTGGGGGGGGGGTCTGGTTGGTTGATGTTGTTGTTCTTCCTATAGGTTGCAAATCCCTTCTGCTCCTTCATTCTGTTCTCTAACTACTCCATTCGGGTCCCGTTCTCAATTTAATGGTTGGCTGCTAGCATCTGCCTCTGTATTTGTTGGGGTCTGACAGAGCCTCTATGGAGACAGCTACATCAGGATTATGTCAACAAGAACTTGGCATCTGCAGTAGTGTCTGGGTTTGGTGTCCATATATGGGATGGATCCTCAGGCAGGGCAGTATCTAGATGGACTTTCCTTCAGTCTCTGCCTAACACTTTGTCTCCACATTTCTTTTAGATGGGAACAATTCTGGGTTAAAAATTTGGAGATGAGTGGATGGCCCTATTTCCCAACTAGGGGCCTTGTCTAACATCTAGATATGTTCTCCACAGGTTCTCCCTCCCCTTTGCTGGGCATTTCAGCTAATCTCAACCTCTTTGGGTCCTGGAAGCCTTTTGCTTTCCTGGCACCTGAGACTTGCTGATGGCTACCCCCAGTTCTTCATCACCCATTGCTACACACCTCTGTTCAAATTTCTGATCCTCTGTATATCATCCCTGTCTCCTCCGATACCTGACCCTGTCCCCACTTTATCTTCCTTCCCCTCCTCTCTTCCTTCCAAATGCCTCCCACCCCCTACCTCCCTTCTAAGAATGACTGAAGCATCCACACTTTGGTCTTCCTGCTTCTTGAGCCTCATATGGAGTGAATTATATCTTGGATATTCTGAGCTTTTTGGACAAATATCCACTTATCTGTGATTGCATAACATATGTGTTCTTCTATGACTGGGTTACCTCACTCAGTATATTTTCTGGTCCCATCCATTTACCTAAGAATTTCATGAAATCATTGTTTATAATAGCTAAGTAGTACTCCATATTGTAAATGTACTGCATTTTCTGTATCCATTCCTCTACTGAAGGACATCTGAATTCTTTCTAGCTTCTGGCTATTATAAATAAGGCTGCTATGAACATAGTAGAACATATGTCCATGTTATATGTTGGAGAATCTTTTGGATATATGCCCAAGAGTGATATAGCTGGGTCCTCAGGTAGCACTATGTCCAATTTTCTGAGGAACCTCCAGACTGATTTCCAGAGTAGTTGTACCAGCTTGCAATCCCACCAACAATGGAGGAGTGTTCCTCTTTCTCCACATACTCGCCAGCAGATGCTGTCACCTGGGTTTTTATCTTAGCAATTCTGACTAGTACAAGGTGGAATCTCAGGGTTGTTTTAATTTGCATTTCTCTGATGATTAAGAATGTTGAACATTTCTTTAGGTGCTTTTCAGCCATTCAATATTCCTCAGTTGTAAATTCTTTGTTTAGCTCTGTACCCAAGTTTTAATACAGTTATTTGGTTCTCTAAAGTCTAACTTTTTACGTTCTTTGTATATATTGGATATTAGCCCTCTATCAGATGTAGGATTGGCAAAGATCTTCTCCCAATCTGTTTGTTGCCATTTTGTCCTATTGACAGTGACCTTTGCCTTACAGAAGCTTTGTAATTTTATGAGATCCCATTTGTCAAGTGTTGATCTCAGAGAATAAACTATTGATATTCTGTTCATGAAATTTTCCCCTGTGCCCACTCTGTTCTATTAGTTTCAGTATATCTGGTTTTATGTGGAGGTCCTTGAACCACTTAAACTTGAGCTTTGTACAAAGAGATAAGAATTAATCAATTTGCAGTCTTCTACATGCTGATCTCCAATTGAACCAGCACCATTTATTGAAAATGCTTTTTTCTTTCTTTCTTTCTTTCTTTCTTTCTTTCTTTCTTTCTTTCTTTCTTTACTGCATGGTTTTAGCTCCTTTGTCAAAGATCAATTGACAGTAGGTGTGGGGGTCCATTTCTGGGTCTTCAATTATATTCCATTGATTTACCTGCCTGTTTCTGTACCAATTCCATGCAGATTTTATTACTATTGCTCTGTGGCACAGCTTGAGATCAGGGATGGTGATTCCCCCAGAAGTTCTTTTATTGTTGAGAATAGTGTGCACGATCCTGGGATTTTTGTTATTCTGAAAGAATTTGAAAATATCTCTTTCTAACTCTATGAAGAATTGAGTTGGAATTTTCATAGGTATTGCATTGAATCCATAAATTGGTTTTGGTAAGATGACCATCCTCAATCATCTTCTTAGTCTTTGAAACAGGGTCTCCCATTTAATCCTGATACTGACTGATTAGCCCAGGATGGTTGGCTGGTGAGTTTCCAGGACTTATTTTTTTCCTGACTTCCCAGCACGAGGATTACAGATCCTCCCACAATTGACTTTTTATATAAATTCTAAAAGATTGATCCTTGCTCACTAAACACTGATCCATCACCGAGACCCCTACCCCAAGGGCTTGTTATTAATATTATTCCTCCAAATGGTAGAAAGTTATGGCAGACATTCAGTAAAAGTTATCCTAATTTCTAGTACTCCTCCTTCCTTTACTTATTCCTGCAGAACCCTTTTTTGATTTTTTTTTTTGTACTAGGGTTAAAACCAGGGTCTCGCATATGCTTGGCAAAGTCTCCACCAAAGAACCACATCCCCAACCCTCATCAAAGAGCATTTCAACAGGCATATGTTCCAGTTCATGCTGAACAATAACCATAGAGTTACATGTTCTTCTCTGTAACTCTGTGTTGTTCGTTATTGCCCATAGGTTAGAATCCATCCACATTGCTACCAGCTTAAGACTTCCTAGATGGTTTTACTCAATCTTCCTTTCTGCCATCTGTGTATGTAGTATTGTAGTAATAGAGATATGATATTATGTAATGCATATTTGATATCAAGTGACTGCCTTGTCACACAGTTCATTACATTTCTCATTTCTCAAATACAATACGTGCCACGTCATTTTTTTTTTTGCTCATAAAACTTCCAGAGCTCCCAGGGATTAGACCACTAACCAAAGAGCACATATGGGGGGACCCATGGCTCCAGAGGTTGGCCTTGTCTGGCATCAATAGGAGGAGAAGCTCTTGTTCCCTTGAAGACTTGTTTCCCCAGTGTAGGGGAATGCTTGGGTGTTGAGGTGGGAGTGGGTGGGTGGGAGGGGAACATCCTCATTGAAGAAGGGGAAAGGGGGATGAGAGAGGGGGGACCCAGTCAACAAAAACTACTGAAGACCAAAGAGCATTAAGTAAGGTGCATTCAAAGATACATTAGCTAATAACCTGGTAAAGGACATAAAAATAAACACTACAATAACTATGTAATCCCACAAAAGAGAGAAAAAAATAACAGACAACAATAAACAGAAGGATAAAACACTAATCAAACTGTGTCTACAGTTACATAAATATCAATGAGTTACGTGATCCATAACAAGGCAGACATGCTCAACAAAAAACATCAAGACTTGGTTAAACTTGCTATCATTGTAGGAGTAGACATTAGAAACAAATATTGAAAGTAATAAAAGCAATCAAAAGTTAGAAACACAACAAATAAGATTCCGGGACATGGAGATAGCTCAGTGGGTAAAGTGCTTTTGGCACATGGGTGAGTATTCCAGCTCTATCCACAGAACAACATTAAAAAGTCAGACATGGTGAAACACACCTGTGATCCCAGGGCTGGAACATAGAGACAGGAGGGTCCCTGCATGATTTATAGACTACAAGTTTCAGTTATTAGTGAAAGGCCCTGCCTATAGATAGATAAATAGATAGATAGATAGATAGATAGATAGATAGATAGATAGATAGATAGATAGATAGATAGATAGATAAATAGGAACAAAAACTTGAGGCTGATGTCTGGTGTCCACATGCATGTCCACTTACACACATATACACATACTCACACAATACATCTCTCTCTCTCTCTCTCTCTCTCTCTCTCTCTCTCTCTCTCTCTCCCTCCCTCCCTCCCTCTCTCTCTCTCTCTCTCTCTCTCTCTCTCTCTCTCTCTCTCACACACACACACACACACACACACACACACACTTCATATTATAAGTAAACAGGAATGGGCTGGAAATAGCATGTGCTGCTTCTGTAGAGATAGAGGGTCTGATTTAGTTGACAGTGTCCATACCAGTGACTCACAATCACAGTTCAGCTTCAGGGGGTCTGATGCCCTCATCTAGACCCTCTAGGTACTATGCTCACATGCTTACACACACACACACACACACACACACACACAAATAATTAAAATAAAACATTTAAAATAAAATTAAAAGGAAGAATTTTAAATAATAACAAAGGAATGACTCAAGAGACTTTGGCAAAACTACAAATGGAAATATACCTTCTTACAAGACCACATGGAAAACTCACCAAGGTGGACCATCTGGTGCACAATAAAATATGTCTCTATAAATTTAAAAGGATTGAAACCAGAGTATGTTTTCTAACCACAACGGTATTAAATTAGAAATCAAAACCAGAAAGCTATCTGCCAAGTCTTTAGATACTTGGGAACTAAGCTGGGTACTCTAAAATAACCACACAACAAGGGAGAAACCAGGAGGAAAATCTAAAAATATTTTGAGTTGATAAAAATGAAAATATGTCAGAATTCATTAGATGATACAAGCAAAGTGCTTAAAATATTTGAATGTACGCATCTGACTTTCTGTAGCCTCCTTTTCACTCTGAAAACTTATTGACGACTATGAGAGGCTTCATGATCTTCATGTCAGTTTTCACTCTAAACCATTAAAATCGAGAGCTTAAATATGTTAATAAATTTAGGGCTTAAAATAGCAAGCCCTGTGTGACTAGTATAACTTATTTTTTTACAAATCTATTTATGTCTTCCTATGGATTAATGAGAACGCCATTGATTCACTCTTAATACATCTCTTCAATCTTGCTTATTAAAACATCTCTCAATCATCACCTTTGTGTTCCTTCCAAGCTGTCAGGTAGACTGTTCAGGTTGAAATGTGGAAGAACATCCAGCCTTGCCCAAACTAGTAGGCAAGGTTTGGTGTATCCTAACCTTTATCTGTAGATACTAGCCATGACACTGTTCAGTTTTTTCAACACTATTTGCAATGAAATCTGTAGCTATATCAATAAGCCTTTCATGCTAATGTCACTAATTCCATTCCTCTCCTCTGTGTTTTATATGACCCTTACACCCACAGGTAATCTTAGAAGATCAAACAGTCGTTTGGCCATCTGAGGTTCATTAGATCGATCTATGATTTGGAATTCAAATCCACACCAGAATCATTTATGACCTCAGAGAGAAGAGCAAAGTTCAAATCTACTAGGGAAGATTTCCTACAGTCTCATTTTCTGCAATTCTAATTGTCATGACTTGGAAATATGTCTCAGTGGTAGAAATCCTGCCAAGCAGGCCCGCGGACCCAGGTTTGAATCCCAGTACAACACAATAAAATTCAATTTTTTTCACTTGCAATTTTGAATATCATCATTATCAACACAAAAGTCAGCTTATTTCTTGAAGTGACAACTTCTCATTCAGCTGTGTGTAAAAGTCATTGCCAGCTATGCTGATATGTCCCCCATATCAGGAGGATCAGCGTTTAGTGGGGAAGACAGCCATGTCTCCTCACAACCCAGTCTTGCAATAGTGTTTGGCTGTGATCCCCATTTTACCGTAAGGAATTTACAAATGACAAGAACTCAAGAACAAACCAATTTAGCCTGACACCAGAGGAGATGTGTGGCTTGTATACAAGCACAAGAAAATACTTCAACATCAATTTCCATGATATCAGAATAACTTGGCGCACAGTTGTTCTCCACTGCAGTAGCTGTCAGGTTAGGAAAAGAGATGTAGAGCAACAGAAAGATTAGTTAATACCAATGAGAATGAAGAATGGAATGTCACTTAATGGGACAGTGATGCATGGAAAACATGGTTTTAGATATAGCCCGGCACTCATGTTCCTAGATATTTGCTGACTTTAGCATTTACAACAGCCAACTTTCTAACTGCCCTAAACTGGAAGCAACATGAATGTTTCATTGATAGGTAAATAGAGAAGCAAAATAAATCCATAATTATGGAATTATTCAGTAATCAAGGAAGAAATTTTATCAAGCCAACCAAAGCTGGGGCTGGACATTTATGCATTCTGCCGAGTGAACAAAGCCAGTGCCAAGGTCTCGATACTCCATGTTTCTGTCTGTAGGGCACTCTATCAAGGATAAAATCTCAGTAATAAGCATCCTAGCACTGGGTGTCCAGCAGCCAATGGGGATTTTGTTCTGATAGTAGAACTGTACCATACTTGTAATGGTGGATCCACAACAGCATACTTCCCTCAAAACTCATGAAGCTCTATAGAACCATGAGTAGACTTTATCATATTACATTGTTTATAAATAAACAAAACAAACCACCAATTAGGAGTGTTGTGATCCTGGGATAAGGAAGACCAGAAACTACAGAGCAAAGGGGGGTGTGTCCCAGAACATGTCTCTTACCCCAGTCCTTGGGGGGGTCTTCGTGACACTGTCCCAAGAAAAGCAATCAAATGGTAGGAATTATTGACTTGAATAATTTGGAAGTGGTTGACATCTGTAAGATTAAAGCCATGAGCACTGTTCTGCAGGTGACTGATTCCTAAAGGGAGTACTCACTAGCAATTCTGAAGCCTGACCCACAATGGACCTGCTTGTAACCATTCAACTCTTCAGCGGTGGGTGAGGAAGTGTACCTATCCAGTAGTCTGGACTCCAGTCAAGAATTTGAACTTTGCTTTGTTTTCTGTCTCTTGGAACAGTATCTTGCTACGTATCTCATGCTAGCCTTGAACCCATTATCTCAGTCTCCCAAGCAGTGGTATGCACCTTATTCTCTGTCTGAGATTACAAACTCTGACTTTTTTCCCAGGTCAGTGATAAATGGCATGGTATTCTCTGGAGAGAACAGGCAAGAGCATTAAGGCCTGCCTCCATCAGACACAGATCCTAAGGAGATGGGAGACAACCCTATGCACTGTGCCATGTGCTAAACTGTAACATTTGGAAGGTTGGGGCACTAAATGTGTTTCTGATTCAATGGTATTATTGATTCATGTTTGGTTTATCAAGAGGTAATCCTACTATAAGCCAAGGAGTTTCTGAGCCATTCAGATAAAATAATAGTCATTGTGTGCAGGGGAAGGGCAGGGTAGAGAATGAGTAGAGGAAGTATAGGGTTTTTGTGGGAATGGGGGTAGGGTGTGATGTGTTTGTGCAGGTGTGGGTATGAGTATGTGTTCCTGTATATCAGTGTATATACTTGTGTGCATACATGCATGTATGTGCATATATGAATGAGTGTGTGTGCAAGTGTGTATGCATGTGTGTGTATGTGTGTGTATGGTTTTTGGCACAGAAGCTCACCTTATTAGAGGCTGCCTCCAGGGCTGGGTGATTTGCAGCTATACATTCGTGGTACTCTCCCACTGATACAAGGCAGCTTTCTTCGGATCCTATAGCCTCAGTCTTTTTGTGTGAGATCTGGGTGATAGATCCTCACAGACCCACCTCTGGCTGCTCTGCTTCCCCTATGCACTTGGACTCTTGAAGCTCCCTCATACTTCTCCTGTCTACCTTCTACATATCAAGTCTGCCTTGCTGGGGATCCAAGAGTGATCTTGTTTATATTTTCCTATGTGGAATGTAGATAAGCTATGGAAAATACAGCCTATGTGTGTGGTTTATACCCCATTTAAAAATCACACTAAGCCCCTCCTGAGTATTTACAGTCATTGAGAGTCCTAGGCAGAGGGCAGCTCCAAGTCAGGAAGATGCCAAAGACCTGCACATCAGTAGATGGCGAGGAGATCTGACCTCTCTGCATCCTTAACATACAAGCATCCCATTCACCTTTGTTTTAAAGCAGTAGCTAAAAATCAAGGAATCTGGATAGCCCATGCTTTATGGGAAGTAACAGATTGTCTGGGACTTCTGACTTCTAAGCCTGGTTGTCACAGGCACAGCCACTCACAAAACACAGTAAGATCACAGCAGACACAGAAGGACAAACAAAACCCTTGAAGAAGCGAGGAGAACTTTATAGATGAGGTCTATTTACCCACCACAGAGCCTCAGTAGCAAACAATCCAAAGCCCCAGAATTAGCACTGCCACAATTCAGAAAATATGAAAGGACACATTTGTTTCCCACATTAGGAAACTGAGAAGGCAGGAAAAGTCCTGACAAGGGAGGTCACTTTCAACACAAGGAGATTCGCTGAGCACTGCATTATTATTGTGCATTTCTGGCTAAGCATTAATCATGCTGGCCATGTCAGAAGACCACTTCAAAGCCATGTGCTTACCTCAGCAGCCTCAGATGCCTTGCAAGGATCACAGCAGTCCAGACTCTTGCAAGACACACAAAGCCAACTGTGTTTTCTTATGTGAGGAATTTATCCCCCGTGACCATTGTATTTCATCAGCTTCATTATTTGGGGGACTCGGGCTTCTATAAAGCATTAAATGACCCTTACTTTGGGATCCAACAGGCTGTCTTTTTTTTGTGAACAATAGAGAAAAAGAAGTGGATATTGCAAAATTCACTCAGCACAGCCTTTCACAAAGCTTCCCTTTCTTCTTAAAAAATAACAGTTTTCACCTCATTTTGTACTTGAAGGCCATTTTCCCGAAATATGGGATGTGGACTTAATGATCCAGTTTCTCAAAATAAACACAGAGGGCATAACAACGTCCCAGGTACTTATACAGAGGGGAAAAAAATCTACAAACAGACACACAAAAGTCATGAAAATGTCATTGCAGGAATATAAACTGATTGTAAAGGAAAAATGCAAGCCCCGGAGTGTTCTACTACCTGACACACTTGGGAGAAAAAAAAAGTAGCCTTTCAAAGGCATGGTGGCCAAAGGCAGCTTTATTCCAGACTCACAGGTCACACATAAAAAGACTAATTAGAGAAAGTCCACAAGTCAAGAGCTAGGAGTGACACCGGGTTGTACCATGCTGGGAATGGAAAGTCTGGGTCTCTCCTCCCTCTGAGACTCAGCCATTGCTCTTTGCCCAAGGTCTTAAAGGTCTCAGCTAGCACTTCCATGGCCTCTGTGAAATAGCACCAGTAAAAACACTTTGCAGAATCAGTTGGGACTGCCAGCCTGCATCTCTACTGGTTAAGAGGTGTCAAGAGAGCATTGTTGAGAATGTACTGTAGCCATAAAGAGTCTTACTGGGTAAGAGGGGAAGTACAAACCACGAAAAGCTCAAGCTTACACTCTGGGCTTAATGTCTTTCCTGTAGAATGAAGACAAATCTTCCCAACATCATGAAACCATGGTGATCCCTCCTTCTCACTGCTTCAGAATGGATTGGTTGGAAACACCTCTCCTTATCTGTTTCTTTTTTATTTATTTTTATTTATTACTTACTCCTTTTACATTCTGCTCACTACTCCATCCACTTTCTGCTCATGGGTCCCTCTATCTATCTGTCTGAGTTATTGCCGCATAGAGCCTCTCAGAGGACATGTTCCTGTCTACAAGCATAACAGAGCATCATTAGTAGTATTAGAGATTGGTGCTTGCCTATAGGATTGTTCTTAAGTTGGGCCAGTTATTGGTTGGTATTTTCCTCAGTCTCTGTTCCATCCCCAGTGCCTGCATTTCTTGTACACAAGATAAATTCAGGGTTGAAAAGTTGAATGGATGAGTTGATGGTTCTGTCTGTCTACAGGAAGAAGCCTTTTCAGGTTCCATATCCCCAGTGCAGTGAATCACACTAAGATCACCTCCATTGATCCCAGGTCTCTGTCCAGTCTTGGAGATCCCCTTAATTCCCCACCACTATCACTTGGAGAGATCCATTCATTTTCATGGCCATTTGACCATCTCTTCTGTTGTTCTCTACACCTGATCCTAAACCCCCCCACATACACACACCATTCCCATCCCCATTCCTTCTCCCAACCAGTTCCCTCCCTCCATCTACCTCATATGGCTATTTTATTCCCTTTTCTAAGTGAGACTCAAACATTCTCACTTGGGCCTTCTTTCTTGTTTAGCTTTGTCGTGTTTGTAGAGTATAGCATGGGTATTCTGAATTTTATGTCTAATATCTACTTATAAGTGAATACATACCATGCATGTCCTTTTGGGGCTGGGTTACCTTACTCAGGATGATATTCCCAAGTTCCATCCATTTGCCGGCGAAATTCGTGATGTCTTCATTTTTAATTTCTGAATCAAATTGCACTGTGTAAAAGCACTTCATTTTCTTTATCAATCCTTCAGTTGAGGAACATCTAGGTTGTTTGCAGTTTCTGGCAATTACAAGTAAAGCTACCATGAATATACTTGAGCAAATCTTTGTGGGGATCGTAGAACATCTTTTGTGTGTATCCACAGAAGTCATATAGCTGGGTCTTATGTTAGAGTTATTCCCAACTTTCTGAGAAACCATCATATTGATTTCCAAAGTAGTTGTAAAATTTGCATTTCCACTAGCAACAGAGTGTTCCCTTTGCTCGACATCCTCTATGGTATGTGCAATCTCTTGAGTTTTTGACCTTAGCCATTCTGATGGGTGTAAGTAGAAACCGTAGAGTTGTTTCCCACATGACAAAGGACTTTGAATGGTTCTTAAAGTGCTTTGTGGCCATTCAAGATTCAAATATTGTGAATTTTCTGATTAGCTCTGTACCCCATTTTTTAAATTACCCAAATTTAAATTTTTGGTTTCTTGGTATCTAACTTCTTGAGTTCATTGTAAATTTTGGATATTAGTCCTCAGCCAGATGTAGGACAAGTAAAGATACTTTTTCAATCTGTAGGCTGCTGTTCTTTCCTATTGATAGTGTTCTTTGTCTTACAGATTTGCAGTTTTAGAAGGTCTCGTTTATCAATTGTTTATCTAAGAGTCTGAGCCACTGGTGTTCTGTTTAGAAAGTTGTTTCCTGTACCAATGTACTCAGGGGTATTTTTTTATTTCTCTTCTTATTTTCTTCCTTTTATCATGAATGTATACAAATACAATTGTGTCAGTGCTTGGCTTTTCTTTTTCTTTTTTTTAATCATTTCTCTTCTATAAGATTTAGTGTATCTGGTTTTGACATTAAGGTCCCTTTTCTACTTGGGACTTGGTTATTGTGCAGGGTGGTACATATATATCTATTTCCATGTTTTTACACAGAGACATCCAGTTAGACCAGCATCATTTGTTGAGGATGCTTTCTTTTTTCCGTTGTATGATTTTGGCTTCTTTATCAAACTCAAGTGTCCATAGATTTATGTCTAACTCTTCAGTTTGGTTCCATTGATAAACATGTCTGTCTCTGTCCCAGTAATGATGTTTTATCACTATTGCTCTGTGGTACAGTTTGAGGTCAGGGATGGTGAGTTTTCCTGTTATTGTTCATGATTATTTTGGCTTTCCTGGATGTTTTGTTTTTCCATATAAAGTTGAGAATTGTTCTTTCAAGATCTACAAAAAAATGTGTTGGAATTTTAATGGGGATTGAATTGAATTTGGAGATTGCTTTTGGAAAGATGGCAATTTTTACTGTCAGCCCTATCCATTTATGAGCATTAAAGATATTTCTATCTTCTGATATCTTCTTTGATTTCTTTCTTTTGGGACTTGAAGTTCTTGTCATGCAGATAGTACACTTGCTTGATTAGAGTCACATTAAGACATTTTATAGACATTATTAATACATGATTATTATAAAGGGTGTTGGTTTTCCTTTTTCTTTCTTTTTTTTTTTTTTTTTTTTTTTTTTTTTTGCCAGTTTATCCTTTGTATAAAGGAAGGCTACTAAATTTCTTTGAGTTAATTTTACATCAGGCCATTTTACTGAAGTTGTTTATTAGTTAGCTGTAGCTGATAGAATTTTTAGGTTTGCTTATATATACTATCATATCATCTACAAATAGTGATACTTTGGTGTCTTTCTTTCCCATTTATATCCTCTTGATCTCCTTTAGTTGCCTTACTGCTCTGGCTAGAACTTCATGTACTATGTCAAATAGGTAGGGAGAAAGTGAGCAACCTTGTCTTGTCTCCAATGTTAATGGAATTACCTTAAGTTTCTTTCAATTTAGTTTGATGTTGGCTACTGGCTCTCTGTATATTACTTTGCTTATGTTTAGGCATGTGCCTTGTATCCCTGATCTCTGTAATACTTTTAACATAAAAGGGTGCTGGATTTTTGTCAAAGGCCTTTTCAGAATTTAGTTAGATGATCATATGTTTTTTATTTCTTTCAATTTGTTTATATGGTGATGGATATATATATATATATATATATATATATATATATATATATATATATATATATATATGTGAGTTAATATTCATGTATTGAACCATACCTGCATTCCTGGGATGGAGCCTACTTGATCATAGTGGACGATGTTTTTCTGGGTTACTGTATTCCATTTGTGAGTATTTTATTGAGTATTTTTGTATCTATAATCACAACTGAAGTCTGTCTGAAGTCCTCTTTCTTTGTTGGGTCTTGGTGTAGGTGAGGTATGAGGGTGACTGTGGATTCACATGGAATACTTCTTATTAAAGGATATGTCTCTTCAGATTGACAGGACTTTGAGGTTGGTCCCAATATTTATCAATGTAAACTCTCCATTCTGGGAATAATGACTATCTCCATATAAAAATGCAAAGTTTCCACATTGTAAGATCACATTAATTTTGTTTTATTTTTTTCCAACTGCAACAAAGATGATTACAGAGTAAACCCTCAAGTATATTTATTTTCTTAGCTACTCAGTTAAGTTTGATTTTGTATAAAGATCAAAATTAAGTTTAGAATTATTTATTCAGTCCAAAGTAATTGCAAATGTATACTCTCTTATTACAGCCTCTCACAGTTTGGGCTAATCAGCATGTCCCACCTTCCCTGTTGTTTGGCTTTTTTTGTTTTGTTTTCTTTGTTTTTGTAACTTAGCATTTGAAATTTTATCACCATCATTGTTGTGGTTAATTTGTTCATGTTGGTTTAAGAGAATAGTATATCTTATATGTAGTTTAGACTGGCCCCTAACACTTAATATACTCAAGTGTCTTAGTTTGGCTTATGTTGCTGTGATGAAACACCATGACCAAAGCAACACTTATAATAGAAACCTTTTAATTGGGGTTAGCTTATAGTTCAAAAGTTTAGTTCATTGTCATCATGCCACGATGCATGGTAGCATGCAGGCAGACATGGTGCTACAGGAGAAGGAGCCAATAATTCTACATCCCGATCCAAAAGCAATGGGCAAAGAGAAAAAACCAGGGGGCCTGGCTTGAACTTCTAAAACCTCAAACCCTAACTCCAGTGACACTTCCTCCAACAAGGCCTTACCGCCTAATGGTGTCACTCCCTATTAGCCTATCAGGGTCATTTTCAAACCACCACACCAAGAACGACCTTAAACTTTTCATCCTTCTACCCGTACTTTCCAAGTGCTGGGATTACAAATGTGTACCACTAATTCATCCCTGACAAACGGATAAATATTGGCCTTATGACAACATCACATGTAAGTGTCACATACATCATGATGCATTAAAGTGTGTGTGCATGCATAAAAGATTAACACTAGCCAATGCATTGTTTTGCATGCTTATTGCTATCTACTTGGCATTTTTCAATAAGACATCAGCATTAACTACAATCACTACTATCTAACTCCCACTTTGACCAGCATTGCCTTTTTTTAATTCCAGATCTCCAGACATCTGATGAGAGTGAACAGAATGAGTCCTTGTCTCCCAGATCTCTTCCAGGTCCCTGGTAGCATGTGATCCACTCTCAACAAATGTTTTTGTTTTTTTTTAACTGCAAGAGCATAACTTGGGAGAAATATTAAGTGTGACTTTTCCTTAAAAACACCAATGTGAACAATTTTATCCACTAGAAAGTCGGTGCATCTCATGTAAGTGTGCTGCCCAACATGAGGTAGTCCTCAGTACATGTTCAGAGGGTATAGGAATATGTTTCCTACACAAACCTCTCCTGCCTTCAAATCCAGACTTTGTGATCACTCACACTCAACTCATTGAGATTCTTATAAAATATGTGCAAGAAGGTCCAAGGAACATTCTCAGTAAGCCTCCTTTCACCATCAATCAGAAAAGCTGCTTTTCTGAGAACATACGAGGGTTCCAAGGGAAAGGTGTTACTGAACAGAAGTTGCTACTCCAATTATTTATGAGAACAGTGAATCTGAGAGGTATTGAGCTTGGCAAGATCCTCCAATTTTAAAAGCATTTTGTTTTGGCAAAGCCAGTCTTTAATTGTCAAATTTTATATTTCTGTGAAGTAAGCTCATGCCTTCCTAAAATGCTTAATCTCTCCTTTATTTAGAAGAATAAGCACACAAGCTTTGTCCCTCTGTCTTGACTTGTTTCCCCAAACTAGTAACACATTAGAGGGAAATACAGAAATGAAGTGTTAATCCTCTAAAAATGTCCCCCCTTCCAGTGTCCCCTTATTCTGACAGATCAACAGGATGCTGAAGCAAAACAGGTGAGTGCCAGAGCTTTCTGTAGGATCCTAGAGAAAAATGGCTTCTCCAAGTCACACAGGAAGTAGTTTATATCTTTCCACTCCAAGTGCATAGACCGTACCATCAGAATTTTCCACCACAGGCACACAAAGTTTTCATGTTGGCTCAGTGCCCATTCACTATACAATATGTTAAATTAAACATACAAATGACCAAAGTAATACTTGTAAAGTATTTGTGCTTAAAACACAAATGCAGTACAGTTGATAGAGTGCTTGCTTATCATGCATGAAATGCTCAGTTAGATATACAGGACTTTAAATCGGGTGTGATGGGGAACATCTATAATCCCAGCAGTAAGAGGATAAAGGCAGGAGGGTCGGAAGTTCAAAATCATCCTCAGGTAAATAGAAAGTTCAAGGCGAGTTGAGCTACATGAGATACTATTGAAAAAGAAGAAAAAAGAAATGGGGAGGAGAGATTGAGTGGTCTAAACAAACAAGGTATATAGGTAATATACTTCCACTGATTAAATTATAGGTCTTTCTAATTTTGCTCACATATTTAACACAAGACACAGTTGTTTATTAGTCTCTATAGCATTTAACTTTTCAAAATAATGCACAATGGTACCATACAGTCAGAAATGGAACTCAGGAGAGAGCACCGTGGAGAAGTCAACATAACTTTGCAATCTTCTATCTAGACTATTGCCTTTGTCCCTCATGCCTGAGCAATCAGAGTAGTTCCCTGACTCTAATGCTACCCTCCTTCCCCTCTCCCATTCTCCAATGAGCTAGTTGAGCTCCCTCAAATATCACTCTGATGTCATTCCTATGCTTAAACTAGAACAAATCTTTTCACAACATGATAATAAAAGTTAACCTTCAAACTCAGACTCCAAATCAATGGTATTATACTGCTTTACAGATTGTATATTTTTAAAGGAAATAACTGATTTATATGTATGAGTATTCGGCCTGCACATGTCTAAGTATGACCTATATGCCTGGTGCCCTTAAAAGTAAAAATATGGTGCTAGTTCCCCTGAGACTACAGTTACAAATGGTTGTGAGCTACCATGTGGGTATGGAGAATGAATTCCCATCTTCTGGAAGAGCAGCCTATGCTGCTGCCCCATCTCACCAGGCTCAGTTAGCTCATTTCTCCAAAACTTCTTTCATTACAGCCTTGCATTCAAACTTCTTTTATCCAAAGTCTAACTACCTGCCTTATTCATGTTGCTTAGAGATAGATATACAGCCTTGATCCATGTTTCTGGGGACCTTTCCTGATGATGGTGGTGGTGAAGGATCAAATCCATTGATCCTTCAAGACTTCTTTAAAGGTGACTCCTTTGCTATGATTTGAAATACTTAACTTCCTCTTCTCATTGACCTGTCAGTAAGAGGAAAACCTACTAAAAAATAAAACTACTACAAATAAGGAGTTAAATATTCTAATAGACTGCAGCCTGAGGAATAATATATATGAAAGTAAAATGAGTTTAAGGAGCTGAGAGATGCCTGGATAAAGCACGTGCAGCAAAGCCTGAAGACCTAAACTGGGATACACAGCACCCATGTATTCAGAAGTGCATATCTCTGATCCCAGTGCAGGGAGAGCAGACACTAGGTCCAATATACTCTAGGCCAGATGACAAGCCCTAGGTCCGGTTAAAAAAAAAAAAAAAACTGTCTCTAAAAACAAGGTAGAAAGTCTATGTAGATGACATCCCAAAGTCAAGTGATGTTTTTCAAAAATCATACAAATGAGTACACCCACAAATATATATCTCTTCCCCTCCCCCCTCTGTTTCTCTCTGAATCTCTCTCTGTCTATCTTTGTCTGTCTCTGTGTCTGTCTGTCTGCCTCTCTCTCTCTCTCTCTCTCTCTCTCTCTCTCTCTCTCTCTCTCTCTCTCTGTCTTTCACACACACACACACACACACACATACACACAGAGAGACAGAAGGGGGGAGAGAAGGAAGAATAAAATGAGCTAGAGAAAGGACTGAAGGAGCTGAAAGGGTTTGTAACTCCGTGGGAAGAGCAACATTATCAACCAAACAAACCCTCCAGAGCTCTGAGGGACTAAAACACCAACCATTGAGTACACAAGGAGAGACCCATGAATGCAGTTACATATGTAGCAAAGGACAGCATTGTCTAGCATCAATGGGAAGAGGAGCTTTTGGTCCAGTGAAGGCATATTTTCTCAGTGTAGGGGAATGCCAAGGTGCTGAGGTTGGAAAGGGTGGTTGGGAGAGGGAGTACCTTCATGGAAGCAAGGGGAAGGGGAACAGAATGTGAGTGGGGGAAAAGAGGAGAACATTTGAAATGTAAATACAGAGAATATCCAATAAAAAATATCAAAAAACCAAAAAATAAAGTGAGAAACTTCATGGTCACAGAAAAAAGGAACAATTTGGAAAAGTTGGTAATATTTGTTGATATAAATCCACATTTAAGTTTAGTGCTTGGTCAACTAAGGTTTAGTAATGAGTAAACTTAAGCGACTCTATGTTGTTCCTTTTTTGTTTCTCCTGAACAAATACCCTGACATAAGTAAACTTGGGTTTGAAAGAGTTTATTTTGGTGTACAGTCCATCATGGTAGGGAAGGCATGACAATGGGAGTCTGAGATGAGGCTTGTCTAACAGTCAGGAAGCTGGTGGCTCAAGTTCATCCCCACACAGACAGCAGAGAGCAGAACAGAGTAGAAGTGGGCTACAGACTAGCGAAGCTGCCAACAGTGACATATTTTCCCAGCAAGGGCTCTGCCTCCTTGAAGTTCCCTAAGCCCCCCAAACATCACCACCAGCAGGGAAATAACTGTTCAGGTAAAGAAGCCTACTGGAGACATTACTCATTCAAAGCACACCAGTGACTTCTAACAATTTTGAAAGTGTGTTTCTTGCTCATATGACCTGCAACCTAAGGCCCAGTTTCAGCCCTGGTATCACTGTTCCGGAATCCTGGCTAAAAGACAGCTCCTCATTGGGGTCTGTAGCCTCCGCAGGAAGTAGGAAAAAGAATGAAGATGGAAGGGAGGAATCAACCTGCTGCTCCAAAGCTGCAACTGGTAGATGGTCCACACAGCTTCTGCTCTGCTTGTCTAGTGACCAGATCAGTCACATCATCAAGCCTGATGTCACTGGGCCAGAAAGATAACCACACCATAGAGAGAGCGCCAAAGGAGCAGCCTATATGAATGAATCTCATAAAGAACAGAAGATACGAAGCATGAACTTGGGGCCCTTAATACACTTTAATGCAGAGTTCTTTAGGCTAATTATTTTGAGGCTTATCAAATGTATTTATTTCCAGAAAGAAATGGATAAATAAAACCATCACTTCTTTTCAGTTAGTGACGATTTTAACAACGCCACATAAAAATACAGCTTAATTAACTTTAATTCTGTTTTTTTTTTCCCAGCTTAAATTGTTGCAGTTATGTTTGGAATAAAAAGCATTTGACTGTCTTTGTCACTTTTTAGCAATCACACAATTGGCCACCAGGCTTCGCTGTGTAAGTCAAGTTGGTTCCATAAGCTTAGTACCATGGAAAACAATGCACCACGCCATAGTGAATTAAGCATCTATGCAGTATTCTCAATTTGGGGAACATTTAGTTATCCTTGCTTTTCTATGTGACACCGTCACTGAAAAATGTTTCCATAGGAGTCATCTATAGATACCACCAAGCTAACATTGCAGTTAGCTGAACCAGGATGCTTAGAACGCTCCACGTAATTCTTAGCTATATAGATTTTCTTTAGTTATTTCTTATGTGGATTTGATCTGATTGAATTCTAAATGGGCACAGTAAGTACCTCTTTCTCCTCCTTTTCTGGCCTTCTCATTTGAGATCAGGTATGATGAACTTGACACTGAGTAACATAGAATGAAAACTTAAGTACCACTTAAACAAGGGTAGAGGGTCTTAGGCACCTAGGACAGCACAGAAGATGCAGATCTTTCCATTTGTCCTGCTCTCTGAATCCTCAGTGCTTCAGCTTTAGTTCACACATAGCTGCTGCCATGTGCAGAAAGCAACAGGTTTTCCTGCTGTCACGGTTTCTGTGTAAGTTAGCAGTAAACAGAGCCTTTCTTGGTTCCTCATCCTCATCCTAGTCTCCCTGTCATGTTAGTCAGAAGGACAAACCTGACCTACGGTGAAGAAAACAATTGTTGCATCCACTTGGATGTACTCCTAGGCATTAAATAAGCCATTGGTTTCTGAGTCTCATGAGAGAGTGATGCATTTCCAGGAGAAACAAAATCCAACAGACCAACCAAACAACAACAGAAATGAAAACCGTATTGATGAAGACATCTCTCCACAAGGAAAAAGTTGAGATAGGGCAACCTAAGAGGCCAACGCCAAATGTATGATGAGCTCCAAAAAAAAAAAAAAAAAAAAAAAAGACAGTTTTTAATTTTGTGAAGTAAAAGCAGACCTGAACTAATCATGTGTCTAAGAGTTTACTACGTGCATTATTTAAACAGAGGCTGAATTTGTGTGACGGTTGTTTTATGATCACCAACCTGGCAGCACACAAGTGCCTTCTTCAGCAAAGAACAGAGAGTGTGCCTTCTTTTTCCAGAGTCCACTTAAACCCCTAAAAATTTTCAACAAGTGCACTGGCTTTGAACAAGGGTGGCCATACAAATCTCCTTCATAATGGAACCAAATAAAATAGGACCATATTTTTGAATTTTCTTTTTGCTTCTTTTATAGAATGTTCCCAAGTGACGGGACTCAGACATGTACAAAACAGACCAGAGACAATAAAAGCCTTACTTCAGACTCATAAACTGTCAATCGGCATCTGTCTTTCTATGTCTAGAATGAAGGGGAAATAAAATAGAATTTTCACACATCTTACTTCAGTTGTGTAGAATATTTTTTTCCAGACCATGAATGCTAGTGAACAAAGACTCTCTGGGGTAAAAACTTAAATGTTTTGATTTCCTGGGGGTCTAAAAATTTTGTTTATTTGCTTCTGTTCAGGTAATCCTGGCCATAACTGACATGCAGGCATCTCTTGCTATACACCAAGGATACAAATATAGATTCACTAAGGTATGTGAAGGAAATGAATATATCCCATATATAATGTGACAGAATATAATTTGCATTGAAATTGGGTGATTTTAAAATTAATTTTGGGGCTTAGGAAGATGGTTCATCAGGTTGTAGTGATCACTGCGCAGGCATAAAGACCTACATTTAAGTCCTAGCATCCAAATTAAGGCCAAGTACAGCCACCATAACAAGAAAAGCAGCACACCGGGTCTCGCTAGGTGGATTTTATTAAACTCACAAAGTCTGTCTCAATAACAGTGCTCTAGTGTATTCCATTTTGCCAGGGTCCTTCTAACGTCATCATCATGAGTCACGAGTCATCCCATTAGGTGATCCATAGCCGTTTCCTATTTGTGATGGTTAATATTGGTCATTGGCTTCACAGGATAGAGAAGAGCCCAACAACCAAACCTCTGGGCAAACCTCAAAGGATCACCTAGGTCAGTAAGCCTGTGAGAATGCCAGTGAGAGATGTCTAGATTATGTCAACTGTGGTCAGAAGGCCCCAACTGTAAATGTGATCCTGTCATGACCTGGGCTCCTAGACTGAATATAAGGGAAAAGTGAACTGCACATAAACATTTACATCGCTCTGTTTCTAAACTGTGAAAGCAATGTGGCCAGCTTCCTCAAAGTCCAGACCTCATGACTTCCCCACTATGATGGCCAGTGTCCTTGAGCCAAAATAAAGCCATCCTTGCATAAACAGCAAGAAGGTGGAGGAACTAATGCACTCTTCTTCAAATAACCCTTCCTGTGTTCCTCCTTCTCTAAGAGACTCTAGTTTCACACTAAATGTGTCAGCAGAAGGGCATAGTTTGGTGCCACCCTACACGCCAATGCAGCATAATGGCACTTCCAATTTAGTCTTTTGAGAACAAAATTTCTTCATTCCAGGGGACTGTCCATCTGGCAGAAGTTGAAGTACAAGCTCAGTGATCATATGCTGGGGCAAGGACCTTCAAAAACATATTTATAAAAGCAAACACAGTTATATATTTCTTCCTATGCAGAAGGCGAGCCTTAAAGGCTTTAGAACCATGAACTACTATGATACAAAAAAAAAAAAAAAAAAAAAAAAAAAAAAAAAAACTTGAGATCTCATATAATTTCTTCACTCTTCAAATGATGATGTTCAGGAGAAGCAGTTTGGACTTCAGCAAAAAACTCTTTGTTCAAAAATGGATACCTTTTATGATCTTTCCCCTTAGAAATTATCATTTGAGTTCTTAGTGAAAACTCATATTCCAAAACAGATATCCCAAAACAGTTTCATGTATAGTATGTGTATGTAATACGTGCATGTTACTATCAGAGCAATTGGCTCTGCTCTGAACAAAGAATTTGTAAGCAGCACCACAACATTGCCTTAAGGGCAAAATACACAGCTGCTCCTCCATTGTCTAAGTATCTGATGCTCCTTCTGGTGGATGGAAAAGCAAGTATCCCCATACAATCTGAACTCACTGGGTGTTGGAACACATTGGTGGGTAGGCATAGCTACCATGTACTGTTCTTCCACAATGAATCAGATGACACACACACACACACACACACACATACACACACACACACACACACACACACACACACACACACAAACGAAACTATAATAAATATAAGAAAGCACTTAGAGATGATGTTAGGAGGTGGCAGAGCCTTGAGTCACAGGACCCAATCATGATAGCCTATTCTCTTCAGAATGCATTGGGATCCTACTTGCTGAGCTCTTACCCCAGTCTCCCACACCTATTGGTCTCTTTCTGTTGATGATGTAGCCTGCAGAGGTTAACTAATTATTCTCTAAAACAATCACATGATGAAAGATTCTCAGGGTCAGCGCTTTGATCTTTTCTCTCTTTCAGGAGTTACACTCAGAAAGTCTAGCAACAATGGAGATCTAACTACTTTTTAACATAACACATTTGAGCTTCTGTTCACACTGTAAAAGGTAATCTGAATGGTTTAAGCATCTGGATTCGATTACAAAGAAGTATAGCACTCAGAATGGAAGAGACTTTTTACATTTGTGTGGAATTCAGGCAGCTGCTGGAGCCACCCTTGGGCCTAGTTGTTTCAAAGAGATTTGCAACAGGCTTAAGTCAGAAATGATAAAATTGTCAAAAAATTTTGGAATTCCTTTTTGGAAGACTGCTAAAAAAAAAATCAAACCAAAACAAACCTCCGAAAAGAAAAAGAAAGAGATTTCTGCCTGTAAAGTTTTAACAATACAGTTTATTGTATCAAATTCTAAATGCCTAATAGTGTACCGTGTATGTATATATAATATATATTTAAATATATATATTTAAAATGTTTCTAATTTTCCTCTTAACAATAATATTAGTTACAGTCCTGCAGACTACAAATTATATGCTTTTAAAAATGGAGATATTAGGGTTTTTTTTTAAACATTTGTTTCTTTTATTTAAATAGTCCAAATTTGTAGTTTGCTCATTAAAATTAAATTGGTAAATGGGGCTGAATTTTTATGTTTTCTGGCTGTGCTCCTACCGAACTACATATCAGCATTTCTTAACCATGTGAACATGTTGACACGAAACCTTCTGGTGCATTCTGCAGCACACAGAGATGTGGAGTGCCTGAGAAGAATGCAAAACGTCTGCATGTCACATGGACCCATGTCTCTCCAAAGCAAGGGCTGCCATGCCTGCTCATTCATCCATTGGAATCTCAGATATAACAGACATGGTGCAGGGAATGGGGAAGGCCAATTTAAAAGTCCTTTCTCTGATATGCTGAGAGACGTGTATAACAAAAACCAGTCTCAGGGACACAATATGAGGAGTTAAAGAGCAACCCAGAGGACCCAACACTTCCAGCCTCCAAGGATACAAGCACTTCTATGCATACACCCACACCAAGACTCATACTCATAACTACAAATAATGAAAATAAACCTTAAAAAACAAGAAAATAAAGAACCTTAAAGAAATATGTCTATAGCTGTGCCCCTTCCCTAGCACAACTACTCATGATAGCTAACTGAAAAAAAAAAGTGTGTTCATCAAGAGATGACTGGAAATGAAACATATTTTATGCTTATGATGGCATACTATCCATCTTTAAGAAAAGAAATTCTACCATTGGGTGGCAGCTTGTGGCTGCAAGTATAGTACTTGAAAGGCAGAGAGAAGAGTCCTGGAAGTTTAACCCCATTCTGGACTGAACTGTAATACCCTGTCAAAGAGAGAAAAAAAAATGAGGAAGGGTGGGAAGAAGGTGGGAGAGAAGAAGGAGAAGGGATAATATGAGGGAAGGGGGTAAGAGGGACAACAGAAAAGGTGATGAGCAAGGAAGGATGGGGAGGAAAGAAGAAAGAGAACAGATGAAGATAAAAGGGAAATGGAGGAAAAGACCCGGGAAGGAAAGAAACAAAGAGGTGGAGAGGTAGCTTACCCAAAGTTCCATTGCTGTGAAGAGACACCAGGGCCACAGAAACTCAGATAAAGGGAAGCATTTAGTTAGGGCTGTCTGAATTTGAATACTAAATACGCCTCATGCCCCTCCCCACCACGCACAAGGGAAACTTCCCATTAGTGCTCCAAACCACCACTGCACTGTGTCTTTTTCTAGGCATAAATGCCATAATAAATTAAGTTTATGAATTAGCCATAGTAAGAATTAACAAGAGGAACATTGAAAGTCTATCATATAAAGTTACTTTAAAAGTATAAATTGCTATTTCTTGTATTTTGCTTTTGTTGTTGTTATTTTCTTTTAAGACAATAGTTCTATACAGCCCAGGCTATGTAGCTGAGGATGGAGTGGGATTTCTGATCCACTCACCTCTTTCTTCCAAGTCCAGGGCTAACAGGTATGTAATGTCATGCCTGGCTCCTTTTGTAGTAAGGATCAAGCCTGAGCCTTCCTGTATGCATGGTAAGCAGTCTACAAACAGAGCTACAGGACTAGCCTTGCAACCTCCACATTAAAGGTTATGAATTGTTTATGAAGTTCCCTTCAGTGTTTAGGTAGCTACAACCACGAAAATCAAAACCATGGCTGAATTACAGGCTACTGGTGATCCCAGGGCCTTTTTGTGCACAGAAGACCCCTTGAGTTATAAAAGCTGAGAGAGGATGGAGAAGGTGAAGCTGGGTAACATGCTTTGAATTACGGACTTTAATAGAATTTTTGAGTTTGAGACTCCTACAGTAAATAGTTTTGACAAACCCATGCCCAATAATCACCTCACTGAGGAGAAAAGCTGTCCACCATTAAACACTGCTCTGCTGAAGAGAAATACAAAGTCTTAATTCAAACCATGTCCCCTCCTACTTGGAAACCAATGAGCAACATAGATACATTTCATTTTAATATCCTAGCAAATACAGTGTGGCTATGTGTCCTACACTGGAGCCTGGCCATAATATTTGCCAGTAAATGACAGAGGGCCATCTGCAGCAAATACTGTGGTGACCTCTTTGGACCTCTAATTCACTATTTCCCAGCTTCTGACTGTCAGAAATACCATTGACCCAACTTGGTGGCTACACATTCCGTGAGTAGCACAGGAATAATCTCTCATATTTGGCTGGGTGGGGAAAGGGAAGAGAGAAAAAAAGACTCTCAGGACTGTGGGGCTTCTTCCAACTCAAACCAGATGGCCACTGCCTGAAGTGTGGGAAGCTTCATCTGAGTAGGTTATTCAATGGCCCTTTGGCAATACTTTGAGCAGTCACTGCTATGATTAACTGCAAATGAATATGGCTTTACTCCTTGGGTGTTATAACTTTACCCCTGCTCATTGGCTCTCCATAGGGTCTCAGGAAATGTGCCATCAAAGTAATTTTCAAAAGTTCAAGAACTGCATTCTGGGTCCTATATTATTTTGGTTTTCAAACTTTAAATTCTAGTGTTTATTCAAAAAAAAATTAATGATGATGATGATGATATAGTGGTATGTAAAAGGAGGGGTCCCTTTAAATCCTTTTTCTCTGGTTGTTTAAACATCGAATTATCTGAGACTAAGCTGAAGGAAGAGTATGCCATATGCATCAGAAACCAACTCATGCATGCTGCTTCCTTTAGAACATTGTGCTGTAATCACTCACCGGAAAGACTGGCTGCTAGCTTTGACAGGATCTTGGAAGAGATAAAAGGATGTATGTGACCACAAGGTTCAGAGAGCAGTCACAATGTGGTACCGAAAGGCAAGAGGAGGCCCATCAGGCAGATATTGGATGGTAGACATCCAAAGGTTATTGGCAGTAAGGGGACATGTGAGTCGGTGCTAAGAGCAACACTGTTATGTGTTTGGAAAGGTGGCCTACATTACTGACCTTATCTTCCCAGAAATACCTATGATATAGTTATTATATTCAGCATCATTTTATAAATGAAGAAGGTAAGCCCCATTGGGCTTGTGAGAGCATCCCAGCAGAACAGTGACTTTGTGTCATCAGCATAGTGTTGGATCTGAAGTAGTAGCACACATAGATCTATCTGCCTGTGCCACTATAACAGATCATCTAGAATGAGGTCTACACAGACATCCACATGGATGTCATAGCAGTTTTGCTATATATATATGGAACAAAAATTAGTCTTGACATGAATGATCCTTCCCTACATAAATATCATGGAAGTCTGATGCCTTCTTCAGAGACTTTAAGGAAATCAAAGGACAACAAAAATATTTAGGTGCTTGAGTTGGAGAAATGGCCATGGGTCTTTGCTTTGTGGGTGTGAGGCTCTGAGTTAGATCAATGAAAAAAACAGAATTTTGTGGCCTGCACTTGTGATTCCAGTGCTGGATAAATTGAAAGTTTCAGACCCTAGTAAGACAACCTGTGCCCAGAGAACTGTAGATTGTTTCAGGGGAATGACACCAGAAATCCATGCCTATAAGACAGACTCACACACATTCAAACATACACTTACATACACATAGACACATATACACACATTTGTATACACATTTGTACATTGACTACTTGCACATACCTGCACATACATACATTTGCACACACAAAGGGCATACAAAATATATCTTAGAGTTGTATTTGTGTGTATGTGTGTATATGCATATTCTCTCAAGACATTCATTTTTGCTAAAAACCCTTTACATTATAGTTTTGTGGGTACATAGGGCACCTGTTACAATTAACACCCCATCATTGGCATAAGCAAAGCAAAGGAACGTGCTAGGTTCTAGTTAAATGTTATTGGCAAGAGCTGCTAATGCAGTGGTCCCGTCCAGGGTCACCAGTTTGCTGCTCTGCATAATAAGTAATGAGCCATCTCTTTGGCCTAGCTTTGAGTTTTGAGGGAACACTATTTGGCTACACAAGACTGTTGCCCATAGGTAGTGATCTCAGGAGCAGGCAAGAGAGGAGGTAGGCAGTCTGAATGTATTAGAGCATTTTGTAGAAGAACGGATGGCTGGCTGAAGACCCTGACTATCTATTACTATGGCCCCTTCAAGAGGAAAATAAGGTTCTTTCACACCAAGAATAAAACTGGGAAGGCTTACTCTGGCTGACCAGTCCTTAAACACTAAGACTCCTGATAAAGAGTTTTCCAAGTTCTACCAAAGCCTCATGTTCAAAGGAGGAAATATGGGGTTAAAGAGATGGCTCAGGAGTTAATAGTACTTCCAAAGACTCTCACACCATCTTCTGGCCTCAATTAGCATAGCACACATATGGTTCATACACATGCATGCAAAAAAGATGCTTGTCACATAAAAAAACCTTCAAAAAAGAGAATATTAATATAAAACCACCAACTCTTTCATTCCACTTACTGCTTAAATACCCCAACCACACAGTAGGCTATATAGCCAACTCATATTTATTTTTAAAGCATGGTTTTATAACTGACATTTACACATAGCTACAAATCAGAAAAAACAAAAAAAATCACAATGGGAAGCAAGCTTTTCATGAAAGTACATGACAGCTCTAACCAAAATAATATATGAATGTCCACCTCAGTCAGAGCAATAGCATCCATGTCTAGAGTGGACTGTACATGCAACTATCTGACCACATTGTAGACACATTGGAAAATAGAAAATATACACACATATATATATAAATATATATATATATATATGTGTGTGTATATGTGCATATATGCATATAAGTATATATTCGTATATGTGTGTGTTCATAAATGTATATATATGTGAATATGTGTTTACATATATTTTGGTATATATATATGTGTGTGTGTGTGTGTGTGTGTGTGTGTGTGTGTGTAGACAGGTATATATTGTATACATGTGTGTGTAGATATGTATATAAATGTATAGTCATCAATTCAGATGGTTGTTTTAAATTTAATATATGTATATTCTATATATATAGTATATATTGATACATGTATATATGTATACATGCATGTATAATATACATATATATTAAATAATATAAATATATATTAAATTTAGAATAACTATCTGAATTGGTGACTAAAAAAAAGCCACAAGACAACAATTCATCATTTGATTCCACACAAATTTGGAAAGTTATGTCATTACTACTTTGTCCCCAAGGAGACCTAGGTATCATAAATCATTCCTTCTCAGTTATATCCAATTATCTTTAAAGAAATACATCTCCACTTTAACCTCAAGCCTAGACTCAAACTGAATATATTTCATTCCAAGATATGAAAAGAATCAGATTCACAGATCGCTTGAGGTGGTTGTTCAAATTTCTGAAACTGGAAGGAATGTAAATGATTGGATGTGAATTGTAATAAATGAGAAATGAGCTGCACTGTGACAGCTTGGCTGGGAAGCTGACAGCTGTACATCCTAGTCTGAGTGGGGGTGACCTACTGCAGGTTGCTGTACTCAAGGAGCTCTTGGTAAACCAGTTGATTGTGTTCCCTGATGCTCAACAGATGCCTGTAACCCACATGGTGAACAGATACATTCAGTCAATATTTCACTTTAGCAGTAAATTGAAGCTGACCTAAGGACCTAGGCATAGCACATAGTAGAAGCCCAAAGCATTCTGAATGGCATAACTCCAGAGTCCATTACTGCTCAAACTGGCTCAGTTATCTCAGTAGCTTATAGCCCACTAAAGAAATGAATGTACTTATTGTTAGATTATCTGTTGCTCGTTAGCACAGTATGTCAGTGGAATATTCCATGTGAACTTGATTTAGAATAGATAAAGCAGTAGACAGACCCTGTGGCTTTGGACATTGGAGAAGTGATTTATGATGTCATTTCTGTTTACAGATGATTCATTTTTCTGTCAGGACTGAAGCACAAAAGGCTTTTTGCAGAGGTTTCTCTCCTTACCTGTTGCTCCCTCTTGCTGCACTCTGTGTGCCTCCTGCATAGCCCACACAATTTATAGGAACAACTTTCACTCGAAACCTAACAGAAACTCAATAGAGAAGTAAGACCAGGGATATGAATGAAAACATCCAGCCTTATCTTTACCAGCTATTCTGAATGCTTCTGTGATTAATTCATGGGAAAGGAGGAGAAAGTCCGCCAGATGGAAGAAGGCAGAGAATCATCCAGTGGCACAAGGCAGCTAACAAGGCTTTCATAGTAAATGCAACTGGAGGTAGACAGTGCTCTTGACATATTTGGAATTATTATCTATGAATTATGGGTAAGGTTGCAAATTAGAAACCACCTCTCTTTAGCTAGGTGAAAGACAACGAGGCTAAAAATACCTCCTTTTTCCTAGAAGGAAAATAGAAAATAGACAATGCGCCTGGGCATGACTTTGCCCTGTGAAGAAGCAACTAGGAATGGGGGTAAATGGCCAGTAGCTGCCTGGTGGGGGGGGGGTTCTTCTCTCGTTGACATGCATTCCAGGAGAACTTCAAGCTCAAAAAGACTGTGTAGGATGTAGAAAGAGAGAGGAGGTAAATGTACTGTGAGAGAAAAGATGGCCGGATCCAACCAGGGAAGGGAGAGAGTGGAGACAGGAAATGCCCATGGAGACCAGAAGTAGAGCATCATGGGAGCCAGAAGACGACAGTTGCCAAGGGCACCCTAGCATCAATTATCTGGAAAGGCAGCAACTTGCCACTGCCTGGGCAAGCCACATGAGAACACGGGGCATATGATGGTTAACTTGGTCTAATCTTGAAGTATGTAGAGTTGGAAAGAGAACTGGTAGTCTCAAAGTTAAATACGGACAAGTGAAATTCACAAGTGAAAAGCCCTCTACACAAAAAGAACAATCCTTCAAATAGGGGGCATGAAGCTGTGATCAGCAGACAAGGGTTTCTTAGAAGCACGAAGTCCTTCTCAACCAAAAGACACACTGACAATATATTTGAATAAATGAGACTGGTAACCCCCTCCCAACCTGCAGAAACAGTGACAAAAGTCACTCAGATGGGAAAAAAAATCACATCCCTGCTCCTACACCCCCAGGAAGGAACACCAACTGAGGTCATAATATCTTTTAATTTTATCTTATCTTATGTGTAAAGGTGTTTTACCCATATGCATGTCTGTTCCCTATGTGTGTGCAGTACTGAAGAGCCCAGAAGAAGGTGTTGGGTTCCCTAGACCTGGTATTGCTAAGCATTATGAACTGCCCTATGGGTATGAAAATTAAAATTAGGTTCCCTGCAAGAGCAGCCAGTGCCCAAATTGCTGATACTCTTAAATTCATTTTCATTATTTAATTTGCACTTGTTGTTTTGTCTTTGCTGTATTCCACCAGGCAAGTTTACTGACTGTCCTTTCTTTTTCTTTCTCTCTTTCTTTCTTTCTTTCTTTCTTTCTTTCTTTCTTTCTTTCTTTCTCGACATCTGCTCTACAGTGTTTTCTGAACTTTTCCTTATACTTTCTTATACATCCCACCCACATGACTTCTTTTCCTTTCATACATCACTTCCTCTTCCCCCTTTCCTCATCTACTGTCTCTCTAGTTATCAATAGAGACTCATCTCTACAAACTATAAGCCACCATCCACCAGCACCATCCCCTGCCCCCAGCATCCTAGCACCACTCTCTGCACTGCAGCCCATGAGGGAAGCACACTGCGTGTACTTCCATTAACAGCAGGATAGCCAACAATCATCCTAGCTCTTGTTGCAGTTAATCTCACCCTTGCCAAGAGTAGCAAGGGTGAAAGTGAAGACAGCTCACAAAGAGGACACATGTAAAATAAATAAGCACCAAGAAGAGAATAAAGGGGGGAATCAGCTGGAGGACACCTTGATTCTAACAGATGCACAAAGCACAACAAAGAAACACACACACAAAGAGATGGCAGACTACTGTGATACCTTTACAAGCTCACAACTCTCCAGGATTGCAAGCCAGAGAAAACAATATATATAACATATATTTACATATGATTCACATCATACGGAGGAGCATCTGATAGAATAAAACCCTGTCTACATTAAGGTTGGGACAAAGAGAAAGAAGTGACTAGGCTCTATAGTACAATTCAAGGAAATGCCTCAGTGCCTGGAAGACATCCCAGGTCCCACCTCTTAACATTTTCTCCATGTTTTGATGGTGCCCTTAACATATGAACCTGGTGGAGTGTATTCCAGATCCAAATCAAGACACAACTTTTTATTGGTTTTGATTGCACAGCAAGACCAACTGAAACTCTCTTTGACTTGCATCATTTGAACTATATGATTCAACTTTCAACTTAAATGATGACTTTGTTTAGTCACTAATATTCTCTGGGTAAAGGTTTAGCAAAAATGATTTGGTAGTAAATACAGATTCTGAGTGTTTAGCTGGAGGGAGTTTAATATTCTAGCTCCAGAACTGAGTCAAGCCATTTGGGGAAGAAAGCAGAAGAGCATCACTTTAGGTTGCTTCAAGAGCCTGCTCCCTGAAGAAAGAAAGAGAAAGGGAAAAGAAAAAAAATGGAACAAAACAACAAACAAAAGCAAAGACAAAAAAAAGCAAGCAATAGCAACTCCAGCAACAAAAACACAAAGCTCCTGAGTCCTGGGATTGTCATCACCATCACATTGTTTAAGAGGGAACAGCTGAGGTGAAGTTCCAGGAGCTGAGGAGGAGGGGGATACCAGGCTGCCTCCTGCAGCTCTCTCCAGCCTCATACCTGACTGAGTCTGTGTTTCAAGGCCACTGAAAAAGACTGTCAGAACCCTTGCCAAATCTAAGAAACATGGAGTTAGCCAATGCTTGAGGAATCTGGGAGCAATACCTGATGACAGCATATCTCACTTTTAAAAGAAGGCAGTGTTACATTGTTAGGGCAGAGTCCTGGTCTTGGACCCTAAATATACACTTACGTGGTGTCTATGTGTATTAAGAAGCAGCTAAGCAAAGTGTTGGTGGCAGGCAAGAAGGACAAGGGTGGGGAAGATCAGAGTTTCCATTTTCTGCTTTTATTTAACCTCTCTCTCCCTCTCTCTCTCTCTCTCTCTCTCTCTCTCTCTCTCTCTCTCTCTCTCTCTCTCTCTCTCTCTTCTTTCTCTCTCTCTCTCAATGGAAACTTTATAAAGGAAAAAAAAAATGAAATTTTCTGAAGGAGCAAGAGAGGCCAGAGAAACAAAGATAAACTGAATCAAGAGGTAACTGTATCCTATAATTTGCTAACAAAGAATTTTTTAAGTTGCCAACCTGTGGAAATTACACACAGTTGGGGAAAGACCTCTGAGCAACTCCAAGTATAATTGCTTCTACTTTCCCCCCTCTGTTGGGTGTTTCTAACACTAGTGCATTGTGCAACAGAATTATAAAGAAAACACTTAAAACATTAGCTCTACAGATAGTCCTTGAAAGGCATTCCTGTGTGCACCCAAGAGGTTGGTGCCCTCTAGTGGCTAGGAGGACTCCAAAAGTGCAGCTGACCTTCCAAGCTTGACCACCACAGATCAAATGGGAATGGGAATTTCTTTTGTGTCAGTATGTTACTTAACATCTCCATTCTCCTTCCATGACTTTCAAAAAGGCCTTTAGCTAGAACTGCCAAACAATGACCAGTTGTTTATTATAGAGAAGAAAAAACTGTGGCTACAAGGGCTAAGACCTGAGTTCTAGCACAGTTCTACTACAAAGCTATCAGTGCGGCAAGCCACAGGTTAATTTGTCATGTCTGTGTGTTTCCTTATATCCTGAAGAGAAACTGAACAGTCTGCTCACTGACTGCACACATCCAGATCAACTGAATTGCCTCTTGGTTTAGATGTGAGAGCTTCCAGCTCAACGAATGAATGAATGAAACAGATACTCACCCAAGTCTTCCTCTTCAACAGCCTACAATATGGATATCTCTTAGAAGTTTAGTCTCTTTTGCAGGGACGATAATCATCAAACCAGTTAATTCTACCTCTGAAACCTATTGCAAATCTTTCCCTCTTTAAAATTCTTCATGAGGTATCTGCAATATCGACGGCGGCGTCTTAGAGTCCAGGAGTCCTGTCTGCAAGAAACCGGGATTATCATCCCTTTAAATCCAACGACACCTCCGCCTCCATCTCCACCGTTGCCCCCAGGCCTTCCCACCTATGAGTAGGCTTTAGCAGCCTCTGGGGTGCCCTTACTCCAGCCTCAGAAGACCTCACTGAAGACCTGCTCGGAACGCGGGCTCCCTGAACTGCGCCCCTGATTCATAGTGGATTCCGGGTCGCCGGCTTCTTCGACGATTCTGCTTTAATGTGTCCGTCAGGGTCGTCGGACCCGAGGTCTACCACGACACACGTTTTTCCGCCGGGCACACATACAAGCATATCCCTGACCATTCTGTTGCGCCCCTGGCCCTCGAGTGCCCCCCCCCCCTTCTTCTGAGCAGTGGCCCTGCCAAATAATAGGCAGACCTTTTAGGAAACTCGGACCAGACGTGACTTGGCTGTCACCCCACTGGTGCCATGGGGCGCGTACACGCAGGGACCTAGGCCCTTGCACACGCCTGACTTCGTGTATTTCCCCACTCGGGCATGTGGGCGGTTCGTAATCCAGTATAAAGGGTGGGCGCTTTTGCAATGTACTGTAAGCAGGGTGTCAGGCTTGTGTTGCACCCGGGTAAATGGAGTTGATCTGAGCTGCCCTCTACTTAAAAACCCTTTGAGAAAGGAGGGGGGGGTGGAAGAAATCAAAATTGAAACAATGAGAAAAAATAAAAATGCAAAAGAACTGAAAAAAAATAAAATAAAATTCTTCATGAGTCCTTCCAACCCCACGTAAATGAAGGAACTTGGTTCCTAACAACTGTGTGTGTGCCTGTGTGTGTGCATGTGCGAATGTGTAAAATGTAGACCTTGTCAAACTATTCTCCTTCTTTAAACCTCTTGATGACTTTTATGGTGTTTCCAAGCTCCCTGCAAAACCAGGCCTCTATTTATCTCCCTGGTGGTGAGTTCCTCTCTTCCATTCCTGCTGCTTCATCCAAATATAACAACGTTGTGCATTCCTTCTAGCCTTGGGTCCTTCAAGCAGATACTCCTGCCCAGCATGCTGTCTCTCTTTCCCTTCACCTAATCAGTAGTACAAATTAGCATTTTAAAAGGTTAAGTCTCTCTTTTGTTAAAAATCAGTTGTGAGAACAATAGACTTCCTCCCAGAATAGATGCTATTCCTGCCCACCTACAACCACAGTGTTTAGACAGATGCTATATATTCGGAAAGGCCCTACTTTGAGTCGATAAGAAACTTAAATTAAACAAAAATCTTTGATTAGCTGATTAATCAAGTTGAAGCTGGGAGTTTCTAATGATGAAGTCTACCAAATTCTTCTACAACCCATGTGGCAAACTGCCATTTTCTGTAATTTCTGTTTAGCTAACATAAAGGCATGTGAAATCCCCAGAAGTTAAAATGTTTTTACTAAGTGAGGTTTCCTCCAGCAACTAAAATGTTGCCCTAACCTCTGAGTTTAAAATACGTTCTTAGAGGTTTCTAGTCAGGCAGCTTGACTAATAATAAGATGAGAACTATGTTCTTTATTATTTTGTCTTTATTGTTTATGTTGTCTTATTAAATGCTGCTAAGGACTAAACCAATGCTTCCCAAATCCTAAGTCCTTATTCTTCCATCTCCTTATCTCAAGCCCCTTTAATTTCATTTTAGATGATATTACCACCCTTACATTTCTTTTTTAGCTTATCCAGCTATACAAATTACCTGTGGGGGTAAATGAGGTAGAAGACAACTTTGTATGCTCATTTCTTAGAAACATTTAGTAGATGCAGTTTGGAGGCAGCATTGGCTAGTTTTTCATACATCAGTAGAACTTCACATTCTTTAATTCTCATACATCAGTTATTTCCACGTTCTTTAATTCATCAAAGAATGGGAGTATCCTCCCTCTTGAGAAGCTTCCTCGGTAGCTCTACACCACACCAGGTCTCATTGCTATGCCCGCAGAAAATGTCTTACATCCTTCTTTAATGTCATTAGTTTCTCAGATTACAGACTCCACATCACACCTACTAGTTCCATTTATATGTGTCCTGAACATAATAGGGTGGCCTAGACCCAGTATGTAGTCCAAACTATTTTAAGTGGGGAAAGGTGAGGCTTCCTAAAATGGACAGTGGTTTCTGGTCAAGATCATACAGCAAAAGAAGAAAACTCCTGTCAGGAGTGTAGACTTTGCAAGAGACCATATGGCTGAGGAGGTAGCTGAGTCCAAAAAGCCAATAACAAAAATCAAAAATGCTACCAGGAAACCCCCTCAACTTACTCATGCCTACTCCTTCTCTCTGTCTTTATCACATAGACCTTTTTTTTCTTTGTATTTTCATTTCATACGCCACTTCTCTGTGGACTTACTCTTCTGTCCCTTTAACTATAAAGTGTGCAATGCCACCTTAAGTCTCCTGCACTGAATGTGAGACTATTAAAATTGAGGAAAGGATTGGCATCCTCATAATTGGTGTGCCCCGTTCCCAGCTACCTGGATCTCCCCACGCCCTACTCCCACTCTGAAAGCACAAACAAGTGACCATGTGCCCTACATATCTCTCAGCTCTATTTCTGCTAATAACTGATTTCCTGTCCCACATCTTCATCCAAGGCTCCAGCAGAAAATTCCATGCTAAGATGATATACTCCTCCAATGCTCTGAACAAAAACTGTTAGTTTGAAACTGACTATAAACATAGGAAGTGCCCCTCCAAGAACATTAACTTCTGGAGCTAACCAATAAAAAGGCAGGAGCTGTTTGCTGAGAGTTGCCTTAATGGCAATGCTCTAGAGAGAACTCAAGTCTGGCATTCATTTCCTCCTCAGATCCTGGTCCTTAACCACTACATTCCTTTTTATTTTTATTTTTTATGTAAACTGGCTGGGTTTGTGTTTGGCCACATACAACCAAATTGCTTTTACAAATACAGTAGAAATTTTGGAAAACAGACACTATAGAAAAATGTCAATAGCACAACGCTTAAGTGTATAACTTGTCACTTTGAAGATGAACCAGATAGAGGAGCATCTTTGTAGACATTTGGGCACTGTTGGCTGCCCACTAGAGATGTACTCTTGAGGGAGTGGCCTAAGGGTCCAGTCTCAGATATTGGGAACCTAAAGCAGAGTAGGACATTTTTGAACAAAGACACAGGCGTTATTCTATTTCTAGAGAAATCACAAGAGTGGGGATTTGAAAGCAAAGTAGAGGACTAGCTGAATAAACCATGGTACATTTACTACCAAGAAGGCAGTCCATGTCTGTGTCCATATGGGAAAGAATTTGTTCTGTAGTGAAGAAGGCTCGAATCTCCTACAGAGGACCTAGATCAATTCTAGGTTGTGATTCCCAGAAGTCACACAGCACCTCACAATTTCCTATGACTCCAGTTCCAAGGGATTTCATCCCTTATCTAACCTCTGAGGACACCATGCATAGGGTGCACTCATGCATACAAACAACTCATATACATAAAATATAAATAAAGAAACCTTTTCAAAAACTGATTTAAGAGATAGAAAGGGGAGAGAGAGAGTCAGAGACAAAGAACAGGGCAGAGGGGGTGCACATCCGTCCTCAACCACTTTGGAAGCTGAAGCAGGGGTATTTCAAGATCAAGTCTGAGCCTCATAATAAGACTGCATTTCAACCATCCTTGATTAAAATAAGAGGGCTTGAGATGGAGCTCAGTGGTTAAGAGCTTGCCTAGCATGTCCAAAGCCCTGGCTTCCAAACCTGGAGCCACAGAAAGAAAGAAAAAAACAAGAAAGAAAGGAATGGAGATGGAAGGAAGAAGAGTGAACATATCATAAATTCTGAGTCATTTTGCAACCATCACCACCATGAAATAATTCTACCCATTCTGTAGTCCCTCCCCATCCTCCACTCCCAGCCCCCATCAGCTACCTCAGTACTTTCTGCCTTATGTATTTCTGGAAGTTATATCCAGGCTAGACAGACTGCAACTCATTGTGTAGCTGAGGTTGCTTTGTAACTCACAGAGATCTTCCTGACATTGCCTCCCAAATGATGAGACCAAGGGTATATGCCACTACACCCAGGTCTTCCTGAGTCTTTGAATTTGTCTATTCTAGACATGTCAAATAAATTGTAGCTATTGAAAGACCTTTTTAAAGCACAAATGTAAAAAAAAAAAGGTGATAATCTGTAGATACTAGATAGATGTTACCTTAGGTACCATGCAAATATTATTGGCATTAGCGTTTTGTATTTCTCACTAGATTCAGTATAAAGCCATGCACAGAAATGAATCTCATGCCTGATTCTCTACTTAAATGCCCTTAACTCTGAGACTTTTACAAGTTAGGCAAAGGATGTTTTATTTCACAACTGCACCTTGCTTGGCCAATGCCTCCGCCTGGCCCATTGTGTTAAGCATAAGGAACAGTGTGCAGGCAACCCTGATGGTGCCAAGAATAGCCATAGAAAATAATGAATTTTATTCTGCAGCTTTGCAGGACTGAAGCCATCTCATGGCGAGGTGATGGAGAGCAGATGTGCACATTTGTTCAAAAACCTCCATCTGTGAGAAGGTTGCTGCCAATCTGCCATCACCTGCATTAGAAGGAACCTACTTCCAAATCAGCATCCCAGTAGGACAGTCCCTGTGACTATAGCTCTCCATCTATCAGCTAGATCACTGTAATAAGGTTTTCTCTACTACCATCTTGACTTTGGACCAATTGGCTTCCCTTGTATGGACACGAGACAGAGTCTACATGCAGTAACAAATTATCTAGGATTTACCAAAGTTGTTTTTATAATCTGCAAATTTAAGCCCATATTTCTGAGAGATACCATGAAATAAAACCTGTTCTTTGAACCATATAGGATATATAAGGAACCAGTAGAAAACACTAAAAGCTGCATCAAACAACTTACTGTTTCTATGATGCAATACTCATCAACTTCAATTATTAAGAAAATTTAAAATCTACTAGGGCAGGGCTTTCTTTCTGACCAACAGCTCTTAGGGCAGAGAGGTCTGTAATAGCAGACAGACTAACAGGGAGGAAATGCACACAGATATTGCCATGTAGATTCTGCCTAAACACAGGCTAAAGCAAGAAAAGAAAACACACTAGAAACAGATCTGAAGAATGTGGCTCAGATACTCTCATCCAATGACACAAAGGCAAGGGGTGTGAAGGGAGCCACCCTAAGAACACCATCTCCATGGAAATCTACCTTAATATACATCATCCGCTCTTGTTTTCAGAGCTTCTCCTAGTTCCCTGTTTATCAAAATAATCTTTCTGATATAAGTCAACAAAATGTCACAGAATGATCAACTATGTGTAACTGAGCTTAGGTTTCCGCTGCCCAAGCCATTAATGTAGAAAAAAAATGATAAAAAGCAGTATCTTTTGAAAGTAATAACATATAACATTTGCTTCTCTAGAAACCCAGGTTAGTTTACATAAAATTCTGGGCAAGAAAAATTCAAGTGTTTATATTTGTAGGTATGCTAACATTTGATTATGTTCACAGACTTTATTCTCTTCATTTTTTCCTCAGTAATCTGTATGTGCTGTGTTAGACAATATCTAAGATGGTCTTTTTTCTGTTTCTCACAAAACACTTTACACTCTCTTGGTTTTGCTTCGCTTACTCAGTACTCAGTAGCCATGAAAAAGACACAGGCAAGTATTTTGGTTACAGTACATGGATGAATTGATGATAGGGATGGGCTATGAGATGCTTGTATTAGTCAGTGTTCTCTAGAAAAAAACACAGCTGAGAAAGAGAAACTCAAATGTGAATGGCTATATCAAAGCAGCTTACCTGAATGTCCTAACATCTGGTCATTTCTTGGTTCTTGAGTCTGGATGCCTGTGTAGTTGGGGGAGTTTCACAATGGCTGCCTCAGATCAGAGAGAGGCCAACAACCCAGCAGTTCCTTCAGTTCATGAGGCTAGAGTCTTGGCAATCCCAACATGGCATCAAAGCCCTGAAGGCTTCTTGGAGAAAAGCTGGTCCTTAGTCAGTGACAGAAGGCCGGAATGCTGGTTCTATCATCAACAAAGAAATCAGGAGCAGCCGTGGAGCAGACTAATTAAGCTGCAAGAAGAAAGGCCAAGTGAGTGGAAGGGAAGCAATCTTCCCTCTGTCCTACCCCCTTTTGAATCTGGGATGCTACCAGAAGTTGCCACACATAATTGGAGTGGGTCTTCTAATATCAATTAAAGCAATCAGAAAGGTGAGGTTCCCTACTTAGGTGATTAAAGTTGTGGCAAATTGATCCTACAAACAACCAAGGTTAAAGGAAGTTCAAAAACCACACATCTTAGTGTGGTGGTGGCAGCAGCAGCTGTTGTGTTGGTGTTAGTAGTAGTGATGTGTGTTTAAGCATGCTCCTGTATGTATGGTGTGTGTAGGACACATGCCCATATGTGGGCAAAAGTCTTCTCAATCGATCTCCAACTTTGTTTTTGAAATGGTCTCTTACTGGACCTGCAGATCAGTGTTCGAGGCTGTCTAGCAGGCAAGTCCCAGAGATCCTCCTGTGCCAGCCCATCCAACACTAAGATTGCAGTCATAGGACACCATTCCCTGTTCAGACTTCAGACTCAATTGCTTCTTGTCAATTGCTTTTTCCTCCTACTATTGTGTAACTAGAGCTTTAGCACAGAAGCCCTAACTCTGCCTAACTCCAGTCTGATGCTGGACTCCACTACTAGCATAATGGAAGCAATAAGAGAAAAAAGCATAGACATGAAGTCTAATTAGAGTGAGAAGAACAGTCAGTGGGTTCCAGTGGCCCAGTGCTCCATCTTCAGCATGCTGATAAGAACATAAGATGTTCTAGACCAGAGACAGACCACTACATAGCAAGAGGACACGCTGTAACAGCTGGTTCCTGAAAGAAGAGACAGATGTAAAGGCAAACAAAAATATTCCTTTAGAAAAAATGTGTACCAAGTTCATAAAATGCCCAAAAAGTGAACCACAGTGGGGTTTGTTTTCTAGGGGAGGGATTAAGTACCAGGTAACTGCATAGAAAGTTCTATGTCATAGTACCAATGAAGGAAGTCTTCTCATACCAATGGCTAACTAAGACAATACCCTACAGACTTACCTACAGCCCCATCTCATGAAGGCATTTTTTTCAACTGATGTTCCCTCTTCTCTGACGATTCTAGCTTGTCAACATGCCTTCAGTGACTTTTGGCAGGGCTGGCACAAGTACAAATACACCCATTTTCTTGTTAGTGTTGGAAAGCCACCCTGCCCCAGACACATAGCACATGTTGGCTTAAATCTCCCAAAATCTTCCCCCTTCAGTTTTGCAAAACTAGTCAGAGTCCACATGTCAGCATAGAATATTGCCTTCAAGGAAGCAATAAGGAATGTGGTTCCTTGAGTAACAACTAGGTTGGAATTGCAAACCCTTCATCTTCTAATTGAGTTTTCTTAATTAGCCACCTAATCTCCAGTTTTCATATGAAAGAAAAAGAAACAAGTCTTCCAGCTTTATTAGAGGATTAAACAAAATAACACATGGAAAGCACCTGCTTTAGACTAGGATGCACGCACCAGTCCCTTCTTATCCTGGCTGAATGACTTGCTCAGCATCTTGGGTACAAATGCTGTTAGCTCCATTAGAAGAAGTTTGAAGGGGTGTAGTGGTGTATGTCTGCTAGGATCCCAAGTTTAAGCTGCCTAAGCAACAGAGTAAGATCAACTCACAAATAAATAAATAAACAAATTAAAACAGCATTTTTGAGAACTATCATACTCAGGGTTTCTATTGCTGTGATACATAGCAAAAAAAGATGTTGGGGAGAAAAGGGCTTATTTGGCATATACTTCCACACCATAGTCCATCACTGAAGGAAGCCAGGACACAAAGCTGAAGGCAGAAGCTGCAGAGGCCATGGAGTGGTGCTGCTTACTGGCTAGCTCATCATGGAGTTAAGTCTCAGCCTACTTTCTTATAGAGCCCAGGCATCTTACCAACTCATATTTCATGGCTTTAAACTTCTCTCTACTTAGGCCCAAATGTTTTTTACATTTATAAAATATTCATTTTCTATAACAGATGTACAAAGAGTGTATCATAGATTTATAAAAAACAAACCAAGTTTCATCAATAAGAAAAATGAAAACTTAAAATGCACAATTTTCTTTCACATACCTACATATCTGACCATATATCTATCTGTCCATCTGAATATCCACCCATCCATCCAACCACCCATCCACCTATTGGTCCATCTAATATCAACCCATGAACACACCCATCCACCTATCGGTCCATCCATCCATCCATACATCCATCCATCCATCTATCCATCCACATATCTACCCATCCACATATCTACCCATGCACCCACCCATCCATCTTTCAGTCCATCCACATATCCATCCATCCATCCATCCATCCATCCATCCATCCATCCATCAATCTATCCATCCATCAATCTATCCATCTATCCATCCACATATTTACCCATCCACCCACCCATCCACATATCTACCCATCCACATAATCACCCATGCACCCACCCATCCACCTATCGGTCCATCCATCCATCCATACATCCATCCATCCATCTATCCATCCACATATCTACCCATCCACATATCTACCCATGCACCCACCCATCCATCTTTCAGTCCATCCACATATCCATCCATCCATCCATCCATCCATCCATCCATCCATCCATCTATCCATCCATCTATCCATCCATCCATCAATCTATCCATCCATCCATCTATCCATCTATCCATCCACATATTTACCCATCCACCCACCCATCCACATATCTACCCATCCACATAATCACCCATGCACCCACCCATCCACCTATCGGTCCACTCACATATCCATCCATCCATCCATCCACATATCTACCCATCCACATATTCACTCATCCACCCACCCATCCATCTTTCCATTTATCCACATATCCATCTATCTGCATATCAATTCTTCTATTCATCTATCCATTCATCTATTAATGCTTGTATTCATCATTTCTTATAGAGACATTCACTTATCCATCCATAGTTCATTTCATTATCATAGATGAACTACCTATCTATTTATGCATGAAGTAGATTAGTCAAATACATTAAAATCCCACTAAATTCTATTCTGCTACAAAAAAAATTCTCTTCATTTTCTTCATTTTCTCCATTTTCAATAAGATGGAAGAATTTAGCAAATACTTTGATCGTTCTATGGTTTGATCTGTATTTCCAATGCACAGTTTTTATACTTTTAAGGAAAAAATAAAAGTTTCTTGTTTATATTTTCAAATAAAAGAAACTTGAGATTCTTCAAATTTTCAGATTTGAGAGAAATAAATTTTATGTTTTTTTTCCATTAATTGTTCTCTTGCACCATCTTGTCTGTACTACGGACTTAATAGGTTTCCTGTACTTTAACAAGAGCACATTATAGATTCAACTATAAATAACACTGTTTTAAAAAAAATGTCAATAATTCTTAAAAAGCCCCACACTATATTGATTGGATGCTCTCTTATTTTTGTTATCGATTACTCAGAGCTGTTTCCTTCTAACCATTTTCTATATCCATCACTTTATGGATTAATTTACTAGAAGAGGAAAATTCCCATGCATTAAGTTAAAGGCACACAAACCCAGAAAAACACTGTGCTTTATATTTCATATTTATTTAAACAAGTGTGGGGTTTTTTGTGGTCAATTTTGTAGAATTGTTTTGGACGATAACATTTATAATAATAATTAAATCTTTGGCAAGTATTTTAAATGATGTTATTTTATATACCAAATGAGAATCATGTGATTTATAGTTTTCCTAAATTCCTTTAAAATGTCTGCCAACAAAATATTTAAAGCTCATATTTTAGCCCCTGTGTGTGACTGTGAGCAAATGAACATGTAGTAAAAATGTGTAATACGTAGCCTTAGTAAATCACATAACGTTGCTGGTTGTGTGTGTGTGTGTGTGTGTGTGTGTGTGTTTCAAGTTGGTACTGATTTCCTAGGCTTAAGGATGAATTCGAATACAGCAACTTGTAATTTCAATCCTAGGGCGACCAATGGCCTCTACATGTTTATGTATTTGACCAAATGCCAACATGTGTTTGACAATTGTTCAACAATAAGGCAAGTCTTCCGTGATTACATAAACATGTTGCCCTACAGCATGAGCTCCTGCTGCATGGCCACGAGGATTTTTAAGAGAAATGTGCCCAGTGGGCTTTTCCTGGGCGATTCATCATATATTATTATGCAAAGTAAAAGCTGGCAGGGAAAAGTTTGGTTAGAAAAAACGGGAAGAAAAACAGAGAACTGGATTAATGTCAACTTTTAAATCTGACTTGTATTCTGCTTCTTCCAAGTATCTGTTTGGAAAATATGAAATGCCAGCATTTTACAGAATGATCTCATTGCTATAAAAATCATCTTTAAGTTTTTTTCCCCTTTGAGTTTAGCTTAGTTAGCTCTGCAAGGGGTTGAACTGGATTGCAGACAAAACTAAATTTCTCACACTCTTAAATAAAATTGATTATGTTCCTTTGATTTGGTTTTCAGTATTATTTGAAAGCTCAATCAGTTTCTTTAACCATGATTGATTCTTCTGAGTTACCTTTTTTGAGGTAAAACTTCACATCTAAAATATTCCAAACTTTCAGAAATATTAGAACCAAGCCATCAATTTTGGATCAATAAGTTGACTTACAGTAGACTTCCACCATTGTGATGTACAGAATAGCTCTATTGCTGGCCAACATAAAAGGCCCATAGGAATTGTTGTCATCTTATTACATAGTTTGAGTTAACTGGTAAAAGTTAAAAAGGGAACACTGATTCAGAGAAAATTGTGGGAAGAAAGAGGCAGAAGCCAGCAAGCAAAGGTACTGGGGGCTGAAACTCTTTTCTCACAAGTGGATCTAGATTGAGATACTTATATATACCCCTGGGAGCAGGAGAGGGGCTGTTGGAGGGGGAGAGAAAATGTGCTGACTGTGAACAAGGTACTGTTATGTGGATAAAAAAGCCAACATAGAGTTCACTGTCTGGCATACAACAACAATAGCAACAAAAATAATAAATGAATAAGATGAAAGACAAGATTTTTATCATCTGAACTCCTGAATGGATTCTGAATGCATAATATTTAAGGAAGTTAAATCAGTAAATCTCATGTGAAAGGGGAAAGAAACTAAGAGCAAGGGAGAATAGAATGCTCCTGTTCTGGGAGTGAAGATAGGGCTGAGAGGCTAGATTTGCTCCCCAAAAGTAACCATTCCTAACTAAACACTCTTTAATCAGTTTATCTATCTTTATACCTCACCTGTGTTTAAAAAAAACAAAACAAAACAGATACTAACTAGCCTAGCATAACAGCACTCTGAGAGGCTCTACCCAGCTGCTGGGTAGACAGATACAGATACCCAGAGATGAACAAGAGTTAGGGAAGAATTGAAGGCCCTCAAGGAGACAGCAACCCCAGAGAAAGACCAACAACATCAACTAACCTAGACCTTTGGGAAGTCCTTGATACTGAGTCACCAACCAAAGAGCATACACAGGCTGGTCTGAGGCCCAGACACATAGATAGCAGATGGTGCCATGTATGGCCTCACAGTAAAAGAGGCTGTGCCTAATCCTGCAGAGACTAGATGCACCAAGATGGGGAGACTGGGAAGGGGCAGCATTTGGAATGTAAATAATAAATACATACATACATACATACATACATACATACATACATACGTATATACATACATAAATCAGAGAAGACAAGAGAACATGAATTGAAGTCTGCTGATCCATGTGAACTAAAAATATAATTGCTGTGTGTAGGAAGGAGCTCATGGCTCAGAACTGAGTCATAGCAGGTATATGGTCAGAGATAGTAAGTGATGACTTGTTTAGTTCTGTTCCGACTCCATTTATGTCTTGGTCAGCTTGGCTGCCATACAAAAGTATCATAAACACCATGCTTACATATAAAAGTATTCTCTTGCAGGTCTAAAGGCTCAAAGCCCCAAACCAAGGTATCAATATGGTTTGTTTCTGATATGATTCACTAGACCTGTCTTCTAGATTGTGACTAAGAGTAAGGAAACACTCCTATCATTATGGAAAACTATGAAGAGAGAGGGTAGAGACACAGAGAGAGGGGAAGGGGGGAGGAAGAGAGAGGGAAGGAGAGGAAGAAGGAGCTCACTAATCAAAGCTGGGTTGAAGCATCAGACTAGTTGGGAGTCTGCAAATAAAGTATGCAACATAGGAGAGAGACAAGAGGAAATGAAAAAATCAGGCAAATGAGACTGAAGGCAGGAGGAAGATAGAGAGGTGAAGCTAAGGGATGCTTTTCACCAACAGATGGGTGGTGATCCAACAGGAAGACAGAGAACCATCTGCTCTCCAAAGAACAAGGATGGCATCAAGTCTCATGCCTGTGTGATTCCCATCCCCACTTCAGTGAACTCAACTGGATGCTAAGATTTCACCCATTCACCCAGCTCTGTGCTTCATTAACCAATCAAGAAAAACTGTCAACTGGGAAAAAGCTAGACTCTTGCTGATGAAAGATGAGTGGTCATTTCCACCCTTCATCCGACCGCTTCATCATCATTTATCCAACTGATAGCCATGGTTTAAGCACCTCCCTACAAGACATCTTCAGATGCTACAAGGAAGTGAGGAGGACTCAGCCACAGTTAGACACCACCGTATGCACTTCTGCTATAGGACTGGAGGTGAGCTCTTTCCCCCTCAGATTCCACATAGGAGGGAATAGTGTATGAAGTTTACAGGGAACTAACTTTTTGTGAACCAGGGATATCTGTACTTTGTGAAGACAGTAACAAATGGGTTTACTGGGGCATCTAATTCTGTACCAGTGACCTAGTGTATACACACATAAATGCTGCAATGGGCATCTGAGGCACACTAGTTAAAAATTCCAAGAATGACCTAAAGAGAAACAGTGTCTTTTCACCAAACAATCAGGGCATATGGACATATTTTAACTACATACACACACACACACACACAGACACACACACACACACACACACACACACACACACACACACACACACACATGTCCTTACTACCTTTCATTTCTGAAACTGAAGAATTCTCAAAGGGCCATTTTCAGAAACACTAAAGTTCTCAAAAAGCTTCCCGGAACAGCACATTACTATAACTTGACACCATGTTTTAGATATTACCCAATAAACGTTTGCAAGGCAGCAATAAACCTTGCTTCTAATAGCAGGCTTCATGCTGCGCTACCCAAGTGCCGAGGAAATGACTGAACAGAAAGCTCACATACAGCATCCAGGGGCAAGGGCACCATCAAAGAGCTCCAGAGCCCAGTTCATTATGATTCCTCTGAGGAGGCTCAGAGGCAGAGCCAGCCCTGATTCCTTCCTCATTAGAGGGCACTTCAATCTTTTCTAGGTTCCTCTAAATAAGCAAGCACTTGGTAAGGCTGTGTTTGAGACAATCTGCAATTTGCAGTGTTGGCTCCACTGGGTTAAAGAGGCAAAAGCAGAAGGCTGTGCATAACTATATAATAAATAAAACCATCCCTTCAACTTACTTGTGTTTATTGTCATATAGAGGTGGCCAGCTCTGCCAGCAGCCAGCCTCAGGTCCCAGTTTTGAGCCATTATGTGTGAGATGTGAGAAGTTGGTCTTCTTAGAAGACAGTAGAACACAGAGGCACTTGGCAGCCATATTGGTTTGTATAGCTGATGATACATTGTTACTGCAGTATTTTCCCTGCATAAAGCCCAATAGGTCTTTACTGATTTTAATCCACTATTAAAGTGACATCTCGTCTTCTATTTGAGAACGGGGAGCTTTGCAACTGACACAGAATCTAAAACCAATAAAAATACTTAGAAAAATATCTGCAGAAAACTGAAGCATGCTTACGGCTGTGGTTCAAGGTCTTGCCCACTAAAAGGAAAGGACTCCCTGCCTGCTTTCATTCTAAGTAGACCATGTCCCTGGTTAGGTTAAGAGAAACACCTCCTACTCAAATGGTTGTTTTCTGACAAGACTGAATACATTTAGAGATGCTCTAAGTTCCTTTTCAACAGTTAGATATTGTTCTCTTCTCAAATCAGCTGAAATAAATATTTCATTGGCTTTTTACATTTTAATTAAAAAGAGAAAGGAAAGAAGAGGAAGAAGAGAAAAATAATTTTGTTTTGCTTATGGCAAAATTTGGTGTCAAGTCTAGGCAAGGATACCTTTGGGCAGAACCTATATGTGAATTGTACAGGACATATGTCCTTCCTCTGAATGGCCAGGCCAAGCAAGCATGCATAAGGCATCTGGATTTCATACTGGCTTGGTCTACAATGCCCTCAAAAATAACCAACTCCAGTAAATAGGACTTTGTTCTCAATCTGATTCCCACCATAAGAGCCAGAAAAGTCTTCAGACAGGGCAATGTGTTGACGTGTCTTCTTGGAGCCCCTCCCATCTCTAGAATTCTCACTTTCCTTTGGTAAATAGATGTTTACTCTGCTTGCTCTGTGTCTACATTTTCTGTTTCTACACTTTCTTGGGCAGAAGACAACAAATTTGAAAGCCATTGGGTCAGTGTGATTTCAGTGACTGGGGTCATCTGGTACCCCAGCTTCTGAATTAAGCTGGCCAAGAACTAAACAAGTTTCCTTCATTCTCAAAGAACCCATATGACATATTCACAGAGATTTGGGCTATAATATTAAGTCCCACTTTAAATTAAAAAATTAACTATCATTTATTATCCCATAACAAATGCTGAGCCCTCAAATCTTTATCAGTGAAAGGGAGCTGTGCTAATGTCCCTGAGATGTGCAGTTAACTGCAAATAATAAAATGTAAATGATCTCAACCTAACAGCCTGACTCACAGCAAAAAGCAGCTATGAGACATGACAGCCGGGGCCTACACAGCTATTTTTATCTTATCTTAATGATGCCAGCTTATGCTGCAAAATGGTCACCACAGTTTGTAATGTCATAGGTCAGAACAAACAACCACGGGGAAAGGAGGGAGGGCAGAAATAAGTGTGCTCCCTGCTGTCTGCAAATCAAAATCTTTTGCCACTGTGTCCATGTATGCCCATGTGTGCATAGGTACCCTAGGATGCCAGAAGATGGTGGTGGATGCACTGGAGCTGGAGTCATGGGTATGTGTGAGCCACACAATATAAGTATTAGGATCCAAATTTGGATCTTCATATCAGATCAGCGGATGCTCTTAACCACTGTAGCATCTTTCCAGACCCACTTGTCAGATCTCTGCAACTATCTCCTCAACTGTGTGTTTCAAGCCTCCTTTGGCTAAAGAAAGAACAAGAACAACCAACCAACCAACCAACCAACAAAAAGGCAAGTTATGTCAAAGACCAGCTTTGACACCACAGGGTAACTGAGAATGGTAGCCAACGACAAGATAGAAAAGGGGCGAATTACACACACACACACACACACACACACATTTATACATTGGGTGCATGGAGCAAAGGGCCAAGCAACTTTAGATAGATAGATAGATAGATAGATAGATAGATAGATAGATAGATAGATAGATAAGGTAGATAGATAGATGATAGATAGATAGATAGATAGATAGATAGATAGATAGATAGGTATGTAGATAGGTAGGTGTATATATATATATATATATATATATATATATATATATATATATATATATATATATATATATATAGAGAGAGAGAGAGAGAGAGAGAGAGAGAGAGAGAGAGAGAGAGAGATACAGACACACATACATATGAGTATTTGGTAGATGGAGCAAACTCAACGAGTTGACTCCAACAACTGTATTTTTCTCTTAGCCTTTTATTCCACTTAAGACAGAGTTCTTTATGTGAGGAAATGATTACCTCATAGTCACAAGTTGCATATTCTCTTAAAACAATCACCATGAAAACATATTCCTAAGAAACAGATTAAAATCATCACACAAAAGGATATTGCAACATTTTGTCACTGATCAATGAACTTTAAGCAAGCCAGCCCATAGCAGAAAGTGTTCCCTATGCTTAGCTAATGATGATTTGTATTTACCATGGGACAGATCATCATCTCTCTAGCATCTTAATTTTGAAGACTTGTTCAGCAAAACTGGTTAATCATCAACTCTCTATTCTTATCCTCATAATAGAATTATTTGCTCTTTATTCATAACCCTTCTATCCTTACAATAGTTCCAGGGATAACAATCCCTTGCCTGGACTCCAGTGCCTCTTTTATCAAAGCTAATTTGGAATTCCATCAACTAGAGAGAATGAGCTAGAGAAATGGATTCTGAAGATTAGAGTAAGGGCTTAGTGGTTATTTCCTGCTCCTTCAGAGGACAAAAGAACCTACTTTGGGATGTTCATAAATATCTGTAACATAAATCCACAAGGTGGCCTAGACAAAGGAATGATGCCCTCCTCCCTCCTTACCACCTGGAGAAAGTGTCGTGATAGGAGGAGAGCTGGTCCTGCCCCTCCTTGAACTTTGAGTCTTCAATGAGCATGCCTGAAGGGAGTGTCTATGCCTGCAATCTGAAAGCAAGTGTCACTTAGAGCTTGTACTGAGGTGTACCAGACTATTACAGGAAAAAATTCCCATCCCTGAAGACTGATGCACAGTACTGAAATAGGGCATTAATAAGCCCGGGCAGTGTTCTATAGGCACACCACAAATTCTATAATCCATCAGGTCCATAGGTGGTGGGCATGGAGGGAGTGATTTTTGAGAGAGGTCTGCTGAAATGAGTCATAAAAAGGATGGGATTTGAGTGACAGCAGAGACTGAAAGGAGAGCAGTGGTGTTCCCTCCCGTTGGAGGGAGAGGTGTGGACACACAAGTGTTTATTAGAAAGAACCTAGTGTATGTGAAAACAGTGCTTCTGTCATGGGGGTCAGGGGACAAAGGGGAATGACTAAGGAGTGGATGGGCTCCAGGAAGTGAATCTCTACTGCAGATTTGGGGACTGTGTCCTTCAGGCTGCAGAAAGTTTACAAATAGTGAACATGAAAGTCTGATGGCCGGTCTTGCCTGTCAACTTGACTACATCTGAAGTTACTAAACCCATTGGGCATGGCTATGAGGAATTGCTTTTCCTTAAAACATGTGAAGTGGAAAGAGCTACCTTTAACCCAGGACACTCCTGCTGCTGCCAGCCTATAAGACAGGCCTGGAAGAGTGAAGCTTTGCTCTTTTCCTGCTTGCCCTCGTCCTTGCTAGCAAGTTCATAACTGAATTGGCTTTATATCCTACTTATTCTGGATTCTGGCATGTACTGAAGACCAACTGAGACATAGCTGTACCACAGCCTGTAAGTCATTCCAATAAATCTCCTTTTTCTGTATGTATATGTGTATATGATATATATATATATATATATGTGTGTGTGTGTGTGTGTGTGTGCATGTATTTACATATGTAGATATATACACATATATATTTATTCTCTAAGTTTTGTTTCTCTAGAGAACCCTAAATAGTACAATAGTCACAATCTATTTATTGCTTATTTTTAAGTGTGCATCCTTTTATATTGAGTGAGGTAGGCCCACCTAGTATACAAATGACTGTTCCTAAGGCCAAGAATAATAAATGCTTTCATATAAAAGGAATTTCAAGTAAAAATTATAAATTTAAACAGTGGCTTACATTTTCTCTTAACTGCCTCTCTTCTAGCTTCCAAATATCATCCAAGTACACAATAAGGTCCCTCCATACTGGGGTCCCAGACTCTGTTTCTGACCCTTCCCTCCTCCTCCACCCACTCACAAACATGTTCATTGAAAAAAATCAAGCAATAGTAGTTAGCATATTGTAGAAAAACCTAGAGAAAAGCACAAATCTAATTTAAAAATTAAGCTATTTTTGTATTGTTGTTATAAACAGTTTTTATAAACTTATGAAAAATAATTGTTATTTTATAAGATTAATTCAGGAGAAAAGATGAGGTACATTCTTGAGTTTTGATTTTGTGGACAGGATGAAATCATTTTATTTGATGGTTCTCCATCTAATATTGCCCGTGTCACTCCCTACTTTTACTCCGTGACTTTGGGAAATAACTTTTGCACGTGACCATGACTAGCTACACTTTTCCAACAGTGAAAGCCACGTGTATGCCTCTAGAATTATAACCAAGATTAAATGGGATGCTGACAGTTATCTGTGTGGCATGACACCTGTCAAACAGAAAAGCTCCATAAATGTGGGGATGCTGACTGTCATTGCTCTGAAGGAGTACAAAGCAGTGACCCAAAGTGCCCTGGAGGCAGATACAAAAAATGTATATATTCTCTCAGGTCCATGCAGAAAAGTCCAAATCTCAAAGAACATGGTGTCCTACATCTAACATCACTGAATCAAATAAAGTGCCCAGGAAAGACAGACCCCAAGAAGTCTCCAAGCTGAGCTGACATTAATCATCACAAAGGAGATAAATGTGTTTCTGTGGTTTATTCCTTGAGACCTCTAATACAGTGGATTGGCTCATTAGCCCCCTGTCTCCCCTTTTTTCCCCAAGGAACCTCAGCAGACATTATCCAGAGAACTTTCAATCCAATCTATTTGTGATTATATCTTTGTTTCAAAACAAACAACCAAACAACAACAGCAACTATTTCTGGAATGGTTGGCTTAGAGTTCCAGCTTTCGAGGTTGTTAAAATGGACTGGGTGGAGACACAGAGCAGGATGTAACTGAGTCGGCTAGTGGAACTCATGTGTGGAAGCAAATGATGAGAGACCCAAGGGGGATAAAACACTTGAAAATAGCGATATGATGTAGAATTTACATTCATATGTTGGAATTTGGAGAGGTTTTATATCATCCTTTCTTGAAAGGAAATTAGACTGTAGTAAGCTCTGCTATTCTAAAATAGTAGCCGTGGTCGTGTTTGTTTTTAATTAAATTCCATCCAGATAAGAGGCCCTCATCTTCTGTTATACGAGATTTTTGCTCACTGCTACTGATCCATACCCCAGATAAACAAAACACCTCCCAAATTGGATCCATTTGGGTCCACTACTCTTAGAGACCCGCTGGAGCCCTCAGATAACCTGTAATATCTCTCTGTGAGAAATGAGAACTCCTATTTATTTTGGTAAGTGAGATCCCTCCTGAAAGAATAGTTACTATAGAGAGGAACATTAATCTCTTTCTTCCCAATCCTACTGCTCCAGAGAGCAAACCAGCCAGGCCACCCAACTATTGTTGTCTGTAGGACTCTGTCTCTGCCCCATCCTCTTTAAGCAAACAGAAAAACAACAAATGTCAACCTCAGCCATTGGCCCTGCCACGATCCTTCCTGTCCTCATTTCTATTGACTTTCCATTCATCCGTTCCCTCACACCATGTGGGACACTGGATTTTATACAGAGAGCACCATGCAGGCATGGCAAAGAGTTCCCGCTCTTGTAGGAGAGGGTCCTGTGTGTGTGTGTGTGTGTGTGTGTGTGTGTGTTTGTGTGTGTGTGTATGTGTGTGTGTGTGACCCTTCGGTTAGAGACCACTCTGCAATGTAGAACAAACCACAGTATGGTCTAAGTTCCAGCCTGTATGACAGGTTTCCTGGGAGACATGAACAGATATCTCCTCATTCCCATGATGTTACAAATTCTAGAGACCACCAAAATCCAACATGACAAGACAAAGACCTCTATTGGAGTTGCTGACAGAAATACTGGTGAGAGATTACTTAGCAAAGCCCACTCCCAGCATAGGTGTCAGCTCATGAAAGCTGAAACCTGGAGTGCATTGTGCAACTTACAGAAAGCTTAATAGATTGAATAATGCCTCTTTCAAGCAGCCCAGTTCGTGTGAGCCTCTTCTAGGCAATCTCACTGGTCTCAGCTACCCAACAGGGAAGTGAGCTCCCAAAAGGAAAGAAAATGTGAAATTTGGGGGCTCAAAGCCAATTGCACACATTCTGTGCTTTAAGTTCTTCTGTGAATCATGGTGTGTCTACTGCCCTTTTGAGTGTACTGTTGAATGCAAAGGGAAGATGAACACAACAGAGACTAGGTTAGGCTTGAGCCTGGGTAGCCAGGGGCTCTCTCTGTCAGCCCCTCCTATTTCTCCCACTCCTGCTTTCAAACTGATGGTGAGAATATTTGCAATCTAAGGAGCCAGGGGAACTCAAAGGCAAAGAATACTCCTCTAGTCTGTGAGACCCTGGAAAAAAACCCAGCACATAAAAAAGGAAGAAGCATTACACAAAGGGAAACGAGCCAGATGATAACACTCCACCACACCAGGAAGAAGAGGAAGATTCTACAAGGAAGAGGGTAGAAACAGGATATGGAAACAGGTCACAGAGAAACAGAAAGGTGATGGCTGACACCAGTTTACAAGTGCTAAGTGCCAAAGGAGAGATGGCTTCGGAAGTCTTCTATCTCCTCTTATTCTTGATTAGAAAAACACTGATGAAGAGCCTGAATAAATATGATACAAGAAAAACTAGCGATTGTCATCATCGGGTTAATCACAGCCAGGCAGGTCTGTTTTAAACTAAGGTCTATTTTCTCACAATAAGCTATGTGCGTATGTCACTGTCTCTGGTCACAACGGCAAAACACCGTGAGTTTAGTGAGTTTAGTGTCTTCAAAAATTAGAAATGTGTTGTCTTTCCAATCTAATTAGATGACTACAATTGACAAAACAAACAAATCTCTCTTTCCATGAACTTCTGTGCTCTCTCCTGCAACAGTCCTTGAAACCTGGAAGGTCATGAGACCTGGCACAAACCATACCTTCACAAAGGAAGCAAAAGAATCGGGCCACAGACTCAAACCTTGCACACTCTAACCTTCCCTTTTACTGTGCTCATGAATATTTTACTCTCTGTAAATTGTATGCACTCCCCATCACAGTACTGTCCACACCCCCCACGACAAACCCTGAGTCTTCCAGGGTTAGGTCATTCTCTTTCACTTGTAAAAGATAGGAACCTGGCTTCTTCCCCACAAAGCTACCCCATTTTTATGGGCCATACTTCCCACAGGCTTGAACAGCAATTCCATCAGCACCAGCCCATCCCAAGAGCTTTGATCTAAGATTAAAAAAAAAAAAAAAAACCAGATCTTATTCATTTGTAAAGTTTTAGATATACAATGAGTGGAAATTGCATGCAGATCCCATGTCCTGTTGGCCCATCATCACACACATAGCTTCCTTTACTTTCAACAACACTTCTCTAAGGAGAATGGTCTATTTCTTCCTACTGATGAACCTGCAGGGTTATACCAGCTTCTCTATAGCTCCCCCTTTCATTGGAGTTGACAGTCTATTCCTGGTGTTAGATAGGCTACAGGTTTGGACAAATCAGAAACTATCATCGCATTGCACAGAGTAGTTTCCTGGAATGAACACCCTCCTCCTTACAGCTATTGCTTCTTTTTCTCCTTCTTGATATTTATTCTGTCTCCATAATGCTGAAATATAGAACATCTAGGATGTTCCATAATTGGAATCCTGCAGTCCATGGCCCTTACAGATAGTCTGCTTTTGTGTAGCCATAAGCATTTAAGTTTCCATTCTCAACATCTTTCACTGCATTGTTAGGTGTTTTTTTTTTTTTTTGTGGGGGGGTTGTTTGTTGTTTTTTTAGCTCTGGCAAATGACCCAGTATCTTGACATATGCTAGTTTATAAACCCATTCACCTGTTTGCTGAAGGGCACCTTGGTTGCTTTCAAGTATTGACAATGGTGATTAAAATGACTATAAGTACCTGTGTCTACACAGTTTTCAAGTCACTGGGGTAAGTGCCCAGGAGTGTGACCCCAATTGCCGGATCATGTAGTAAGACTGTGTTCGGTTTTATAAGAAACTGACAAGCTGTCTTGCAACTGTTTGAGGATTTTAAAATCAGCGTGCGGTCCAGATGGGCTCTGACCATCTCTCCTGGGCAGTCTCCTTGTCAGAGCCCGAACAGTAGTCCGTTTCCAGGACTTGGGAGGGCAAGCAGAGGGAGAGCCCTCCTGTCACTTGCCAGTAAGCTAGGGCCAGGTATTCATAAATATGAGACTATTCTAGGTTCGCCATCTCTTCTTCTTTCCTGTTGGGGGTAGGTGAAGGAATAGCGTGGAACATTGTCTCATGATCAAAACAGGGAGGAGCTTCTAGTATGTACACTATGAGCTCCTCAAAGTCCATTAAACAGGAGCAAGGGGGCTTCATCACTGTGTCTATGTAATATTCACTTGCTAGGTTGGAAACTGATACAAAATCATGTGTATGGCGTGTGTGTGTGTGTGTGTGTGTGTGTGTGTGTGTGTGTGTGTGTGTGTGTGTGTGAAAGAGAGAAAGAGGGGTGGAAAGACAGAGGGACAGAGATTAGAGATTTATAGGCTTTGGGTCCAGTAGTCCAAACCAGCTGTCTGCATGCAGAAGAGACTTAGGATAAGGTAGCTTTTGAGTTTGAGATGCTGAATGCATGAGCAGTCTCAGTCTAGTAATGAAAGCCTGAAGGATTCTTGGAGAAATGTTGGCCTCCAGCTCATGTTGGGAGCTGGGATTTGATGTACAAAGGGGATGGCAGTAGTGGAGACAGCAGTAGAGTAGTTATACTCACCAGCAGGGACCAAAAAGGCAGATAGGCAAAAAGCAGCAGTGTTTCCCCTCAAACCTCCTTTCACGGGGCTGTTATAAAAAGTGCTGCCCACTCCTGCAGAGCCTGCCTCTCAGTTAACACTACCAGGAAATACCAGTGGAGACAGACACAGAAGACTTTCTCAAGTCCTCATCCTTTCAAGTTGGCAGCCAAGCTTAGCCATCATGGTACAGGATTCCCTTACTTAGAAGAAGTGGTAACAATCTTCATTCCTTCTTTAGTCTCTGTAATCTGCAGGAGTTGGGCAAAGTTCACATCATGGGCATCTTCGTTTGGGTTTCTATCACTGCAACAAAAACACTATGACCAGAAAGCAAGCTGGGGAGAAAAGGGTTTATTCAACTTACTCTTCAAGATCATAGTCCTTCACTGGAGAAAGTCAGGACAGGAACTCCAGCAGGGGTGAAACCTGGAGGCAGGAGCTGATGCAGAGGCCATGGAGGGTGCAGACCTTGAGGACTCAGATCCTCGAAGTAGACTCTCCACTGTGAACTTCAAGAGCAAGCTTACAGAAGAACACAGGGATCTTGCCCGCTGTTTTAAATTTTCATTTGTGACCTCCTGAAGGCTTTAGAAAAGACTTTCTGAGGTTCAGGAAATTCAGCGTCAGAGCATTCAGAATTTAATTTTACCAAACTAAAATGTTTGAGGTGATGGTACTGAATAAGGTAGGATTATAATGTAAATATCAATTGGATTACATCTTTTACATCTTTCATAACTATGAGTAAAAATGATAGTTGAGCTGCAAGGTCTAGTCTATTCTCGGGTTTCATCTGCGTCTAAGTTCATATTCGAAGCTATGGTGGAAAGTCAGAAATCTCCATGCCCCTTCCCCTTGTTAATGTAATCTCCACAGCACCAGAGCACTGGTGGTTTTGCAAATCCCTTGAGTAGTTAATCTACTGCTTGTCTTCTCTTTGCTTGTTTCTTTGCTTTTGTTCTTTTTTTCATTAAATTAGACGTGCTTTAAAGTTGGTAATATTTTGTAGGGGTGGATTTGCCAGTTGTTAATAAAATAGTTGACTACCTACAAAATAAATATCAACATGCTAAGGAAACCATCTATCTCCGGGGAAAATACAATAATTAGAATCACGTTTTTTTTTTTTTTTTTTTTTTTTTTTTTTTTTTTTTTTTCTTATTATGACTTTTTTTTTCTAACTACAGAACTCCATTATATTGAGTTTGGGAATTTACGGTACCCTTGGGAATTGGGTTTCATATAAATTGAAGTGTCCTAATCTTTCAAATAACCAGAGTATTCTAAATCTTTACTTTGTGCAACTTGATTCTTTTCTTTTAAAAAGTGTATCAAGTATTTTTAAATGCACTCCACTTTAAGCAAGTACCCCTGGGAAATCTAAACTGGTTGTGAAATTTTGATTTTTAAATAAAAATTCAAGTGAGAAAGTAAACAGTTTACTTGGCCATTTGACATGGCCAATAAACCAGAAATGCGTCCCAATATGATCTGAAATTATTTCACAACTTGGGAAACAGAGTGTAACCTTTTAATAATAATTTTAACATAAGGATTAAGACCAATTTATTAACTGTTTGAGACATCTAGACAACGTAGCCATGGAGCTATAAAAGTTAAAATAAAATTACCACAAAGTAAATTTTCAAATATTCAATCTAGAAGCTGACAGTGTTTTTGTAACCAAAGTCAGTGCTCATACTAAAAGAAGAAAGGATGTAAATGCACAAGATGGGGACCCCTCCTAACAACTGGGAGGAAAGTGTGGTACCAGCTCCAACCATATTTATCATTAAGCCTACCTTTTACAAGTGTTTGAAGAGGCCAGTCAATCTCCTGAAACTTCAGGCAGATACTGCCCAAAACTTTTATTTTAAGCATAGTTTTACTGTTGGAAAAAATTTCTCATTGTGTAAGGCTTATAAAACTGATGATATAAAATTCTACTGATAAAAATCAAGCTTGGCTCCTAATCCCAAAGATGTGCATTTATCTTTGAAATGAAAACTATGTAGAGCTAGCTCCTCCTGGAAACTTAGGAATGGTAGTGCCATGAAGTGTATGCTTGACAAATAGAAAGGAGGAAGAACCAGGGAGAAGAGGAGATTGCTAGACTAGGAACTGAGGAGTCTGAGAATGAATTCATTTCTTGGCAAGATGGGAAGGTTTAAATACTTAGTTACAACAATGGGAGTAAAATGTTTTCTTTAAAATAAGAGGTTTTCATAAGGTAAAACATTCTGTGTGTGTGGACACAAGCACTTGAGGGTCTAGTGTGGCTCTTCACAGTAAGAATCTGATTGTGCCATTTTAGGCTAGCAGAGGCATTTATCCCATTGTCTTTTCTCACCCCTCAGAGCTTCTATAGAATCATTCAAGAAGTGTTACAGATTGACACATGGTATCAGTGAAGCACACCACATATCATTCCTTACCCAAGGTGAGCAGTGTGGCCTTCATGTTGGGAAAAGATTTTCATTCCTACTGTCTAGAGCAGGGATCAGAAGTTCTGTGGAAAGACAACTCACAAAGGCCTAAAATTACTGGAAATTTTATTACAATTGTTACTTAAAGTAGAAACTTAAGAGTTCTTTGGAAAGCTGTTGGATGGTGTTTTGTTGGGGCAAACACAAGAAGAGACATTTCGCTGAAGGAGACACAGAAGAGGGTCTGTGCTAAAGCAAACATGTGGAAGGACACATGATAAAAGATTATTTGCTATTGACAAACATGCCTACCTTACATTTCATAGCTGAGCTACAGTTGTCAAGATGCCACAGAGAGAAATGCACCAAAAACCTCTTGGTAGCACTGCAGTTTCTTGCCCCTTCCAAAGACTCGAGCTGATTGGATGCATGTGATGAAGCAAGGTACATGGAGGATATGTGGTGTTTGGAGGGTATAAATAGGAGTCCATGGAGTGAAGAAGACAGACCTTTGCTTGCTGGTGCAGTAGCTGTGCAATGCTTGTGGGTCTCAAGTCTTTGCTGATGTTTATTTCCCTGAGAGGTACAGTTTAGAACTTCTCCTGGTGTTCCTGCTGGTCCCTTCTGCTGATTCAAGCTAAGGCTGAGACCTGGCTGACTCTGTTAGGTTGTGTCACCAGTGTTGCTAACATAACTCTACTGAACTGGTCTCCTGGTGTATCTGTGAAGTGTTTGTGAGTGGATTGAGCTGCTGCTGCTGAACTGTGAACTACTGATTTCCAGACAACACAGATGGGAGTTACCCCAAGGAAACTTTCTAAACACATCCACTTCCACGTATCCTTTCTTTTCCACAATCTCTAGTGGGTGGTGGGTTAACAAGGAAAGCTAAAGTGTTTAAGAACCATCATTCAAAATATGTTTTGAAAAAATTAAAGTTACAGTTGCTGGGGCTGCTAGCATCAGAGACTAGGGCCTAAAAGCCCTAAGAATCTAAGTTCAGGCACTGGTTCTCAATCAGTCAATTAAAGAGATGATTTATGTAATTGTGAAAAGCAGAGAAAAAAAGAGAAAATATGGACACATTGGGAATAGTATTGCTGTAAATATTAAAATGGAAATTTTAACATTTTATCGGCCCTGGGGTCTCACTCCGAGGATGCTGCTCTAGTGTGGAGCCGGGTGCATAGACTCTGTCATTTGGCCCACAAGCTACACTTTCCACAAGATTCCCTTCCTAGAAATTCACTCTACCTGCCCTGTTGATTCTGTCCCAGGTGCATATGACCGCCCTGGCTTGTTTCTTTATCCCACCTCCCTGCACAAACATGACTACAAATTCCAGTAGCTTTTCATGATAGGTTGATATATGAAATTCTCAAATCACAAACCCTCTACGCAATAATATTAAATCCAATGGACAAAGATACAAACTGCCCTTTTATAAGAGATTAAAAAAAACCCATAGAACCCCATAAGAATATTCATATCACCTATTGACAATTACAGCCACCAGGATCTAGCTCTGATTTCTCCAGCTCCATCTTGATTTCTCTTCACAATCTTTGTTCCTCTTCCATTTCCTACCTTTTCTCTGCCTACCTCTCCACTGTTCAATCATGTATCATCATAACATCAATCTACAGACGAGAAACAAATAAATAACCGGGACCTACACTGTTAAGACTTGCTTTTGAGTCCTGACATGAAGTTTACTTACTCAAGAGGTATGCAAAAGTCTTTGACAAGGTGTGGCCCTGCCCATCAGTGACCCATTACTCTCTATGGCCCTAGTGGGGGAGAAAGCATTTCTAGTTAAGAGAGGTTTGGAATTTAGGCAATTATAACTTCAGCAATTCTGTTTGATAAAGATGTTCTCACTCTCACATGATCCAAGCATAAATATTAATTTTTACAGTGCCCTCGATTCATTATGTCTCCTCCACACATTGTGTCCCCTCTTAAAAACTAAATTTTAGAAGTTATTATTGAAATCTCTCATGGATGGAGGAGGAGAGCATGAAGCCCTACCCCCAGCCTCACTGAGGAAGAGTTATCAGAGTTGATGGTCACTAGGAAGCGGGGGTCAGTTTCCTCTGGCATGTGACTGGCTCCTTGTACCTTTCCCATGCTCCTGTGGGTGGCCCTACAACCATGCACATCCTGGTACCACAGACTAAACTCGGGATTAAAAGAAACATTTATCAGTCAGGATTTTAAGAAATAATTCTTCAAGCCAGTCCTGGGGAATGCACTGCTCCCATGAGAGACCCTCCTTGTGCAGGAAAAAAAGAAATTATGTGAGTTTGAGTTTACTTTACTGCAGCCACTTAAAAAATAGAAACTGGCCATCATCACCCAGCAGCAGCCACAGAGCTATTGGATTGAGGAACTGTAAAGGATAATGCTTATTGTCTGTGGGAGGTTTCTGAGACCCTTAAGCATCTGATGTCAGTTATTACAACTTTGTCTTGATTTTATGGATGAAGCATTAAATCAAATCCTGATTGTCTTACCTGAGGTAACCTGGCTAGGTGCACCATTGTAAATTAACTCTGCCTGCTCTCCCATATCCTAATTTTATTAAAACAGTCTGCTTCCTATATCCAAGTAATTATTAGTTTGGGGTGATTGCATATAGTCATCCTCGAGTCTTCTGATTTTTCTTCCTTGGTCCTGTGGCCTTTTCTTATTATTTCTTGTCTTTGTCATAGCCATCCTTTGTATCAGGGTGGCCATCACTGACTCTCTAATGGATTATCACTGACTCCAATCTCCCAATTCAGTTCACTGTGAAAATTCTGAATTTAGATGAGAAAACCAATGCTTATAGGTCCTAGGTGACACCAGCTTTGAAACATGGGACACAAGAAGGAGATGTGAGGAACATATAAGTCCAAACTCCATGGTCCTCTGTTTAAGAATCTCAAGGGATGTGGGTTAACTTTTTGAATTTTTAAAGTAGTTGCTATGAAACTGTCCATGTAAGGACACCCATCTTTCATGTGTAAGATGTTCATTGCTTTCTGAAATACAAAAATCTCTATTCTCATGAAAGTTTTTCTACAACTTAAACACAGAAAAGTGGGGCTGGAGAGATGACTCAGTGGTGAAGAGCAATGACTGTCTTAACGGAGATCCTGAGTTCAATTCCCCACAACAACATGACGGCTCAGAACTATCTGCAATGGAAGCTGATGCCCTCTTCTGGTGTGTCTGACGACAGCTAGCTACAGTGTATTCATATACATAAAAAGAAATAATAAATTTAAAACGACATAAAAATTTAAAATTATTAAACTCACACTTTATCTATCAACTGACCTCCATAAAGATGGTTGTCTTCAACAACCTGCAGTGTTAATGGGAGGGATGGTTGGAAGAGATGTCAGTGGCCCCTACATTCTGCCTTTTTCTTTCTCATGATAGTTCCCCCCTTGGGCTGCAGAAAGGCACTGCATTTTCTGCTTGTGCTCAGAATGTTCGGAGTATTTTTGTTTTTCATTTGAATTGCACTTTAAGTTTGTAGGGGGAAAAAACAGCCAAAGTTTCCATTTTAGCAATCCCAGCAAAGTCTACATACAACCCAGACAGTCTCTAAACACAAACTCCAAGTGAATGTTCTTGTAACTTTGGCCCTTAGGCAGGTACCAACTATAAAGGCAGTGATGGGCCTGCCTGGGACCATGCTTTCAAAGATTTCCAGCCCTCCGTTTTGCTCTGTCTGCTAGAAATCTCTTGGCTCCACTCTGAAAGCCCTGCAACCATAAAGCAGATCTGAGAATACCCCACAGCTGCTGACCTCTGAAGAGAGTCTTAACTGATTTTCCAGAGATAGGGAGCTCAGCAAAACCCATGCTCTATGATGTCAACAGTGCTGAGCCTTTACTCTGTAAACCAGTGGGTTTCCGTGGGAGACTTAATCCATGTGTTCTTGATCAACTTACAGTTATCTCATCAAAATTCCATTTGCATAAGTGTTTCCAAACCTTCAACAACTGCTATTTCTCAGTCCCTCCAGTGTGTTCTAGTGTGAGAGTGAGAGTCAGTCTTGCCAGGGAAACACTACTTCTAACATTTAAATTGCTTTCTAAACCCCTAACTTTGGAAATTTCAAGTAGCTACTTCAACCATAACTTAGCATTGCCTTTCAGTGATAACAAATCTTGTCATCAAAAAAGTTTGTAGGGAACAGGCCTACCCTTCCACAGCCACACTGAATCAACGGGACTAAGTTTGTGCAGGCCGGCCTATTTCTGTATTTTTCCACTCTAATCTACATGGTCCCCGACTCTAAGGAGATTATAGTCTAACAAGAACACTGAACACTGATGCAAATACTTCTTTTTAAAAATATATTTATTATATTTATTTGATGGTGCTTTATGTGTATGAGTGTTTTGCTTGTAGGCATGCCTGCGGAGACCAGAGGAGGGCATCAGATCCTTTAGAACTAGAGTTTCAATTCTTGGCTCCCATATGAGTGCCGGGAATCAAATCTGCATGTAGCTAAAGATTTGGTGGTGGAGCCCTCTCCTCTGAAATTTTATCTCATCAGTTCATACTTGAATTTTCCCAATGTGTCTCCACCATTACCCTTCCTCCTGAGGGAGCTTTTCAAAGTCCTAATACTCATCTTCCAAGTTCTTTCTATCTTTGTCATTTCATCCTACCTGGGAGTATATTTTCTGCCTTCATCTTTTTGCATGTTTGTATCCTTTGCCTTTAGTCAAACTCTAGCATGTGTATATATACATGTTAATTACTCAAAGAATATATATCTAATTTGTCTTAGTCCTAGTTATGAGGTGAAAAATGAACCTTGCTCTGTAATAAATTCAAGAGTTTAGCAAGGGTGAATCCATTTCAAATGTTCAATTCTGCAGACATTACCTTACAGAAATGGGAGAAAAAAGTGACTGACTTATCAATTTGCTGTGAGACAGTGGCTTCAAAGCCTCAATATCAAGAAACACCTGTCCCTTTCCTCCTATAGTCTGATACTCCAGAAAGTTACAATCTTAGAGTTCTCCTATGCACAGACTTCTCACACTTCCACCCTATTGGTTCAGAACTCAAAATCATACCTAATAAGCATCCCGGGGCTTGAGTTCACCTTTTGTTCTAAGCATGGATGTAGACTCAGTCAGCTTTCCAATGTTGAGAGCTCTGAGACAAGCAAGTGCCAGCTGCCAGCCAGGGAAGAGAGGGTCCCTATATTTCCTGCTTGTTGGTGCCTCTTTGATGAGCTTTAAGAAAACCTTATTCTAAAAATGGACCATAATTACAATGATGGATTTATTATAGTTGTGGGAGAAATCATTTTGTCCTAAACTTGTATTTGCCTTACATTCCCAATAAGCAAAGCCTCACAGAACACTTACCTTCAGTCCCATGTGAAAAGCAGTTTTCTGAGGGCAAGGTTCTACTAAGGCAACCTCAAGAACCAGCACTGAAGCAGTGATCCTTCAAACTGTACCTCCCCAGGGCTACTTAATTACACAGGATGCCTATTCTTTGTCCATCTTCTGTTTAACCCAAAGCTCATGTCAGCCCTTACTTTCTCTTGACGGGGTCTTGCAATATATCTCAAGTTAGACTTTGAACTTGAACTCATAATTCTCCTGCCTTCACCCCCCCTACCCAAATACTGACATATTGAAATACAAATTCCTCAGCCAGTTTGTACCTATTGAATGATGTTAGTGCTGTTAGCGTAATAAGAAATTTAATTTCATACATGATGCAATGCCTTCTGTGGGAAAAATAAATAAATAGTTCTGTAGCCTGAGGCATCAATTCCTTGGAACTGAACCCTAAAGAGTAAGTAACTCACTATTAAATATAAAAACTGAGGTGGACGGTACAGTGTTATTGACCTCAGTCAAAACTCTGTGCAGAACTATATGGTTATGATTCAACTATGCCTTTTCATTACATAATGTTTTAAAAGCTGATCTCCTTTTCTAGCTGATTTTTCTGTCCCTAACTGGAGTGTGAGTCTCTTCAAGACAGAAAACAGTGTGTTATTTCTTCACATTCAACACACACAATACAACATGCATAACTTGACAGATGTGAGCAGTCAGTGGGCACTTGTGGGTTAATAATGATATAAACTAATGAATGAATATGAATTATTAAGTGGGTGTAAAAGCCTTGATCACATATGTTCCTAGACATCAGTGTAGAAAAAGTCAGACACTTGATTGCAACTCAATATGCTAACATGGTTTGTTCCCTTGAAGGAGATGGTGTGTTCAAAATAGGGAGGTTATAATCAATTGCCTATATGTAGGTTTCATATGTAAGAGGTATTTAAAATGGTCAGTCTATTTTTTAGTGTTTTATTTTTATGTGTGTATGTATGTGTTAGTTTATGTGTTTTGCATGTGTGAATGTTTATGGAGGGCAGAAGAGATCAATGAATCCCTTGGAACATGAATTACACATGGTTCTAACAGGCCATGTAGGTGCTGGGAAGTAAACTAGGTCCTCTGAATGAATGCTTTTGTCTTTGTAAGACTGACTGCAGCTATAGGACAGTCATCTTACACAATCATCTTTAAGATGTCATTTTCTTCTTCTCCTTCTCCTCCCCTGCCTCCTCTTTCTTTCTCTTCTTCTTCTCCTTCTTCCCCTCCTCCTCCCTTGCCCTCCTCCTTCTCCTCCTTCTTCCCCTCATCCTTCTTCCCTTCCTTCTTATCTTTTTCTTCCTCCTTCTTTCTTTTCCTCCCCCTCTTCTTTTCTATTGTAATTTGCTACCAATGTTTTCCCTCAAACAGAAGTAGAGTTAGGAGAAGACTTTAATAGTGAATGGTTCAAATCAGAGTCACAGGGAGTACAAAACAAAGGGTAGTTGACTAGCTGTAACTGTTGAAAGACCTTGCCCATAGAAAGGAATTTTTGGTTTTCTTGGAAGTTTTCTTAAACGTCAGGACTGGGATCAAATAAAATTGATGCTGCGGAACCCAGGAAGATAGATTGTAAATCAATACAATGTAAGATTTTTCAATGGGAGAATTATGTTAACACAAACTGCTTGTCTGCAGAATGTCTCCTGTCATGTTTTGCTACTTGAAGACATTGTGGCAAGGCCTAGATGCCCCATGTCTAACCTGACGGGCTGGTCCAGATGTTTTTCACAGGTCCTGTAAACTTTGCATGTCTTTGACAGTAGCTGGACTGTTATCATGAGGTCTTGCTGGGGTGTTCTCATCTCCATTGTCAATGCCTATTAGCAATCTCTATCAGTGACAACTGAACTTCAACAAATGATTCTTAAAGAATGTCTTCTGCCTTGCCTATTTTGAACAACTATTTGTACTGAACAGCATGTGTTATAGTCCCCTGAGACCTCCACAAGGGAGTATGGCTTAGAGACAATAAAGTAGCATTCTGTAGTGTCTAATACAATTCCTTTCTCTACCACTTACAAGTAAATTGTTTTTCCAACATCTCTAACTCGTGAGTTTCTGAATTGTTTAACAAGCCAATACTGTTCTCTGTACTATTCTGTCATCAGTGATGCTGAAGACTCGTGGGTAGAATACAGGAATATGGTCCATTAAACATCCTGTCTTCAAGACAGCAGATGCTTGTTCAATGAGTTCTGCTGCATTCTATTAATACAAGAGACAAATTTCTCTGAGCTGCTTTGACTAAAAGAAACAGTATCATTCTCGGGGATTTCTTTCCTAGGGTTAGCTATGTTCCTATACTACCCTGATGATAGGCACATCATAGGTAGTGGATAGCCAATTTTAATGTGAGGTAAGCTGAATTGCAACCCCCTGCTGGCTTTTTGAAATGCAGATTCATCAATCTCTTTGATGCCTCTAGCCACACCCAGGGAGCATCTCTGAGCCAATTATTTGCTTTCTTAACCTCATCACTTTTCACAGAGTTCAGCATTCCTGCAGGATTCAAAGGATCTTGGTACATTCTTACAGATGAATTCACAAGGTATGTCAAGCAACAGGAAAACATCTTTTAACAGGGCCCAGATTCCATCTCCAGGAGGGAAGGTGAGCTGGGGGATTTTTTTGTGACTCAAAGGGCTGACAGTAAATTCAGCCTCAGGGTTTCCGTGTGTGCCAGTTGATGGGTGAGCCACCACAATCAAGCAAGCCTCCCAGCTCCTTTGTGTGGGTGGTTATGAATGGTGGTTTAGTGAGCTGCCTGTGGGAGTAGGAGAGGATACAAGGGTATCCTAGGGAGACCAAGAACTCCTTTACCGGTCTTGAACTGTCCTCTGCTATGTGAGGCTGTCCTATAATAATACTGTTCCATTAAAAGTTGACCACTTTGAAAAATGCATTCTCAAATGTATAATCAAAGCCTATGTTAATCAAAATTACTATGCCCTGGTTCCTTTGGCCTGCCACATCTCATGTGGCGTGTTTTCTGCTTTTGATCAGATTGCAGCAATGTGAGCTATTACTTACAACTTAGCAGCAAGGGACAGCAGAAGTTAGCATCACCAATAAGAGCCTTCCCTAGGGCTCAGGGAAGCAGTTTGTGGTAGATAGAGTGTCATCCATGAGTACCTCACTAACCCACAGCTGAGGGAGTATGGACAACAGGGCCCTAAGTTCATTGTGTACCCAAAGTGTAACATAACCCACTGAACTAATACCATTTCTATTGAGAAACAAAGTGCTCACAGTTTGTTCTGACCAGTCACTCCTCTTCTCCAAACATTAGGTCTCTAGTACATTCTCAATATTTTTTGAGAGCATCAACCAAGAAAAAAGAACCAGGTCAGTCTAAGGTCACTTGGATAATAGTGATCCAGATACAAAATATCCCACAACAGTGGACTTTTCCCCCTTTTCCCATCACTGTACTGTAAACAGCTGTGATCTTCTCTGTGGATCTGCCTGCTTTCTATGCACACACTAGATAACAGACCCTTTAAGGATGGAAACTGGACTTCACTAAGTGTGTGTCCCAAGCAGGGCAGAAATATTATGTCAGATGCTGTGTGTTGCCCTGGTGAACAATGGTAAATCCTTTAAAGGAAAGTTGCCGTAACATTTGCTGCTCAGTGCCATGACCTGAGTTGTGGCAATCGGGGAATAAAGAAAGGACAGTCACACAGAGACCCATACTAAACGTCTAGTATTAGCTTGGCTATGAGCAGTGTGGGTCAGTACCAAACCAGCTACCACAACAATTCAGAACCTCCATGTGTTTATTGTGGATAGCACAGAGGGGAGGAGTCAGAAGTTTGTAGACTTAGACTGTAAACACTGGAGCAGGGGAAGATGCAATTATTTGGTTTTTCACACACGGGTCTGTCTTCCCATTAACTCCAACAAAAGTACAGTTAAGAAAACACAATTTATGCACATTTCACACACTGAAATAAAGGATTTATATGAAGTCAGGGAGCAAAGAGAATTGAGCAAGGAATTCTTTGAATCCTCAGACTTGGGTCAAAGGCTTGACCTTTGAGAACATATATTTCATACACTGTTTATTCTTGAAAGTCTTATAAAAATATTTTGGAACTTTTGGGCTTCCCTGGATAAGCCTAAGACTTAAGAAAGAAAGCATCTACTTACGCCCTGGAGGCAAAGCTTTGTTCTGGTGTGTGTGAATATCAAGAAGTAAAGAGCAGTCTTCTGGGTTGCTTTGCTGCTGAAGTGGCTGTTTGAATCCCAAGACTAAAATACTTTGTAGGTAACTAAAGCTTCTGAGCCCAGAACTCAGCCTATCTCCCTGAAATATGCCAGCCTATTCCCCAGTACTTTGTTGACCCTCAATGTAGAATGGTGGGTCCTATCCCAGGTCAAACAAGGTTTGACTTGGCTTGCCAACCTGCTTCTGTGATGCTTGGATGTGTTGACAAAAGAGAAGAGCTGCAGTTTCACAGGAGACTGGATGAGAGCTGACCAACCTCACAGGATAAGGAAGGATTCCTGAGCCATTTCTATAGCCACTAAGCCATCAGCGGCATGTGGAAACTTAGAACATAAACTTCACGCTTTTAATTCTTTTCATCTCACAGTAGCACTAATAAATGCTCTCATGGTTTCCCTGGCCTGCCTGGCTTGTAAGATCTTTTATACTGGCTACTTCATTCAGGCTTGCTTCTCTTTGTTCCAGCCTCCCCAAGACTATTGTTACTTTATACTCACCACTAACTCCCCTTGCTTGTCTTGCTCTGTGCTCCTCACCAAGGCCTATTGCAATTGACCTACCCCCTTGACAAACATGAGATCCTCAAGAGGGGATTTTTGTCAGATGCTCTGTGAGAACTCTGTGACCACCAGAAATAATGGACTGTCCTTCTTTTATACACATACACCTTTGAATACCCTCCCTTCCCACACACACACTCCAGAATAGGAGTAGCATGGGCTTTGTTTACTGATCCATAGAATTACATTTCTTGAAGATGAAAACTGCCTTTTCCTTTGAATAATAGTTTCAGATGCTTAACACCACTTGGCTGAAGAAAGTACTCCACTACCTCTGCCACTGTGATATGTAACCCAGACTTGCTAGCCTTCAACATTTTTGGTATTCCTCTCCTGTGGGAGAAAGTTGGCTTCCACAGAACTTAGTGATGCTTTGTTTTACAACTATACTTTTTAGAGGAAATGAGGCATCTTCAGTTTCTTCTTAAGTTTCATAGCAGTCAGAACAGTGTGGACATTCCTTGGTTAGGGGTTAGGGATTATTTAGTATACATTTGTCCAATTTAATGAACTTGTATGAGAAGAAATAGCAGGGTGAACCTTTCTAGATGCGTATTGCAGTAAAATTATTCTGGTGGGGAGAACATCTGCTATCCCACTGAGTACATGACTCATGTTGTCCTAGACTGTTCTATTTCAAAGCTTCATTAATTGGCTTTGAGGAAGATTATTGGATACAAGGTGGATCAACTAGTGTCACCATTATAACTTCCTGAACTAGCTGTAACATCTTATTTCAGACATTACAACTAATTATATGTGATGATACAAACTGAAACACTCACAGGCACGAGCCCAGTTGCAGTATAAGAAGCCATTATACACCAGAGGCCAATGTACAGAGACGATCAGATCCAAGAAGAGAAACAGTGAGTCTTAGCGACTACATAGGAGCCTTGAGATTCTCCTACAAATAGGACCTGCCTGTAATTGGTCAGCTTCATAGACAAGACTTCCCTGTTCTCCTTCCATTGAGTTAATGTCCAGTCATGGGAAGTTTCCCTAAGAGATGATAAGGAACAGGTCAAAGGAAGTGAGGCTAAGCTGTTTGTGTCTCTTCTCATGCTTTTGATCTTTGATGACTATCAATCATTCCCATTTGTAGGCAAGGGAAACCAGCTCTGAATAAGTAAATCAGAATCATATTCAGAAGGTACAGAAAAGAACAGAAAGAAAAGTAAAATGATCTCTACTCATAGTAGGTGGCTTTGAAAAAGGCAGCACGGGGAGAAGGAAAAGCTACGGCAAACAAAACTAAAATTTAGTTAAGGAGAGGCTTATAAAAATCTCCACACAAAAACCCATACTTGTCACAGGTAGACAAGAAGGTCTGTTAGATGTGGAAGACAATCCCATCTGTGGAGATGAAAGAGAGAAATAAAGGAGATGGAACACAGTTCAGAAAGAAACTAAGAAACTGCCACAGTAAAGAAGCCCCACCTCCCAAGTTCCCCAGCTTTTCTCGGTGTGACCAGGACACTCACTGTCTAAAAAAAGAGTAGACAGGCTGTTTCTTCAAGTCAGTAAGGCTAACGGCAGCATTTCTTGAGAGAGAAACATGTGCCTCAAATCCAGGTGGCCCTCGGTCTGAAGGCTGTGGGTTAGATTGACTCAGTGTGAATTCACTCAACCAGGGTTAGATGACTCTTGTCTTCCTGACTGTCCATTTATTCAGAGGGCAGGATTTCTGTGTCATAAAGGCAACCACAGCTGTGCCCATGTCTCCTGCCGAGTGCCTGCATGGTAATTTTAGAAGGACCCTGGGATGTCGGGCCTCATGACTAGAGGAAAGTTTGTGACAAATGATGAATTTTATCACTCAACTTCAAAGAGTGACTCACTCCGAGAATGAGCAACCTATAGGTCAGAAATCCTACATCCTAGTCAGTTTCTTCTTTTAGGAAGGAATGTAAAGAACTCGGTATTGACCAGCTGGAAAAGGCATCTCTCCAGTCAGTAGGAAAGGCTGCTCCATGGGCATCTGAGAAGAGTGGTCAAATAATACTGTAAAATTTCCCCAGGAATTTGTGTTGGGAAAATCACACATACAGAAAAATTTTAAGAAGTAAATAACCAAGACTAGTTGTGTGGCAGTATGTTATTTCTTCTTGTTTTTTCTCTCTTGTGCATCAGGCATTTCACAGCCACTTTCAAAATTCTAATGTGTGGGTTTGTATGTGAGTGTGTGTGTGTGTTCTTGTGTAACTGCATGCATGATTGTGTGTGTTACTGTGCATGTGTGTTCATGTATGTGTGTGCGTGTATGTGTGGTGTGTATGTGGTATGTGTGTGGTGTTTGTGTATATGTGTGTTTGTGCATGTGCATGCATGTGTGCATGTGTGTCCTTGTGTATGTGTTCATGTATGTGTGTTTGCTTGTGTATGCTCACATGTATGTATACATGTATGTACAAGTGTCCATGTGTGTGCATGTCTATGTGTGTGTGTGGTGTATGTGCATACATGTCTGTGTGCATGTGTGCACACGAACATGTGTATCTGCAGTAAATCTAGGGGTTTAACATTCTAACTTTTCATTCTGTGCTATGAGCTGTGTCTCTAACCTTTTTGCTTACTCTTTGTCAGGGTCTCACAAGTTGCCCTGGCAGCCTTGAATTGCTCTGTTGCTATCAGGTCTTGAATTTGCAATACTCTGTCTCAGCCTCTCTTGTAACTACCTTTTATTTAGCTACTTAGTACATATTTGGAGATAATTCTCTATTAGTAAGATACCCCACACAGCCTTAAGTTTCTACCACTAAGACTATGTGATACTGGCACACAAGAATTTTTGAAGATTACAAATTTTAACAGTGTTAGTAATGTTAACCATATCCATTAAATCTCCATTTTATTACATATTAATATATCCTAAGTCATATTAATACTTCTGATAAAAACTGAGTAGAATAAAATACAATAGTTACCACTTTATGCCCACTGATCTTCCTGTAGATAATAAGATATGATCAACCACAGTTTATTGAGAAGCATAAGCTTAAAAATTAACAGGGACTATGGATGTGGCTCAGTAAGTAAGTAAAATGTTGTCCATGCAAGCATGAAGACCTGAGTCAGGATGCCCAGCATCCATGTAGAAGTTGTAGCAGTATAGATCTGCCATCCCAGTGCAGGGATGCTAGAGACAGAAAGAGCATTGGTGCTCTCTGTCGAGCCAGTCTCTGAGCTTCAGTTTCAGTGAGAGATCCTGTCTCAACAAAGCAAATGAAAAGTCAGTTGAGAAAGACACTAACATAAGCTTCTGGATTAAACATGCATGTACACACACACACACACACACACACACACACACACACCCCAAAGAAATAAAATCCCACTACTCCATGGATAGATAACCTAAGTTTGGTATAACATTGTTCCTAACTAGTAAGGTGGTGTGCCCCTCCCTGCTCTTTGTTCTGTAAATGTGAACCCCTTATCATTACAAGTCTACACACCAACCACGTTGACCTAGCTTCCCATCTCTTCCATAGGCCCAGATGGGCCAGGATGGGCTTACATGTCTGATGTGGAAACAGCAAAGCTCAGTCTTCCTGCAGTCACCAAAAACTTTAACCCTGCCCTCTTGTCCCACATTCACAGAAGTATTCTTGAATCATCCTCTACCCTTGCTCACCAGAGAAGGGGAAAATGCAAACAACTGACTGAACTTCTGTCTGTAACAAGGTCTTTCCCTTTGCATTTGTCTGAGGTCATCTCACTAGCTGTGTGGCTTTTTATCTCCTAAAGAGAAAAAGCTGAAGTCTCACCTAGAAATGTCACTGTCCTAACAGATCCCATAAATACATTCCCCATATTCTACATGACAAATTGTCCTTTGGTGATACAAGCCTGATGCTCATAGCATATCCCACATCCTCCTGTGTATTCCCACCCACACCCAACAACTGGAATGGCAAAATTGGTAGAAAGAAAACTGGACTATTTGCTCTTCTTCAGTTGTTGGTTTAAATGAAAACACAACAACTGTGATTTAATAATGTGCTAACTAAATTTTGATCACTTGGAGCACAGAGCAAATGAGTTTGTGAAATGTCTACCAGAAACTGGGTTATTATGCAATCACAACTGGTATTTTGGACCACTATTTAAAAAGAAAAACCAATCATGCAAATGTCACAGGAAGGCCCTGAGCTGTGAGCTTCCATTGGGAGTGACTCCTGACTCACTCTCCACTCTATTTTTGGTTCTTGGGAAGACCTTTCTCTATACTGTGATTTTTTTTTAATTTAATAACAAGTTTCCATTTGTAACCATTAGTTGATCTTTCCACAAAATTGGGTCACTGGACAAGGTACAGAAAAAAGAGAATATTCCTGGATCCAGGGAGACTGGAGCGAGTGAAGTCCTAAGATTTGACAGGCATCATCTGCTCCCTGACCAATCAAAGGTGTCTTCCAAATCCATGTTTATTCAAATTTGGAGAAAATAAACAAAAAAGAAACTGTGATCTTGGGAGGGAAGGGTATGAAATTAAAAATCACTCTGGTGTTATGTTTTTAATTATTAGAAATTTATTTTATAGGATATAGATTCATAATGTCTTCCTGTTGGTGGTGGTATTTTTCAGTATTGTTATAGTCTGTTGTGATCTGCCAAAGACAGGGGCTTGTGTAAGTAATCAAATAAACAAACAATTGTGTAAAAAGATGCCATCATGACCTATGTCCTTCTTATCCTCCGGCCTCCTCAAAAGCAGCCAGGATGCTTTTAGACTGGGAGAAAATGGTGAGGATAGAAAAAATTATCAACAACTGTAGGGTCCAGAGGGCAAAGGCAATACAAGATTCTGCTTTGGTAAGAGGCCCAGACTCCATAAAGAAATCAATGTACCCACTACCACACACCTACTCCCTCCCAGACTACCTCCAGGGAAGCACAGCTCAGGCCACCGTGTGTTTCATTGTGGCCTTTTGAAAGTACTGTTACTATAGTTGCCCACATTGAACATTTTTTTGGCCTGGTAACTGCCCAGGTGTGGACAACTGAGTCTGGTGTTCTGCTGATGTCCTATGTGAGTGACTAGATGGTTTTCTTTTGACAGCAGGTTGAGCTTCCATCAGAGGCTCTGGGAATCTAAAGTTTCTGTGTCATGCGCTGTAGTTATTGGCTCTTCAAATACCAGGACTGGAGACTGGCGGGGAAAGAATCCTAGACCCTCATGCCCAGGGTCACCACAATGGGGGAAGGTAGACATCCTCGGGCCAAAGCTGCCACACAGCTGATTCAACCAACACTCAGACGGTCCACAGAGGTTACTGGCTGGAGACTTGAAGTTACAGGAAACCCTCCGGCCTCTGCCGGTTATTTATAGAGGCGTTTATAGGATCCTTCCACAACTGGAGGGAGGGAAAATGTCACCTATTGTCATGGCACCTGAGACCTACTCTGAAAATAGAAATTGGAACCTTCCTGAATTAACCAGCCAACTGATCTGGTGGTATATTTATATCTTAACAATAAAATCTTAGCTTCTAGAGAATTTTCCCTGATTAGGCCCACCCTCATCCACATGCTTGGATGCCTTTCAACCCTGAGCTAATAATGACTTAGCAATGGACTTGGAGTACAGAATCATCTTATTCACTGGTTTTTCTTTTCCTTCATTATCACCTCCCTCACTTACCTTTCCCAAGTACACACATTAAACTAGCTACACACCAGACCTGTTTTTTGCTTTAATTCTTCCTGCAGCCCGAACTGAACATACGGTTCTCAGTTCCACTGTGAAAAGTAAAGAGGAGAACAAGAGATTTTTTTTTTGATAATCTGTGAATGCTGGCCATGCATGGTTTACTTTCTTTGAGTCCTACTTTTTATTCACTCTTATGGATAATGAAAGTCACACCCAAGAATCAGATCCAATGCGACACTGACAAACATGAGTCTTTCCCATCTCATTGCCACTGTATAATCCACACAGGCTAAATTTTTCACTGTGTTCTTTTCTTTCTGACTTTAAAGTAACTTCAACACCTGGAAACCTATAATCACAACTGTCACTGTGTCACTTTAGCAGGCTCTGGATGTCAGTAAAAGCATCATGTGATGCTCATCTCGGAATTTGATGTCATTCAGAGCCTTGTTATTGTGCGTAGCTATGATATATTTTGCAATGATAACATAGCCCTGCATGTACAATTCTGCATCTGTTTTTCTGTTGAGAGATACTGCTGCCTGTTGTAATGAAATGCTACTATAAACATTGTGTGTGTGTGTGTGTGTTTGTGTGTGTGTGTGTGTTTGTGTGTGTGTGTGTGTGTGTGTGTTTCAGAGTGTATAAGCAGACATTTGTAGGTGTATGTTAATGGGCCAGAAGAAAATCCCTTGATGTCATTCTGAAGGAGCTGTTCATCATGTTTATTGAGTCCTCCCAGGCCTGGAACTTTCCAAGTAGGCCAGGATGCCTGGACAGCAAGCCCCAGGGTTTGCCTGTCTGAGTCCCCAACATTAAGGTCACAAGCACATGCCACCACACCGGCATTTTAAATGTGGTTCCTGGGGATTAAACTCGGGTTCTTGTGCTTGCAAAGCAAATGCTTTATGGACTGACCTATTACCCTGATGCCTGATGTGAATTTTTTTAAATGTACCTCTGAGTGCCCCAAATTGCCAATTCCCTTTTTTCTGTGTCTCTAGAAAAGTGTCAGGCTATAGGGTCCATTATATCAATGATTACACCAGGTTGTTCCTCATATGGCTCACCAATTTATATCAGTAATATATGAGAACTCTTTTGCAGAAATCCTCTTGGTTTAGGTGTAATTCAAATGTTTAACTCTTGTTAAGAAATTGAATACCAAATGATATCCAGGTATGTTCTGCTAAAACAGGACATTCATATGACTGTGCATGTTCCTCTAATGTCATTTGTCTGTCTGTCTGACATCTGTCTGTTAGTCTGTCAACTATCATCTGTATGTTTTCTACCTATCATCTGTCTATTGATTGATCAATCATCTATTTTCTCTCCCCCACTCCCTCCCTCCGCCCTCCCTTCCTCCCTTCCTCCCTTCCTCCCTTTCCTCCTCCCTCTTTGTCTAAGCTGCATAATGTTTACTCAACCTTTTATAAAATTCTCCACATATTCTAGGTAATAAATCTTTGTCAGCTTTTTATTGCAAATGCCCCCCCTTAACCTTCTTTGAGGACTCATTTTATACAGAACTTCTTAGCTTTAACAAAGTGAGTATCACAGATCTTGTCTTTTATGGTTTTTACATTTTGTGACTGTTTAACAAATCCTTTCCTACCCAACTTCGGAAAGATATCCACCTATATTTTTCTCCTCTGTGTTTTAAAGTTTGCCTCTGACATTTAAGTACCTAATCCATCTGGAGTTGATTTTGGGTATGGTGTAAGGGTGGGATCCAGATTCATTTTTTTTCCAAATAGACAACCAATTTTCCAGCTTTTTTTTTATTGAATAATCCCTCTTTTCTCCACTGAAGTGCCAGGCCACCTCTGCCCTTATTAAAGCTCCACATATGCAAGATGCTATTTCTAGAATATTTTACTCTGCTAGCTCTTTGATCTACACCTGCAATGTCAGGCTCTAGTAACCACACACTAGTTAAAAGCTAGAGAATGTACCATTTATAACCAGGGGACTTTGTGCATGTCATTTAACCATTTTGTTCAGTTTTCTATATAGCACATGGTAACAATAAACTCCCTTATAAGGGAGTCATAAACATTAAGGGGATATCTGTGAAGATGTTTGTTAAGAAGCCTATGAAATTTGAGCAAATCCTCTATAGTGTTATTTGTTTGGTAAATGTTCTCAATGTGTTTTGTTTTATCTTAAAAATTGTTCTGTTGTTAGGAATGCAAACCTGACTTGGGCCAGCTTTTAAAATAATGTTTAATAGCCCAAGTAACTTAAGCATGCCCAAGGTAGAGCATGTCACAGAAGAGTCTTTAAATCTGCCGCTGTCTCAAGAGTAGGGAGAAAAGCAGTTACCCTTTTCTCCTGTAGGGCTTTACAGCTTTTCTTCTCTTGAGACCTGATCACACTGTAGCTGTCAGGAACTTCGAGAGTTGTGTGGGACCCACATCACACTCAGCCTGGATGTAGTTTTTTTCAAATGCATCCAGCAAAGAGGTAGGAAGTATCTGCCTGCCCCTCACAGCCCTTGACCCAAGACATGTGGGCCAAAGTTCTCTGTGGACCTGATTCAGGATAATTGCTTGGTGTCCATTCATTCACTGGCTGTTGAGATGAGACCTAAGGATGGGTCCTAAGTACCTAATTCCTGTTCCTAAGGAAATGGTAAGTGGGTACTTGGAGGAGATACGAATAGCAAGAAGTCATTACATCTTAAAAAGTTTAAGCAAGAACACATAGTTATAAAGGTCCAAGGTTATGAGCTACAGAGAGTTGTACAGTGGGCATGAAAGACAGCTCTCACCAAATCCAGCCACTGGAAAGAATTTCTCCTGACCTTGTTTGCATGGGCATCTCTAATGACTGTCTCTTGGATTCTTAACCTTGTTATGTCTTGAAAGTCAGCTCTATAGTAATCCCTTTATGTAGTCGATGCCTCTGTCTTTCTCTGTCCTTATGAGTTACCGGCTGAGTTCTTATAGGGAGGCTATTATCGGAAAACCTTTTGTTGTCTACCCTTTTGGTTTTAAACACTATACTCAACATGTATTTGCCCAACTCTCTTTCTATTTACTCAACTATCCCTTTATGCATGCAACTGTGCATTCATTTTTCTTCAGTTGCACTAGGAGCAAAACTGATGGTTGGTACAAACTTAAAACTTGCACAAAACAGTAGGCAATGCTTTGTAGACATCATACAACAGTATAATGTTTCAATGCATGCATGCATTGTCTGATTTTTTTTATTGAGTTAAACACGTTTGCTCACATTTCTACCATTTCTGCCTAGTGAGAATGTTCAACACTTTTCTAGAGTTTTAAGACACAAAAGTGTAATTTTCCCATCTGTCTTGGTCCCTTGGCCTTCATCTTTGAAGAGTTTTAGTCTCCTCACCCTCTTTCCCCACCCTTCTTCTCACTCCACCTGTAAAGTATGCTTTAAGTTTTGAAAAGTCAGTATTGGAAAGTTCACATCCTTCCCTGCAACTGTAAGCAGAGTTATCAGTTCTGTTTCTGGAAGACTGCTGACTGTAGTCTACGTTTTGTGCAGCTAGAGAGGGAGTCTTATCTCGTAGTCCCAGGCCTGCTTGAAGTAGACCCTACACTACTTACTCAAAGTAAATCTCAGTCTGCACATGGTACAAATAGAATCTCAGTAGTTAAAGGTTTGCATCTGGACTCTTCATTTTTCCCACTTGTCACCTATGACAGACTTTGCCTTCCATGGACTTTCTGATCACCCTGTCTTTCCCTGTTTATGAATGGCTTCCCTCGCATGCAAGTCCTTTTCTTTTCTTTTCTTTATCTCCCTCAAGAAACAACCTTCTTTGTTGTGTTGGCCTTATCTAATTGAATTATATTCTCTTGGGTTCTTTTTCTTGGAGTCATGCACAGCTCTTGGCTCTCTGTTGGAACCACTGTTCCTAGCATCCTGTCTTCTGTTGTTGCTTCTCCATCTTTAGGTGAAACATGAGTAAAGCAAACGCTGCCCTTCTTCACCTGCAGGAACAACTGCCCTTCTTCCCTTGCTGGAAAACATCTTTGCCCTTTTTTATGTCTATTGACACACAGGTTTATTTTACTTCATTTTATTTTTTTATGCTCAATTTGTTGTTTTTGTTTTTGTAGTGTAGTATGGCATAGTGTAGTGTAGACCAAGGCTCAGACCAGGAACTTCTACAGTCTACGTACACAGGCTCTACACCTCAGTTACATCCCAGCTCAGCACTTGGGCAAATTCAGAAACTTGAAGAATCCTTGTACAATTTTCTAGTAACATATCATAACTTATAAGAACATGAAATCTGACCTTTATCCCTTTCCACATTTTATGAAGATTTCTATATCTTAAGTACTCAATAGCTTCTTTGGGCTTTATTGTTGAGTTTTGAATTTATAGCAAAAGAAAGTCATAACAATAAAAGAAAATCTATTATTTGGATATTTTCAAATTTTGTTGATGACATCTTAAAAAGTAATTCCCCTCTCCTTACTTTCTCTATCCCATTTTTCATAAACATATTATATGCCCCTATTATTCTCAAATTAAATAAATACATGTTTTCAAATTTTATAACTATAATTTTTAACGTAGTAAATATAGGTTGGTATAATCTGTATGTACCTGGTAATACACAAAAGTACATTTAGTTGAGTTTGGGACAAGATAAATTGGCTTTCTGATGTTCTTCTGTTTTGTTGCTGTTATTTTTAGCTATATATGCACATCTAAGTGTATATACACTCAAATAACCATCACCAGGTTGAGGTAAAACACACCCACTGCATTTCACACATCAATCCCTCACACCTCACACACATAAAGAAGTTCCTTCTGTAACAAACCTTTCTGTGGGTGGGACCACTCAGTGGGACAACACAGCCAACCTTTCTGTAGGCAGGGCCACTCAGCAGACTTTTCTGTAGACTAGGCCACACTTCAGACCTTTCTGTGGGTGGAGACATACAGTTCCTGCTCTTGGGTTTGTTTGGCTTTTTTTCACTGAACATGATGTCTCAGGTTCCAATTTACAACATCAGTTTTTATTATTCTTGAAACCGCTATAGGCTGTTCTATGCTCCATAACTTCTTTCTGAGAGCCCCCATTGGTGGGCATCTGGATTGTTTCCATCAGAAGTCATTCAAAGATGAAGGTCGAGCATATTGTGCATGTGTGTTGCACTCTTGCTGACATCTTTGAGGGATGCCAAGATGAAACTGCTGGGCCTTTGTGTTTGAATTTACAACTGTCGCTTTTCCTTGTGCTGTCTGCTCACGTGCTCCCTCCTGTGTGAGAATCCATGTCATTCCATAGCCTCGGCAGAGTGTGTTTCTGTGGGCCATTCTAGTGAGTGTATGTGGTATTTTTTTATGGCTTCAATTGCATTTTTCCAGTGAGTAATGATGTTAGGGAATTTTTCACATGTGAATGGAACTTTGGATAGCCTTGTCTATGGTGTTTTGTGCAATGAAAATTGCATTACATGCATTTCCCTGTTGTATTTTAGAAGTGATTAAATGAAATGAGTGATTGTTATTGCATTCTGTGGCTTATTTTTCATCTTTTAAGGCTATTTTTATTTAGGAAGGTTTTTTAGGTTTGCAGATAGCCATGTTCTGAATCTCTTCATTTTTTGATTAATGCCTTTTGAAAAAATTTGGAACCAACTATGCAGCTAAGTGGTAGGCTGTATAACTATCATGACTGCGGTGCATCCCTAGTACCACAAAAATAAATATGATTTAAAATCAGAGAAAGAAATCTTTCCTATGTTTGCTTCTGAATATATTCCTTTTTATTTAAAAGCTTTTCAGAAAAATAAGAGCTTTTCTGTCTTTTTTATTTTTTTTTTTTTTGTATTTCATATTTAGGTGTACTGTCTAGCACAGATGAGCTCACTGTAGGCAGTGTAGGTTCATTTTTATCACACATTAGTCTTCAGTTGCATCAGCATCTTCTATTGGTCACTCCTGGTGAATGCCATCACCAGCTTTGTGGTGAGAATATTCCCCGAATTCATGTGGAACTTTCTGGGCTCAACTCTCTGGCATTTTTCTGTTTGTCTAGCTCTATACCAATACCCCATGACTTTAATAATGGTTTTTATTGTGAGTGTTAACATTTGTCAGAGAGTTGAGAATTATAAGACTCCCAGCACTCCAAAAACGGAGGCAGGACACTCAAGAGTTCAACGCTAGCCTCAGTTGTAGAGAATGTTAGAGGATATTTGGGCTACACAGGGAGATCTATTTTTAAAGGGGGCGGGGCATAAAGGGGCTGAGTAGATGGCTAAGCAGATAAAAGTGATTGCTGCCAAAGCTGATAAACTTAGTTCAATCCCCAGAATGTACGTAAAAAGCCTGAAGCAGAGTTCTTTCTTATTCTCTAACAACAACATCATCATCATCATCATAAAAACTGATGATAAAAACAATTTACACTTGACTTGTACATGAAATACAATTTCAAATTACTCAAATTAGATTCTATTTTTATAAGGTATGTTCTCTAACTTTATTCCTAGATGCTCTACAAATATGCTTTCTGATTTCTTTAAGAAAAAAAACTCATACTCCTTTTATGCCCCCTTTAGTATATACTTAGCTTACTTTTCCGTTCATATTTAAGAAATAACTATATACTATAAAAATTCTGAGTTTAAATTACTTAAAAGTGAAATAATTTGCCTTTAAATACTTGCTACTGAGGGGCTTGGAAGACAGTTCAGTGGATAAAGTGCTCACCATGCAAGGATGACAGTTGGAGTTCAGAATTTCAGCATCTACATAAAGCCAAAAGGTATGGAAGCTACTTGTGATCCCTGGAGTAAAGCTGCTAGGAAGGCTAGCCAAATCAGACATCTCTGTATCCAAGTAAGGTACCTTTCCTCGGTGTACAAAGTAGAGAGTGAGGAAGAAGAAAGTCATTGTTAACTTCTGGCCTCCACATACGCAGAACCATGTCCACACGTACATAAACACACGGGTGTTCCTACAATTATGTGAATGTATACACATGTGTATGTGTGCATGCACACACACACATACACATCATATGCACATTCTTATAGAATTATGTCCTGTTTCTGTACATCTTACTTGGTTTGTGATTAAACAATGTTGGAAACTACAGACACTGCCTTCTGGAGAAATTCATAAAAGTTTGTTTGTTCAAGAGAATAAAGAGAGTGCTTCACTCTGTCCAAAGTCCTCAGGACTCATCAGCCACTCATTATATAAGATCAGAACTTTGTAAGTTCAGTCTCTCCACTATGACACTGGCTTGAGAGTACCCAGCATCCCTTGTGCTACTTTGGATCTCTGTGAGACTTTGGAGCTTAAGGAATCATGAATCAAAAGCCCCTTTCTCTGCTGTGAATTTGTAACGCATGTTCTTTCTACTGTGCATATGAATGGAAGCTCTTGGTCTTCTGTCTTCTACTAGAACTCATGCAGCTATCAGAAAAGCTTGTTGAGTTGTAGAGTTGAATTTGAGAAATCATTATGGAGTACAGACTAAGCCTAAAAAGGGACTGAAACCAAGATTTAGCCAAATGCAATTTGACATTAATTCTACCTGCTTAATTTTGTTTGCTGCCAGTTGGCCTGCCCTGAAGAGTTGTTGTTGTTGTTGACATTTATTGTTGTTGTTGTTGGTTTGGTTTGCTTTTGGTTTTTTCTGTTGTTGTTATTGTTGTTACTGTTTTTGCACACACAGTCCTAAAACTTGGGAAGTTGTAACAGGAAGATCGGGAGCTCATGTTCACCCCCATCCTCACGGTGAGTTCAAGATCAGCCTCAGCTAAATGAGACCCTACTTCAAAACTATAAAATAAAATAAGAGTGGGGAAACAAGCGAGAGTTGGTTTCTGCCACATACACTCAGACTTTCCAGTCATCCCAAAAGGTTTGTACAACATCAGAAGCAAACACCTGTATTCGGTCCACCATGAAGATCTAACTCAAATGCTAGACAGTTAAGATAACATGAGCCCTATAAACAAACAGAATATGATTATTTAAATGCACACCTTGGGCTTTGGAGACTGAAGAAATATGAAGGGACTACTTTAGAAAAACCTAAGAGCTCTTTACTCTCTGCGTGCATTTCTAAGCCATGACTGCTTTGTTAGTTTCAAAGGTGATGCTTACATGATTTAAATCATTAGGAGATACGGAGATGTCATGGGAAGCTATGAAACCCAAATAGAAAATAAGTATGTTAAGAAGTTTTGGCTGAACAAAGAGAATAATTTGAGGATGATATTTCTCTAAAGTTCCTATTTCGGACAAGCAATTTTCAGACGTAAAAGTACTCCACACCCAATTTATTGTGTGTGATACTCTAGGAAAAACAATCAGAAAACATTAGCCTGAGGTGAAAGATTTATCCAAGCCAAAGTCTAAAGACTACAATGGCCAGTTCAGGCAACAGCCAGATCCCTGAGACATCTTACCTTCTAATACTTACGTGAAAATCTGTGCTTACAATATTGACCTAAAGGCTCTAAGAAAAACCTCTCAGACTTCAAAGAGATCAAAGCGTCTGTGTTCTGTTTACTACATAGACTTTGCTGAGGGCAGTTTGTGAGTATTATTCAAAAGTGTTGAAATAACAATGCTTCTCTGACTAACCAGCAATTAACCAGAACATTAAGCAAACTCAAATGTTCTAATCCTTCCAGATTCTCTATAATTACAGTCTTCCCAATGTCTCGTGCTCCCCTCCCTAGGAGTATTATTATATTTTAAAATTGTGTTTGTCTGGATATCAAATCACTAAAATATGACCCCAGTGATGGAGGCAAAGCAGGAAACGTATCCCCATCCTCCTTGGAGTACTGTGAATAACACTGTAAGTTCTGACTCTGTGGGAAATGGGGAGGGGAATGTATATTATTTGTCCTGAGCTCATGAAGTTATGGTGGCCCAAGGGGTACATTTCCCATTCTGCTATCTTTTACAATTCTAATTTTCTTTAGCTCTAATTAATTTATCTAAAGCACTGGCAACACTCTTAGATATCCCTGCTTCATTCAAAATCCTAATTTGGGAGCAGACCTTTTCAGGGCATTATAGAAAGCAAAAGAACACAAGATATGCCCCCGAGAACACTGCCTCCTGGAAGCAGATACCGGCGGTAATCAGAGTAGGCCATGTCAAAGCACACAGCCAAGTCGAAATGGGCCTTCACACAGGAAGAAATGCAGAGGACACAGTCTTGAAACAGAAAAAGTCAAGAAGTAAAACTTCTCAATTTTTTTTAATTTGTCTACAATAAAGGCCCCAGCTTAGAGACAAAAAAAGATCCAGGTGTGTGGAGGAACATCAAGAAAAAGGACAGTATCAGCCCGCAAAATTGTTTGCACTAAGACCAAGAATATTTCTGGAGGAAACTGTCCCTCATTCCAAAAAGATCCAGTAATGATGAGGTTGACTCAGTCAAAGGACTTTAGTCATGGGATTAAAAAAGATAATTCTCAAAACAGCCAGGGTGAGGCTTCTTCCCAGCCTCACCCAGGCTCGGTTGGGCATCATGAGAAGTTCTAAGAAAGTGCTGAAATCCTTTATCTGCTCATGAAATAGCAACTCTACTTTGCCCCTCAACCCCACCTGACCCAGCAGTAATGTCCAGAAAACAAATGGTACCCATATAGATGTGGTTTATCAAACCACTCTGACTGTACAAAGCCTTGCTCTTGTTTTGAGTAAGATGCTCAACAAGGAAGAAGCACTACATCTACTGAACAGCAGTGGATGCCTGTCTCAGCAGTGAAATGAAGTGACCCTACAGAAGGCTTTATTCACAGCTCAGCATTTGCAGATACTAATAGAAACCTGCAAACCAGAGGGTCAGGAGCAAAACTGCCAAATCTGCATAGCAGGTGTGCAGGGATCATGTGTAGTAGAGTATTAAGCAGATTCATTTAAGAAGTGCTGTGCCCGATGCAGTAAGACACAACTTAATGATTGCCATATCAGAATGCAGGACAAGATATCCTATAAGCAAAGGCTTTCAGTCTATGAAGGCATGAAAGTCTGACTGGTGAGTGCTTAATGTTAGCAGAACCAAGAGGAAGTTGCAAGGAGAGGGTCAGGTGGGTGAGATATCTCTAGGGCTAAAGTATGAGCTACACAAGCTTGAGGAGCTGAGTTCAAAGCTCCAGACCCAAGTAAAATGCTCTGCATGGGAACACACAGTGAGGTACAATCTGAGATGGAAACAGGAGACCCTCAGAATCCCAAAGGCCAGCTAGCCTGACATTTGCAGTGGTAAACAAGACATCCTCTATCAAGCAAAGTGCCTACATCTGACCTCCACCACCATGCCAAACACACACACACACACACACACACACACACACACACACGTGTTTGTTGGTCTAGAAATGTCAGCTCCTGTATTTATTTTTAAGATGACTTCTTAAGAATTAGAAGCAGCATTAGAATTAAATTCATAACAGAAAAGTTTGCACAATTTCTTGTTTTTCCTCTTAGGAATAGATGAAGAAAACATGGCGGGAGATGACAAAAGGAAGGCATGCAACAGAAACAGGGACAAGAGTGGGGAAGAAAAACAGGGGAGGGAGGAGAGGAGAAAGCCAAGTGAAGTGTTTGGAGCCTCCACATGGACCCAGTGGGTGGCAGAATTCCATTCAGGGCATAGTGAGCTAGAAGCACATCTATGTTAACTGATGTGTGGAACAGACCAAAGCAGACCAGGCATCATTTGTCAAGTTATCCATCTGTCCTGTTCTGACTGCCATGTCTACTGGTTTTTGTTCTTCAGCCAAACCCAGCCTGTGTCCTTGACTAGTCAACACAAGACAGTGAGTTTGTACATGTCTGCACAGGCAGGCTCAGGAGTGAGTCACTGTTCCTGACAACCCCAGAGCTCAGTTTTTCTCTTCCTCCAAATTAGAAGGGGATGGCCTCTATTTATGCTTTAATTAAGTAGAACCACATGGCTTCAACCTTTGCTTTGGGGGCTGCGTAGAGAGGTACTGCAGGGACCCTCTGCCATCTTTACTGTAGGCCTGCTGTGCTCACTGAGGAACTAGTGTCTCCACTTCTTCCTCTGGAGTTCGGGGCTTTTTCTAGATTCAGTTTCTAAGGGGAGGGGGGAGCATAGGCAGGAGGGACATAGAGAAGAGAAAGGGCGAGAGGAAACAAAAGAATAAAAGTTTGTAGTTTTTGCTGATTTGTGTGTGCACCTGTGCACGTGTTATTTGTGGAACTACTGTGTGTTGCCTTTTACATTATTTAAAGAAGGGTTTCTCATTTGCTGGCCATTGTATGCATCAGTCCCCCTGGCCCAGGAGTTCCCAGGGATTGTCCAATCTTGCTGGAGGAACGGCCACATTACTAGCATCTGCTGCTGTGTCTACCTTCTACCCGGGCTTGAGGGACTTGAACTCAGATCTTCACACTTGTAGAGCAAATCTTTGAGACACTGAACCATCTCCTCAAACCTCCAGGAGTTTTTGTGGCTGTGCTGAAGATTAAACCTCGGTCTTCATGCATGCTAGGTAAATGCTCTTCCCCTGAGCTACATTCCTAACAAGATGATTGGCAGAAATTATTTTTTCATGTGCTGCTTGACAGATTTTTCCAAGAAGAATCTAGGAAATTCTCTTTATTTATTGGGGGATAGGGCATATGTTTCTGCAAAGTGATGCTGGTTCAGTATCCCTGTGGTCATTTATTATACGTAATAATCAACCTGGAAATCTGCTTATGGATGTCTTCCCTTATCTTCCATGCTCCTCTCCCTTCCACAACTCTTCTGTACTCCTTGAAGCCCAGGAGAGATGGTGCTGTCTTCTGCTCATGTCCAAGTCCAGTGGGGCTCATCGTCTCCTCTCCTACATCCCTAGCACCTGACCTAGGGCCTGAGCATTCTCTTCTGAGGCTCATATAGATGGCAGCTACACACGCAACAGCTCCCTGATGATAGAAATTGTAAACTAGAACCCAACTTCTTCTCTAAACTATTACTTTAAAAAACATATGTGAATATATACATGACTTTATATGTACCCTGTATGTGTGGTTGCCCATGGTGGCCAGAAGAGGGTATTAGTTAGAACTGGAATTACAGGCAGTTATGAGTCACTGTTATGGGTACTGGGAATTGAACCCAGGTCCTCTCAAGAGCAGTAAGTGCTCTCAACTGCTGAGCTATCCCTCTAGACACTATCATCTAATTTCTAACTGTTTAATAATAAATATTACATTAAACTTAACAGGCAGAAGGATAATAGGAAAATGAGTGTTAGGGGCAAGACTGGTGATAAACCAGAACCACAGTGATGAAGGCAGAACAGGAAGTGGTCAGACATCAGGGATGCTGTGTAGTATAATTATGGGAAGTGTTCCCATCCTCCGGACAGAGCTTACAGTCTATTTACCCCAGAGCTCCAGCACATGGGCCAAAATGAAATCTTCTAGCTCTGCTTTTTCCTTGAAGTGTATGTCAGACTCAATTGTTCTTCAATTTAAACATATATAATATATATTTATAATAAAATATGAATATCTATATATCTATAAATAGATATATAAATATATATTCAGTATATATCTGGGTCTTTATCTTCATCTTATGGAACAAGAAGGAAAGAAATGAGCCTTAACTGTCAATCTGCCTTCAGTTATGATCAATCTATCAGGTAGGTTCCTTAATGTGGATGCAGGAAAGATATTGGATCCTCAATAACACACAGGGAAGAAGTAAGAAGTGATGTTTGGAAACCTCTGTTGACAGAAAACCAGCAGGCCAATCTGTAGGGGAAAGATGCAGGAGTGACTAACAGCACCAGATTCCAGGACCTGAGCAGAGAGGTAGACGTCTCAGGCTAAGGTGCCTACCAGCCTTCTTGGTAACACTCAGCTGTCTAGCTTTCTGCATCATTGTCTTTCAGCTCCATGCAGAAACCACAAGGAGATGCCCTAGAATAAATGGTAACACTCAGCTGTCTAGCTTTCTGCATCATTGTCTTTCAGCTCCATGCAGAAACCACAAGGAGATGCCCTAGAATAAAGAACAAGAGAAACCCAGATTCTATTATCTTATCTTAGGGAGGAGGGTATTTCAAACTGTTCTCCGAGTATCATCTTATTTAATCCTATCAACAGTAACCAGGGAAAAGCTACAACTGATCATATTGCCTGCTTAGATTCCTACTCAATTAAAGAAATTTGGCACTGTGAATCCTGGGAATTGTCTTAGTTCATTCAGTTCATAGGATTGCAGCCCAGTCTTCTCACTCTACAAACAGTATTGGCTCTACCACCATTTTCTTGCTCTTCTCTGTTCAACCACGATGGTCTCTTAGAAGATGAAAAAGATGAGAATGACTCTTTGAACACTTCATAGTCCTGACAGACTCTTGTGACCTGGGCCGACCTGGAAAATGAGCCACCAGGCATGCTTGCCTTTCATTGGAAAAATGTGTTCCCGGCTGGTTCTAAACAACTGATTTACATACAAGGTTGGAGTCCAGAGCTCATCTGAAACTGAGCACTGCCTAAACTAGGCTCCCAGTTCTAAGGATAGAACGACTGTCCCTTTTATTTTTCCTGCTTTGCTATTGGAAACTACCAATGAGGGTGCCAACTAGCACCAGATGGGACAGGGACTGTGTGATGTGGAGCTCCAACCGCTGGGAACTGGAACATATCCACTAATGTATTAAGCAAGTAAAGAGCCAGCGGTTGGGCAGCCTAAGAACAAGAGTCAGCTAACTGCTGATTTGCGCAGTCCCATCTTGTTACACAGAGTCTGCTCTGTCTCCATAGTCTGCTCACAGTGATAGGGTCAGGGGTTTTTATCTTTGTGACTTTCAAACATACAGATTCTTGCTTAGATACTGCCTTTTGCTCTGGGTCCATTATTATTTTAAACTTTGACAAATCATTCTGGGATAATAATTACATCAAGGTATGCATGTTTATTTGCCTTAAAGCATCATTTATTAACTTTTAAATAATTATGTCATTTCCCCTCTTCTTCTAACCTCTCCCATGCACACATACCTGCTTGTGTGTGACACACATACAAGCACACACAAACTTTCTACTCAAATATGGGTTTTTTTTTTTAACTGTCATTGCTTTTGCTATTGTGTATCCCTAAATATATAAATAGAACTTGTCAATCTGTTTAATGTTTTACACACACACACACACACACACACACACACACACACACACACACAACATATCAGGGTTGATTGTTGCTTATTGGGTAACCAATCAGGTGCCTCCACCCTAGAAAAACTATTTCTCCTGCTCTTAGTATTTGGTTGGTTTCTGTGAGATCTCTCCCTTCCACATTAGCTAGTCTACCACTATCATCCTTGCCCTGGTCTTGCTTATGTACCCATGTTTAATATCATGGGTGAAGTGTTCCTGCCATTCCCAGGAGACACACTCTCACAGCAAATTTCCTGGTCCTCTGGCTTTGACAATCTTCCCATTCCTGTCTTCTCTTCCATGATGTCCTCTGACCCTTCGCTGCAAGCTTCCTAGTTGTCTTCACATTTATGGAGACCCTAAATTTTGACACCATAATTTATCCAAATATACAAATCAAACACAGGACTGAAACTTGAGTCAAGCCGACTCAGGTGTACCTGGCTTTTGGTGGTCACTGAGAACATAGGGGAAGCAAAATAGATGGCTACCTATAGTAGCCCAGCATCTGTTTTTAGCCCATTTTGTAGAAATGTTCCTTCAGTGAAACTGCCTTGCTTGAGAGCTCTTCCCTCCCATTCACTGGGTGATTCACCAGCTTTTCCCTGACAGGGATTTAAGTCACCTTGAAGATAGCTAACCCCAACACAAACTGAACACAGCCTTACTCAGCTTTATACGAGCTTGTATTTAATAGAAATCACTGAAGGTTTCATACATAAAATTTGGTAGGTAGGTTCCAACAATATTATCCCAACATTTTTTAATTCATACTGGAACATAAGCAAAATAGCATTTTGAGAACTTACCGTCTTAAAGTAATATAGGTCATGGCCAGAGGATAATGACAACTATGGGCTGGTGACACAGAACTTGTCCCTACCTCACAGGATCTCAGGGAATCAGCATACTAGCACACCTAGAAGCCATCTGTCATACCTATTGACACATCCATCTGAAGTCACACCAATTTAAAAGCTCTGAAGCCTTTGGGGTCTGTGACGACTTTGTAGCATGACTTTCCTGGGATTTGTAACTGGTGTCTGACTGAGTACTCAAGACATAGATCTAGACTTTGTGCTGAGCCCAGGGGAGAACCCTTTTAGATAACAGGATTAAGACAGCACCCAGTTCTGAGGTGAACAACTGTTCCACATTAATCTGGACTAAGAGAATTCCCAAGGCAAGAAGGCTCAGTTAATCCTCTGCTTACCACAGGCAAATGGCCTGTGCCCCCATCAATAAGGCAGCATATGCTCCTAAAACAACTCCAGCTAAACTTATGGGGACACACACACAATTAGACATGTATGGAGAAGAATGGGAAGAGAAGAACAGAAAAAATGATGGGTGAACATGATGAATATTTATTGTATGTATGAAAATGCCATATTGAAATCCACTATTATATATGTAGTGTATAATAATAAACACGATTATAAAAATCATCTAGATCTTCTACTGAGTAAATGAACAAAAGAAAGACACAGCTCACAGGTCCACAAGCTCCCATTGTTTGCTCTCCTCCCTGGTTACCCACACCAGAGGGGCAGCACTCCGTGCATGTGCTATGAGTCCAAGCCATCTATGGTTTATAGATCAAATGTCTGTGAGACTTTTCTTGTGAAATGTTTTCCTCTGCACGGTTGTTTTTGCCAGTTCCAAGAGGAAACAGTGGGCTGAAGTCAAGTGGCATGACCAGATGATGATGCTAAGTGAGCAGTTCGTGCGAAGGGCTGCTGGGAACAGCCAGAGTCATGACAGTATCAGCTCTGACAGGACTGCCTCCTGCCTGAGAAGCTCATAAACATTCGCTCTAGGCTGTCCTCGGTTTCAGCAGCTGCTGATCCTTTCATTTAATTATAAGCTACAAGCAAGCTTCTTAAAGAAGCACCGTGTGTACGGAACAGTGTCCAGAGGACACTCTGTTCACAAATTTTAAGATAGTCAGCACAGTTGGAATTATATGTCCTAATAAGAGATGGGTGGATTGGTGTGGGAGAAACAAGAGCCACCAACCCACCCAAAGTTAAACCAAAATTGTTTTTGAGGCTCAAAAATAGTCACATGACAGCTTTCTATGTTTGGCCAGGGCAGACCAAACTTGCATGCCCAGAAAGTAATTTCCTTTATCTGTCAAGCTAGCACAAAGAAAGATACCATAGAAACCAGACGATTGCACAGCTCTGGTTTCTTCCCCTCAGGCAGAGCTACTGTTTCATTGTTAGTGTTCATTGTGTCCCTACTGTGTGCACAGAGCCAGCCTCTGAACAGGAGAGATAAAAGGTGGTGAGAGAAAGCATGTGCTTGGTAGCAGTTCATCAGACTTGTGTGAGGCCCTGAGTTTGATTGGCAGTAATGCAAAGGAAAAGAGAATAGAAAAAACCTAACTCTCCCCTCCCCCTTATACTCAAATAGGCAGATCAAATTGTTAGGAAGAAAAGCAAAAGCAAAACAAAGACTAGAAGAAGAAATGAGAAGGAAGAGTACATACTTCATAGCCCTTGGCTCTTGGCTGGAATAGCATTTCTTTCCCAAGTCACTGACCAGTTACCAGTCAGCTGTGGAAAGCCACCACGCTTCCTACCTAATTCCCACTGCAGGAGAAGGAAGCCAATGCCCAGAAGACAATCCAAGGTGTGGCAAAGAAGCATCAGGGCTTAAACAGCTCACCAGGTGATAAATTGATAACTTACAAGTCACACCTTCAGTGAGTCACCCTTAATAAAGCCTTCAAACCCAGTTCCTGGTGTCAGATGAGCCAATCCTTTCAACTCCAGGTCTATCAGAGTTTGTCTATTTATCAAGTTGAAAAAAAATAACATGGTTTTAACAAACTGGCCTCATTTTATCACTAGCTCCCTTCTGAAGTTTTCTCTCAATGTTCATAATATACACAGCCTAGGCAGTAGTTTTGGGGAAGGGGTCTATGATAATAATGAAATGCTAAAATTTCTTTTTTATAAATAAATGGGCTCAGTGTACATTGAGAAATAAGAAGGGGAAAGAAAGAGGAGGAAGGAGGGAGAGAGAGACAGACAGACACACAGACACATACACACACACTCGTAAACACAAAAAGGGAGAGGGAGAGGAGTATGTACTTAAAAATGGGAGACAAAGGGGGGCTAGGAAAGGAAGTGTATGAGAACAAATGGGGTATAGAGTTAATCCAAATACCTTACATATGTGTAAATATTAAATGAAATATTTAATTAAAAAAGAAGTCATTAACTATACACTACAATAAATGCATGCATAAAATAATGTATCTTTGTTAATTCATTTACACAGGACTATCTCTCTGATTGCCTCTATGTAACTAGTATTCCACAGACCATGAAAATAGTGAAGGGTGAGACAAAAATCCTCCCCATCATGAATTTCACAGTCTTTTTTGAGGAAAGAAATAAGAGATGTAATATCAAGTGTGGTTAAATAGCATTTCAGAGGAAAATGTTTTAAATAGGAGGTACTGAGTGGGAAAAACCACAGCACCACATAAAATGATCATGGAAAACTAAAAGTAAAATACTAAACACAGAAGTAGAAGAGATAAAGGAGAGATGCTAAAGATGCTGAAGAAAAGCTACCCAGAGGCTACACACACAGGACTGGGACTATGCCAGCGAAGAAGCCACCTTGGCTCTCCTCATTATCTCAGTGTTCAGAGGGACTGGAATACAGCTTCACCACAGTGTCTGGAAGCCACACAGATAAAACCTGTGAAAGAAATCAAGCCTCAACTTCCTCTGGTTGACGCCCAGAGAAGCTCTATCCTAAGTGGGGTATGAGCTTTTTGTGCATAGGTATCATTGGAAAGGTACAAAATAGCAGTATTAGTCCAGAGTGATCATTCCAGTTATTAAACACAATGACTTTTGTTTTCCACAGTGATAGGCTGTATATAGACAGAGATGTTTGCTTTGGGGGGAGAGGTAGCGAATGTTGAAACACATTCTATAAACATTGTGCAACTTATGGCATAAAGTTACATTTTATAGGCAATTTTATTGGCCTTATATCCATTGGCCAAAAATCTCAGGTGCTGAGGTTGGTGGAAAAATAAGCTACTGTCTGTAGAAGTTTTCAATAAAACAGTCAGAAGAGAAGCTGCTCTTAAAGAAAAATTGACGTTGAAAACTAATATTATTTTAGAGAGGTTTTTTATGTTATATTTATGCGCATGAGACCACTTTACAATTTTATTCCTCTCAAAGGAGTTCAATGTTTTCCAAAGTGTCAGTTTGGTCTTTACAGTTGGGTTTAAATGAAGATTGAGAAAAAAAAAAAAAACACATATAATTTTAATGCCCAAGATTTCTAATTAGTTTCTAATCACCTCTTTATTTGACAGTTTGCTTATCTGCATATGGAAAACCTCAAAACAGACATTAATGCTGGTAGGAAGTGACTCTTGGCTTCACCAGCTAAAGGGGAACTTCCTATTTCAACGGGAGTTTGGAGAACACAAGCGTACTTACTCCTTCAAGCTGCTGCAAGAATAAAATCCAATGTTGAAATGAGCCCACAGGCCGGAATGATAACTTCTGAGGACGGACACGTGAGCCCTGGTCTCACCTATCCAAATAAACCGAGCATTAGTGGCTCTGTTTTTCTTTCATTATTTTGGAGACTGGGAAAGTTGAGTGCAATTCCTACTGCTTCAGTTTTTTTTCCCACAAAGAATGAGCTGGTTTTCTGAACTCATTTTCACTACGCTTAAGCAGAATTCAACTCTTTTTTTTTTTTTATGTTATTTGGGTTTTCTGTGAGGAGAGCATGTGTGGAGTATATGTTCAGGTTCAAAATGACATTTATACTTTCTTCCTAACTGTAATTTTGCTTCTGTTATAAATTTTAATGTAAATATCTGTGTTTTCCAATGGTCCTAGGTGACTCCTGTGAAAGGGTCTTTTGACCCCCAAGGGGGTCATTACCCATAGGTGGGAAATGGTACTCTGGAGCGACTGACTGGCCAATCGTCTCTGAAGGTTGTCTCTCTTGTGCCTGTGTCTGAAAGTTTCTCCATGCTCAGACTCATTTGGAGGTGAGCCGAGCAATCATGACAGAACATGCTGCTTTCGATGTGATGATCAGCACCAGGACTTCTGTGAAGTAATCATGATGAACCAGTAAGATCTCAGTACAGACAAGAAGGGTTTCGGGGCCGAGCTGGAGAAACTAAAACTGTCAGGCTGGAGAAACTAAAACTGTCAGGCGTTTGCTTCAGTTTTAAACATAAAGGTATCTTAGCATAAGAGAGTAAAGATTTGTGAGAAAGCTCTGTGTGTGTTTGCACACACATATGTGTATAAAACTGAAGATGAAGATGTACAAATATATCATACAGAACCTTACACATGCACTCACACATACATATTCCATGCATTTATGTATGCCATACATATGGATCATGTTAACATACTTATTGCTAATGTTACTTTAAATCCACTGTCTCATGTTTTGAAGCATCCTTTTTCCCCCGAGGCAGATTCTCATGTATCCCAAGCTGGCTTTGAACTTGCAGTGTAGCTGTAGATGACTTTGAACTCAAAGTTCTCCTTCCCCTGCCTCCACTTCCCAAGTTCTAGATGACAGCTATATATGCCATCTTGCCAGGTTCTTGTGGAGGTGGCGATCATCCCAGGCTTTGTGCACAGTAGACAAGTTCTCCATCTACAGAGTGTGTCTTCAGCCCCAATTCATTCTTCTATGAAATTTCGATCCTCTGATTCATGCATTAGGAAGATGAACAGAGAGGCAGACGGAGTTTAAGACTCTTCATGTATCATCCAAATGGGGAAACAAGATTTTTTATCCTCAGAGGAAAAAACACAGACAAAAACATTAAGGAGTTTAGGAGAACATGGTTTTTAAAAGGATGTTGTAGATACATGTACCCAGGAGAAATGCAAGGCTTAAACTGTGGCTTAGACTCCAAGATGTGACCTTGACTGATCAGAGAGATGCTGTGAAGGATATACAGGCAGATCATCAAGGACAGTAGTCAAGGAAGCCCAGAGCCAAACTGCCCCATAGGAAATGGTGGTCTCCAGTGAGTGGAGTGTGCCTGAGCATACAGAATACCCAGAGTCAGCTTCTGGATACAGGGGTGACTGAAGAGACAGAGACTGTCTTCTGACTTCCAAAACATGCTACAGGAGAAATCCTGTCCTGTGAATTCCTAGGTCATACTTGGCATTGATAATTATATGGTCAATAATCAGGGTCCATTTGGAATTACAACTGTAAGCAAGCTTCAGGAAGAATTCTTTTTGACTGTACGTTCTTAGCTTCGCTGTAACTTAGCATGTGGCAGGCAACTCACGTTGACCCAAAAAAGAAGAGACTGGTCAAATTTCAGAAACTACATATATTAGTTGTCAAGCATAGTTACTACTGAACAATATAGTTTTTAAATGTTCAAATGCACTGTATATTAAATATAATAATGATGTTTCTTTTTATTTATTTTGTGTGTATGGGTATGTTGCCTGTGTGTATAAAAGTATACCACTTATGTGCCGGGTGCCAGAAAAAGCCAGAGGTGACATCGTGTCCCTTGGCACTTGAGTTGCAGACAGTTGAGAGCTACTATGTGTGTGCTATAAATCAAACCCCAGGTGCTCTCAGAAGAGCATTGAGTAGTCTCCATGGATCCATCTCTAGTGCCCCCAAAATGCCCATTTAAAGCTTAACGCTGCTGCTTCATTATTCAACTGCACCCTGCCCTGTTGCTGTGATGTACTTGAAAAGACAGCATCATAGATACTTAGTAGAATGGAAGCATTAAGGAACGCCATGTGTTCCATGTATAATGAGAGTACCTGGGACACTGTGCATCGTAAGAGTAGAACCCTCTGTGTTTACTGATAGCTTCATGGACAGACTCTGTATCTTCCTTCCCCCCTTTGCTCGTGGCAACAACACACTATCATTTTGAAAGCTGCTAGGGGGTGTGTATACCATGAAAATGTGCAGATACTGCAGTTTACAGCTTCCTTTGCTTTGTTGATGGTCTGAATGCTCTGTTATTAATCGGGTGCAAATTTGCCTGTTACATACCCAGCATGTGACAATGTCTAGTTATAATTTGGCTGTTCCACCTGTGGCATAGGACTGGAGGCTAGTGGGTAAAGACTATAGGTGTTGCCAAATATCATCTAAGTCACAGGACAGCCTCCCACATTAAAGAGTTACTCATGCCCAAATGATAATAGTGCCCAGGTTGACTAACATCAGTCTAGAACTAATAAAAAAAACTGTGGAAAATGTTAACAATGTAAATTAACTTTGACTTTGTGTGTCTGTGTCTGCTTCCTTGGCATGTCTCTCTGCCCTCTCCCCCTTTGTTACCACAGGCAACCCCAGTCAGTCATCTTCCTTTTCCAGGCAAAGGCAGATTGATCGGATTTCTCTTCTCAAAAATTTCCAGTCTTAAAAGGATGCATAGAAGTAACCTTTATCACAGCTGTCCCAATGTAAACCTCTGGGATGGCTCCATGAGATGTGGTGTTGAGATTAGCTGTCTTATCCATGGTGAGTACCAGAAGGTTTTGTTTTGAAAGATATTCTTCTATCACATTGCTCTCAGTTTCAGGGCTTTAACTGAGGCTCTCAATAGTAGGGAAGGTGCTAAATGATTTTTACCATGAACACTCAGTACCAAACTCTAAGAACTGGGCAAAGGGAAGTAGCCCTGATTACATGAAAATATTTGACATTCAGTGTGTGTATGCTAATGAGTTATCTATTGCTCTGAAAATACCTGGGCCAAAAGCAACTTATGAAGACTTTATTTTGGCTTACAGCTCCAGAGGGAACACAGTCCCTCACGCGGGTCAGAAATGACCATAGAACCATGAGTGTGGAGTACCACATCTCATCTATGGAGAGACCAAAGGAAGTGCGGCCAGGCTATAAAAGCTCAAAGCCTTCCACTGGTGACATACTGTAGTGAGGCTAACATCCTAAGGGCTCCATAAACTTCCCTGTCAACACCACCTACTGAGGACCATTTCAGGGTGTAGATACACAAGACTGTGGGGGACAATTTGTATTCAAACCACCACACTATGAAACAATGATGGGACACAGTCAGACTGAAAAAGTCAATCTGAAAGTGGCCCGTGTGGCTTAAAACAGACGAGGTTCCTATAGTCTTCTAGAATTTGGATGAAAGGTTTCTGACCAGATAGAAGACCCATGGATAGAGGACAACTACATCTTTTAGCTTGGGGTTGGGGACACAGATAAGATTATTTGGGCCAAGAGAGTCACTGTGGGGAATAGGTTAGTGCTTCATCTACTAAGTAAGCACTTCATTGACTCACCTTGGGTAGGATATCTCATGGAGCTTCCTTCCCTTGGCTTCTCCCATGGGTTACCATGAAGCCCCAGGCAGACCCTCACATCTTGTCTCAGCCTGCACAAAGTTACCCAATCCCACCCCTAGTTAGCTTTGTTTATTTTGCTTTGCTTTTTAGAAAGAAAAATAAATGGTTATTTGCACAAATTTTATTAAAGGCCAAGAAAATAAAATCTAACAATCCAAACTGTGGATAATGGAATGATTATATTTGAAGTGTCCACATTCAAAACACAGGAAACACTAGGAATCAACAATCCAAGACGATGAAACCAGAGCTAAACAAGAAAGGGTGTTCTTCCTCTCTGTCTCCAAACCTCAGGCTGCCCATTCTACCCTTCCATGAAACAGCTTTGGTAAAGGTTGCTTTGAGACAGAGAAATGTTCATAGTATAAAATCTGGAATTTCTAACTTGTTGAAGCAGCAAGAAATGGAGGTTTCGTTCTCTGAGATTTATTTATTTATTTATTTTTTGCTTTCAATCATGGAGATGTAAATGTGAGTGCAGATGCCCATAGGTATCAGAGGGCAATTGCATCCCTAGACTTGGAGTTACAAGTGGTAGAAAGCTGCCTGACAGACCTGCTAAGATCCAAACTTGGCTCCTCTGCAAGAGTAGTATGAGCTTTTAAATATTGAAACATCACACCCTCCCTTACACACATGCATACACATAAGCACACACCTGTATATAGAGGCATAGATGTTCATACAGAGACCCACACATTCATGCACACATGTATACACACATTATCTATCTGTCTGTCTGTCTGTCTGTCTGTCTATCTGTCTGTCTGTCTGTATGTCTCTGTCTCTTCAAGAATAACATCCTCTTCTCTAAGTACACTTAATATAAATGGCTTTTAAGACCTAAGCTTGAGAACTTATTGCACATATAAGCACCATATATTGTAAAGTAAACTATCATCCAGATGTTTTATTCCTGGTAGAACGTGTACCCATAGTCATTATCATTGCAACATCAATTTATTTGTTGTTGTGATGATCAATAGGGAGCTACCAAGTAAATAATTCCTTTATACAATGCTATTGTACTACCATTTTTTCCTTACAACTTTATTTTAAAAAGAGAGATACATGTACAGATTTTTAAAAGCATTTTGGCATAACACTATATGAATATATTTTTGACAGTACTTAATTATTTTAGAGATTTAATAGCAGGCATTGAAATCCCACTACATAAATTACATGTAGAACAGAACGTAACATGGAAACAGTCAGAGTTTTCTGGGTGTGTATAGATTAAACATAATGATCTCTGAATACCAAAAATTGCCACAAGGCTATATTCCTAACTCTTGGATTATTAATGATTTAAGGTCTAGGTGTACCACACTCTGAGAGGGTGCTATTGCATTACCTTATGCATAATTTCATTTGTTTTCCTCTGATGGTGTAAAAAAACACTAGATAAACATGTTCATGTTAGAGGTCACATTTAAATTTTCTATGAAATAAACATTTATCAGAGTTATTCAAAGGTGGAAGAACACAGTATTTTTCAGCCTTAAAAAGGAAAGAAACACTGGTTACAATATGCATAAACTACTAAGTAAAAAATTCTGTATACTAAAAGTGAGGTGTTGTATTGTTTCAGACATAGGAAATGCCTAAAACAAATAAATCCTACAAAGGCAGCTGTGGTTGGTTGTGACCATGGACCAGCTGCAGTAGGTACTATGTGGTAAGCTGCTTAATGAGTGAAAGGTAATATTTTGAAGTGATGGAAATGTTGTAGAGATGGATAGTGGTGTCAAGCCAGGCTTGTGATTGCACTACATGACATTGAACTGTTTGATATAAGGTAGTTATCTGGAAGAGAAAAGAAAAGGATTGAGGGAGGGAGAAGGAAGGGGTGGAAGAAGGGGCAGGGAAGAGGAGGGAAAGACTGGGAATGGATGAGGGAGAGTTAGTTCTCACTGATTTCTGAGCTTCCCAACCCTGAGGCCACTTTGTAGGGTATGGACACCAGTGTGTTCATCCTCTTACTGGGGACACTATGACCAGAATGACAAGGACTGGGTTAGATCAGCTTTAGTGCTAGTATGGTATGGTCTTGCAGCTCATAAAATATGTTCTTACAAAAGATATTAGTGTGACCAACAAATCCTACATAATCTTCTCAGACTCTGCCCCTCCAGGTTCATCACCTCCCATCTATCCCTGTTCTAAGTGTACAGGCTTCTCCCATCCCCTCCTCAGCAGGATCCCTTCTTTCTCTGCACAGTCCCATGCAGTATTTTATTCTCTAAATTGTCCTCCCAAATCGATCTTGTTAATTTCCACTTATCTTTCCAGCGTCAGAGAAGACAACTCTCACTATGGTTAAAAAAGTGATCAGATGCAATGGAACCAAGGTAGAGAAAGAACAAAAATGTCACCACAGAGGCCTAACAGGTAAGACCTGATGTCAACACACTTTGAGATTCATTGACTGAATTTTATAGAAAGTTGGCCAAATGAAACTTTTCTTTCATTTGACACAAACTTTGTATAATCCAAAATTGTCTCTATACAAAATATTAATGTTCATGGTGTTCAACACTCTTATGCTTTTCCTCACGAAACTGCATGTTGCATAAGAAGTCGTGTTGGATTTTCTACAATTCACAAAGGTGGCTTCTTGCCACTTCCTTGACTTGCCTTTTCTAACCCTGTACCTTGTGTCCTTTCTTACTTTCTACATAAATATATATTGAATGAATGAACGAATGAATGAATGAGGTTTTACTGTTTGGGTTTTGCGCTGAATAGTTTTAGGTTAACATGATGTAAGCAAGAGTCACTAGAGAGGAGGACACCTCAATTTAATAAATATCTCCATAAGATTGGACTGAAGGCAAGCCTGTAGGGCATTTTAAAAGTTAGGGATAGATGGGGGAGGGCTCAACCCACTGTGAGTGGAGCAGTCCCTGGGCTGGTAGACCTGGGTTCTGTAAGAAAGCAGTCTGAGCAAGTCATAATGAATAAGACGGTAAGCAGCACCACTCCCGAGCCTTTGCATCAGCTCCTGCCTCCAGGTACCTGCTCTGTTTGAGTTCCTGTCTTGACTTCCATCAATGATTGACTACTTGATGCAGAAGTGTAAAGCAAGTAAGCCATTTCCTCTCCAATTTGCTTTTGGTTGTGGTGTTCCATCACAGCACTAGAAACCCTGACTAACACAGGTTTCCACATACATGAGTAACCCTCTAACTTGTAAGGTCCATGCACCTCTCTTTCTGTGTCTCTTAAATCCATAGTTTGCCACAAGCCTCAGAACAGTTTTAAGGGGGGAATAAGCAGGTATGGAGAGATGGTAACTAGATAGAGACCACCCTCTAAGAGCACAATGAAGTCAAACATGAGTCTGTGGATTAGGGCTGCATGACTCCCTGAATTCAGTACCAGTCTGTAGCAAGAAGAGCAGGGCCACCTCTATTTAAATGCTGGGGGTGCACAGCCATAAAATCACCTCCTGCAGGAGGACCTAATTGAGGACTGCCTGAGAAACCAAGGATGATTGCTGGTTCAGACAATGCCAGCTAATTAGGAACTGCTGTTTAGAAGAGATGCTTTCTTGGGACCAATGGGGCACTGTTGGAGGGTATCAGATGAGCTTGCAGCTGCATTTCTCACCTGTTCCTGGAGTCTGTGTTGTTGACTCTGGGCCACCTCACCTCCAACCCCCAAGGGCAGGTAGTGGCAGGTACTGAATAGACTAGGGCACAGGCAACAGCCACCATCACATGAAGCCAAGTGCATGTTTGTTGTGCTTCCTGCAATCCTAGCACTTAGGAAGATCAGAAGTTCAAGGTTATCCTTAGCTACTTATCAAGAAGGAAACCTAACATGGAAATTTCTGGTTTCTTTGGAGACTCATTTAGGTTATACTGATATTTAACTGGGGAAGACAGGTGAAAAAATGTTTTTTTAATAAAGCAGACACATGAAAAAAAATGCTTCCCGTGAGATTCTTGTGGTTTCTTGCCACTCCCTCAAACTCTATTGGTGAGCCCCGAGGTTTCTTCTGGATTGAACTGCTGTTGCTGATTAGTATGTGGTGTCTGCAGAGAGAACTGGACTGTAGCTGCTGATTTGTGCTTGTGTTTGCTAGAGGACTAGACTGAGAACAACAAAGATTGGAACAATTTCTAAGTACTCCCATTTCCCCCATCTCCTAATAATAACCTTTCTTTTCCACTACTTCTGGTGGCGTACTAGAGGGGAGGTTGAGCCCTTAACAAAGTTGGCTGGGAAAAATACATACCTTCAGAGGTCATTTTGGGCTACAGGCAACCCTGTCTCAAAACAGCAACAAGCCCTGACATATGTATCTAACTATTGACGAAGGCAGGAGCCATGGGACAGACTTGAGATGCTTAATGGTCTGACAAGCTCACATCTTGACAGCTGGGACTGAGTGTGTTAGAGGACACATAGTTGTGCTACCACACTTCCATCAGCAGCAGTGCCTTCGCAGTACAACAAATAGAACCCCTCACCTTGACCCTCACCCTGATCCTGACCAGCCTGGCCCCTGATCCCACCCATGGGCGGTTAGAATGAAAGACATCAGTGTGTGTCCAACCTTCCTCTCAAACTATCTTCCCCACTTATCCCCCAGTGAGAGGCAGCAGTTATTTCCTCAGACATCCCAAAGGAAGCTGCATCATGGAAGACTTCAGGAGTGAGAGTCTGGAATCCATGACCTCTAATTCCTAAGACTATTTAACAATTCTATGAAGATCTGATGGGATAAAATTTAGACCTGCAACGATTAAACGTTTATGAAATTTTCTGAGAATTATTAAACTATTTTCCATTTCCTGTGCATAAGTCAAGGAAATTATTGCTGTAGGCATAAATTCAACAGAAATGAGATATGAGATGAAGGAAGGGAGGGAGGGAAGGAAGGAAGGAAGAAAGAAAGAAAGAACGAAAGAAAGAAAGAAGAAGGAGGGGAAACAAAGAAGGAAGGGAAAGAAAGAAGGAAGAAAGAGGAAGACCTGGAAAACTCGTGTTTCAGTGCAGCTGTTACTATGTAAGAATTTCGTAGGGAGATAGGGTTAGACTCTGTTGCCTGCCATTGTATTCCCTTCCCCTGGCTGGACTGCCTGGTTGGGCCTCATTGGGAGCCAATGCAATTTTATGTTCCAGGAAAGAGTGGTACCCAAGGAGGGGGTGCTCCATTTCTCTGAGGAGAAGGGGAGGAGGTAATGGTATTTGTGAGTGTGAAACTGAGAAGAGAGGGGGAAACTGGGATCAGGATGTGAAGTAAATAAATAAATAAATAATGAATGAAAAACAAAAAGAATGTCACAGTGTTCTTACTCACCCTCATGGAAGTTGGCCTAAATACAGAAATTGATTTCTCTCTCATTCAAAAAGCTAGAAAGTCTTTTAAGCTTGTTGTGATGGTGCATAATTAAAAACCTTGGTGTCAAGAGTCAGGCTGGCATAGGTCAGAGAGAAACTCTCTTTCCTCTTGCCCTTCCATCAGGATGAGTGACAACAGGAACCTCCTGCTTCAACAGCCCTGACTCAAGGGAACCAAAGCCAGTGTGAGCCTTTGGAGATGCTAGTCTGACACTCAGAGACATGTAAAGGTAACTGACAGGATATATTCACTGGAAGGAAGAGGAGAACATGAAGTTGGAAGGGCATCAAAGATGGGAGGGCGGGCATTAAATGTCCAGGCTGAAAGCGAGAAAGCACCCTGCTGTTAAGTGCTTGAGGGAATTGAAGTGCACTGTTATTAAGGAGACATAATGAAAGCCTGGCTCAAGTACCCTTCAGCCTGTAAGTACAATGCTCAGAGGGAGACTGGATTCACAGGGAAGAGGATGATTTGCTTAGGATTTTTTTTCTTTGCCCCTAAAGTATAAGAATAGCTGAAGCATTAGGTATTCCTAATTTGTTAGAACTTGTGAGCAACTGGCAAAGCTGGCGAGTGTAAAGAGGCTGGGACTGCATCGGAGTCTAATAAAAAACCCCAATAAAAGTTTTAAACTAGTTCACACATCTGCAGTCTAACGGGGGTGTATGGGGGGTATTACCTAATGTGAGCAATGGCTGTGGCAGCTACACCCTATGCTGCTGGATGCTTGCTGGAGTGTGAGGGTGAAGAGCAGTGTGGGGGCCACCTTTCCCCAGAGAACCTTGCCATGAACCTCTAGGGGACTGAATTAATGAAGTTGTAGCCAATTCTCTTAGAGACTCCATAATTTGCACTTGTAAGCATTCATGGAGCAGAATTGAGGCATGCTTCTTCAATGTCCAGATATCTTTACCAGGAGACAGACAGACAGACCCACACATACACACACACAAATGACCCAGGCCCACAGTAAGGGGTCAAAGACAACCCTCCCCCCAGCTCCTCCTGGTTCTAGGATCCAAAGGGAAGGAACTGGTAGAGGTGAGGTAGGAAGTCCAGGATCTCCCTACATCATTTAAAATAATTCATGGAAAACTTGGGAAAATACAGAAGATAGAATGTTTAATAAAATATTTAAGGTTTTATAAGCTGTTGATATTACATGCAAAAAAAATTTTCTCCCACTCTAGAGTATTACAAAGTGTTTGCATTGTGAGCTGACAGTCTAGTGTGTTTAATTAGGTGATGGTTAGGGGTACTTCAGCACAGTGCATAAAACTGTCCAGCCTAAGCATTGGCTCTGTCCCAGGAGAGGGTGCTGGGGGCACTTCCCAGCCAACAGTAGCAACCTTCAAGGCCAGTACCCACCAGGAGCACATAGATCAAGTCAGTTCCTACAGAGTGCTCACACATTTATATTAAAAAGGAGAAAAATCTACCTTCTGGGATTTTTCCAGAGCTTCTAATAGTCTCCCTTCTCCCTGTTCATCAGGCTTAAAAATGGTTGTCTTTGTTTGCTCTCAGCCGACCTTTACCTTCCAGACTAAGGAGATTTGAAACCCCTCTCCCAAAGTTAGGGGCTATACAAAGGGCTTTTCAGTTCAGTGTATTTCCCTGAATAGAAAATCTTCTGTCTCATAAAAACATACACAAAAGCATAGGGGTGGGGGGCAGTAAGCAGCAGACAAGTCTGCAAAATTCCCCCTTCAATACCATTACTTGCCCAGGAGAAATGATAGCTTTTCTGAGCCTGGTGGTTAGCATCAGGTGAATCTGAGGTCCAGACAACTAGCAAGCTCACCTATCCTACTTTTAACAAGGAGGCTCATTGTGATGGGTTTATTATCCGGGAATTGAAAGTGCCAGCCAGGCCTTTGTGCTTAGGTGGGGACATCACAGAAGGAGACAAAGTCGGCCTTGGAAGAGATCATTAACCTCCTCTCATGCTGCCCCTTGCCTCCAAAATGGAGATGCAGCATTAGTCTTCAACTCACTAAGGGACAAGCAGCAAAAGTCTATGAAAGCCACTTTCTAACCTGGGTTCCCTAGTTATCACTGCCTTCTGCTGTTTTTTGGAACAACTAGAGTTGTTCTGAGTTATGAAGTTGGTTTCAGGAAATTTCATGAAATCAGAACATTCCTTCTCGGTTGACCGCAGGTTCTTTTTGTTCTAACTTGTCTCGGGGCACCTGGGGTATTAGCTTCATTTGATATGGAAGAACTCCTACTGAAACCCAGGGGTCCACCACTGAACTCTGTCTGAGAAGTCTACACACTTTGGATTAAGACAGTTCCAGAGGGGTTGGGAGGAACCACCCTACTTTGAGTAATGTCCCCACTGAATGAGGCATTAGGGAGTCATTGAGGAGCATTCCTCTGACTGGAAGAAGGGATAATGTTTGGGTCTAGTCTGTCTGGTTCCAGAATGAACATACATCTTAAGTCTACCATAATGTCCTCCCTTCTAGTAAAACATAACAAGCCCAGAAGTGCTCTCTTGGTGTTTCAAAAGGGAGAACAAGGTATTCAGAGAAAGAGTACTCTCATGTTCCCTAACCACCCATGTCTCCCCAGCTAGAGTATTATCTGGTTAAAAGGACTCTTGTGAGTCTCGGCACATGGTGGATACAGGTGAACCTAGCCACATGGTGTTGTACACAGGTTCTTCCAGAAAGAGACATCCTTCAGAGTTGGCCAAAGGGATGGGTTGGTGCAAAAGAGCCATGAGAGGAAGAAAAGTAAGCCTGAGGCTAACAGTGTTGGGTGTTGACTGACCCAGAGCATTTTGGGAAGAAATTGGGAAGTGTCCAAAGACACTGCCTTCCATACAGAAGACATTGCCAAGCTGCTAAGAATGTTTGGAAGTTCAGAGTGGGACTTGGTGCTGGTGCAATTTCCAGCCAAATGAAACTTTTCCTGTGGCTTGTTACCATTAATTTTCAGTGGTAATAACAAATCAGAACAACAACAAAATAAAGAAACAAACAATCTTTATAAAAGCACCTTATCTCCTAGATATGTTCAGTTGAGTGTCCTTGGGGGGTGATACCACTTCTCCTACGAAGAAGCTACAAACCCCTTCCAATGTCCTGCAGCCATGGGATTCAGAGATGACACACCATGGCAATCTACACCCTATACCAGAGTTTCAGACTCATGACTTTATCCTGGAGATTCTAAATGCAGGCTCTGACTTAGGAATACCAAGGGGCCACTACAAATACTGTAAAAATATGGCCACTACATTCAGGAAGATTACAAAACTCATTCACACAAGTGGATGGGGTTCATCTCTATGTGTGCATTTAACCTGTGACACTATTAATAATTAGTGATGCTCTTGCTCTTTTCTGCTCTGGCTCTTACCTTCCTGCTTCTGCTCTCTCCCTGCTCCCTTCCTCCCATCTCTCTCCACATACTCATGGCCAGCCTCTACTTCTCTACTCTCTCTCTCTCTCTCTCTCTCTCTCTCTCTCTCTCTCTCTCTCTCTCTCTCTGCCTTTCTCTGTCACTTCTGTACCCCATCCATTCCCTGAATAAACTCTATTCTATACTAAATAATAATAATAATAGTTATAACTAGTGACACTTTGTTCAGCTTCCTCCTGGATACAAGCTACAGAACAGTAGAGATGAGCAAGGGAAACTATGAGCCCATGGCAAAGATGACACATCACAACTTCTTTACTTCTTCAACCACCAGGTCTTTAAAATTGTCACCCAGGAGCCATGACACTCATTGTGGTAATGCTGAAATAAAATATTTTAGGAAAAGACTTCTCCATTTTCAGAGCAAAAATAAATTATTTCCTTTACAGATATATTTAATCAGACATGACAATATCTTCCTTGACTGTCCTGAAAATCCTTTATTTTTATAGTACCATTTTGTAAATAAATAAGAAGTGATCCTCTCTGACCATTGCTTGACAAATAAACCTGTTTTTTTTAAGTATGCAAAAGAAAAATGTGTCCAAATCTGTCTGTGGAAAGGACTGTGTCTGCCGGATTTTGGCTTCTCCCTCCCTCCCACTTCCTGGCATTTATGGACAGGGCCTGGCCTAAGCAAGCACAGGCACAGAATGCTGGAAGGCCTAGGTCAGCTCAAAGTGCTGCCCTGCCCTGTGAAGTTGCACTGCAACAATCTAGAACAGTGCCCTAGCATTGCTGTGAGAGAAAATTTATCATCTAACTTTTGTGAAAGGAGGCAGATGGTCTAGGCAGCTTGTTATGTTCAGTGGAGTCTACACTCAGGAAACTATCCCCCCAAAACTATGATATACATTATCATGATAAGAATAAATCACAGCTAATTGCTGAATTAAGTACTAATGCCTTTAGATAGAAATTAAAGGTTGTATTAGATAGCTTTTAGCTGTATAATGCATAAATTAAGAAACAGTTGAGCTTTGCCACACTACAAAATCTTGCTCCATGATTGGGAAAATGGCATCACAGAAAACAAAAATAGCTTGAGTTTAGAGTTTCTCTCTAGTGCAAACAGTAACCTCAGGTTCTTCTGATTACTGGACACATGTCTTCAGCTCACATTTTAAACATCAAATATGAAGGAAACCACTGACAAAATCTACTATTTAACATTGAGTTCTATAGATTTACACATGTAAAGATCGTCAACAATAGAAACTATCTTACAGACATCCTAATAGCGTTGTTATTGTTATGTCAAATTTCCAAGGAAATTTCCATGGAATGTTTACAGTCTTCTCAAAGAAGAAAGAGGAAGAAGAGGAGGAGGAAGAGAGAAAGGAGGAGGAGGAGGGCTAAGATTTAAGGAGTGGTACAAATGATTATTACTATTCCAAGCTCCGCAATATTTGAGAAAAGCTCAACTTTGCAACTGCAAAAAGAATTCACTAGGAGGGTAATGGAACAAATGCAAGTAAAATAGTTTTTTGGTTTTCCACAGAGTCATGCCATGGTTTCAGAACAAGCTGATGAGACAGCAAATGGTGTTGACAATCTGTCATTTAATGAGCCACAACAAGCAAACTGTTATGACAACTACACAAAAGCATCCTAAGCAATATGAAGATTTATGGCTCAAAAAAAAAAAAAAAATCCTCAGAAAACGAAAGAACCCTACAGAAATTAGCATTTTCAAAAGCACCGAGGAAGGATTTCAATGATTCAATCTTTTTAAATTATTAAGCATAAATCAACTTCATTTATAACATCATGTGTGTAACAGAGATAGCGAAAACAGCTACAACTTACCAGCAATAAAATTCACCACATAACTAACAAGATGTCCTTTTCTTCCAGTGTGGTATGGCTTACCACGTTGTACAACCTTGGTACTGCTTGATCTCAGTAATCAAAGGGACCAGGAGGCTTCAGCAGTTAATTCTCTTTTTTTTCAGTAACTTGAAGACATGAGGCTTTAGCAACACTGCCCATATCAATAAATCTATTTTTAAGTTGGTGTGCTATTTTGTTTACTTATTACACTATTATTTATTCTGTGTGGTGTGAATAAGTATTGGGGGCATATCAAAGTCACAATACATCTATTGAGGTCAAAGGGCAACTCGAAGGGGTCGATTCTCTCTCCTTCCACCACCTGGATCCCAGGAACCACACTCAGGTGCCTAGACTTCTCAGAGATGTCTTTACCCACTAAGCCATCTCAATGGTCCTGGTACATCATTTAATCTTAGAATTTTGGTGAAATTGAGACTAATCATTGACAGATTATTTATTTGAACTTTATTGAAGAGGAATCTCAAACAAAAACTTCGGTCCCAGCATTTCCATCTGATTCCTGTCCATTTCGCCTTGGTCATGAGCCCATGGGTTTACATCTGACCACTTAAGAGGGGAGCTCATCACTAGAGAAAACAGACAATCCCTGTCTCAGAACACATGTATTCTCAACAGTTATTGGAGGTGAGACCTTGTGAAATTCCCTTCATCCTTGTAGGCAGATCAGCGGGTGATGGTGGTGCACAGCCCTTTTATAGGCAGCCCACACTGTTGAGACTTTGTGGGTGTATCATTCTGAGTTTGATCCCTGGGACTCACATGGTAGAAGGAGAGAACTGACCCCCCACAATATGTTATTTGCCTTTCATGTATGTGCCATAAATGCACATGCTCACCTATATACATATACTACACAAAATAAATTTAAATGTAATATATAGATATTATATATTACAATAAATCTATCTATATATTGTAATATTTCTATATAGATCATATACTGAGAGCTATGTTAGTACATACTATATAATATTTATCTACAGTATTCTTTAGAAAGCTATAGAAGACTATCCATTATAATAAAGGATCTTTTCTTATAAACAGAACAAGCTCTGAGAAGCTGCTTGGAAATATGTCTACTACTTGACACTGCCATAAAATTATTTCACTTACTCATTGGCAAATTAATACCACATTCAGTATTGAGAGTAACATGCTGGAAAATAATGGCGCTATTTTTTAGAGGTATTTGTAAAGCTTTATGAGGTGATTCTTGAGATGTAAGGAAGTCTCATGGCAATTATCAAGAAGCATAGAAAGAAGTTTTAACCTTCCTTCCAACTATTGGATAAGTCTCAGTGTGACACACAAGCAGAAATGTATTACTCTTGTATAGATGTTACAAAGGCTGTGATGTTATTCATTCTAAATGAAGTTGCCCTAATTGTGTGGAATTCCCCCATTGTGAACAGGAAAGGGGCACTGAAGCAGACATTTTCATTATCATCTGTCAGTGAGGAAGAATAGAAACCAAGATATTTAAACACAATGTGACCACAATATGATGTCTCAGCTTTAGAGAGGCAGCAGGAGGACATGAGAGCACCGAACTCTCCAGAAGATAGGGACGAGTCTTATGTGAATCCTAGTTTCTGCCGAGGATAGTCACTTTCAAAACATCATAGACGATCAGCAAAAGGAAGCTTCAAAGCACATCAAAAGTGGATCTACACCAGCTCACTGCTACCAAATCAGTGGGACTACATGAAACAAATACAGTTCAAGGATTCAGTTAAATTACTTAATATTACTATTTTATATATAAAATGCATATGTATCCTCAAGGACAAAAACATCCCCCAAACCTAAGCTGATATGCATATGTCTGTGCACATGTATGTGTTTGTGTGTATACATATATTGTGTATGTATATGTATGTATGTATATATGTGTTATGTGTGTGTACATATTTCATTTGTCTGTGTGTTTTTTTCTGACAATTGTGGGATTTACTGGACTATTGGGAAGCTAGAGTTAGAAGTAGGAAAGGCAGACTTGCGATCTGATTGCAATCAGTTTGGCACTAAATAATCCTGGGTGGGTTTCTTAACACTATTCCTCGGCATCCTATAACTAAAAAAGTCATTAGAGTGCTCCAAAGCCTGGTACCTGACACCATGGCCTGACACTGTTGGTTCTACCTTGAGATCAACCCAGTACATTACAGATCTTTGTCCTGATCATCTTACAAGCCTCCAAATCATCAGGACCTCTGGCACTGTCACACACTGTAGGTAAGTCTCCAATAAATGGCACACTGTAGAATCACAGACCTTTTCTTTGGTCTCAGAGATCCTCTAGAGCAGGAAATACACACTGGGGCCAGGAGTTTCAAAACAGGAATTTGTTTTACATAAAATGAGCATGTTCAAGCAATCACAATCTTTCTTCAAACAATGTAGTATCAATTTCACAAATAATATCTGAAGCTTACAGTAGTATTTTTTCTACCAACCCATTCTCTTTTTATCATTTTTATTGGATAACCTCTGTATTTACATTTCAAATGTTATCCCCTTTCTTCCCACTCCCATCCCCCTCCCCATCCCCTTGCTTCCATGAAGGTGCTTCCTCTCTTAAACATCTATCCCCACCTCAGTGCCTTGGCATTCCCCTACACTGGGAAAATGCACCTTTACTGGACCAAAGGCCTCTCCTTCCATTGATGCCACACAATGCTATCCTCTGCTACATATGTAACTGGAGCAATGAGTCTCTCAATGTGTGCTCATTAGTTGGCGTTTTAGTCCCTGGGAGTTCTGGAGGGTTTGGTTGGTTTATAATGTTGATCTTCCCATGGGGTTACAACCCCTTTTAGCACTTTCAGTCCATTCTCTAGCTCCTTCATTGGGTTCCCCTTGCTCAGTCTGATGTTTAGCTGCAAGTATCCTCATCTGTATCAGTATGATTCTGCCAGAGCCTCTGAAGAGGCATCCTCATCAGGCTCCTGCCAGTAAGTACTTCTTGGCATCAGCAATAGTGCATGGGTTTGGTGGCTGCATATTTATTTCTTATTCCTCAGTGGTTAAAGTATTCATCCCAAACTTCTCAGTACTGGAGTTTAGATCCCCAGAAACCACAAATTGAGTGGCTTGTTGACCTGCCTCTAATGCTTACAATCTGGATTTGGAGAGAGGGGATCATAGCAACAAGGTGTTAGATAGACTAACCAAAATGGTGAAGCCTGAGTTGAATTTAGAGACCCTGAATAAATGAAGAAGATAAAGGCATGCACACACATGTGCAGTGCATCACACAAACATGGACATACATTTATGTACACACACACACACACACACACACACAAGGACACACATATACGCACAATGCATACATGGGAGAAAAAAACTTAAACTCCATTCTATAATTTGTTATTCACTTCTTCAATAGCCAATGATCTCTCAAAAAAATTCTTGTGAGAAATCATTCTGAAATCTGACTTATATGTTTAGCATCTCTGTAGCATGTAATTCCAACACTTGGGTTTAATTTCAGACTAGTGCTTTTTTCATACTTCTGAATCTCCTTCAACATTTTGTATTCCATGTGGAGTACAATTCATTCCATATTCTTTATGTGTAGCATGATTTTTCTGTGTACCATGTCTATGCAGGGTCCTCTGAGGCCAGAAAAGACATTGGATCCCCTGAGATTGGAGTTCCAGGTGGTTAAGAACTGCCATGTAGCTGCTAGAAATAGAAGCTTGTTCCTCTGGAAGAGCAGCCAGTGCACTTTCTGACTCAACTGTGTCTTCAGCCCTCTTTCAGTTTTCAATTGTGTGACAATAACTCTCTAATTTTTAAAGATTACTCATTAGTTGGGATTCTTGGCTAACAAGACTATGATTCGCATTTGGCATTTTTGACATAGGTTTCCTTATCTCTCATCTGCATTGTTTCTGCTGAAGTCAACAGCAATCACTCTTTCTGCTTCTAATACCAAGTGACCTCTGACTATTCTCTTCCACCTAAGTGATGACCAGGTCTGATTCTGCTTGGTTTCTTCCTGAGATCAGATGAGGTTGGGTGTGCTCATGGTGGTACGGCCCTAGACACCTCTGATTTCTCTCAAACTTGTTGTCCATTATCTTCAGGAATTTGTTAAGAAGTGTTTCTTTGTAACTTTCTAGCTGTCCTATTTAAGTAGGGTTCTATACCTGTATTTCTGTAGTTTGCATTGTTCGGAACACCTCTTCTACTTTCTTCTTTTGTCTATTTGGCCCTTCCTGCTTTCTCCCCATGCACGTACTGGTCGACTTACCCATTTTACTAGGTTTTTCACATTATCATGGGAGTCATCTGCATTTTCTTCTGTTTCTCTCTCTCTGTGCTTCTCTTCATATGGATGACTTCATGTGTTCAAGCTCATTGATCTTTTCTCCTGAGATGTTTGTTCTTGGAAGCTCATCCAGCGGAATTTTCCTCTCACAGCTTGGGTTTCTCGTGTCTAGAAATTCCATTTGATCTTATTTTAGCTTGCCTTCCTCCCTCGTGTTTATTTTTACGTGCTTGTGAATGCCAATACTTCTGTCATTTCTGGGACTGTTTCTACCCATCATATTTTCCCTCGTGATTGTAGGTGAGTTTTCTGCTCCTATTCATATCAAGAATACTCCGATTGATCTTGTTACATTATTCCCTTGATTTTTATAAAGGTGTGTTTTTTTCAATTTTATTGGATATTCTCTGTATTTGCATTTCAAATGTTATACTCTTTGTCCCCCACTCTCCTCCCTCCTCCCCCTCAATCTGCTTCCATGAAGGTGCTCCCTCTCCCAATCACCCTCTCCTCCTCAATGCCTTATCTGGTTGATGATGTTGTTCTTCCCATGAGGTGGCAAACCTTTCAGCTCTTTCAGTCTTTTCTCTAGCTCTTTCACTGGGGTCCCCATGTTAAGTCTAATGTTTAGCTGCCAGCATCCTCTTCTGTATCTATATAACTCTGGGAGAGCCTCTGAGGAGACATCCATATCTGGTTCTTGCCAGTAAACACTTCTTGGCATCAGCAATAGTGCTTGGGTTTGGTGGCTGAATATGGGAGGTTCTTCAGGTGAGGTAGTCCCTGTAGATCTATTTTTCAATCCCTGCTCCTCTATTTGACCTTGTATTTCCTCACCTGTTTGTTCTCCCTTCTAAGAAGGACTGAGATGTCCACATTCTGGTCTTCCTTCTTTTTGAGCTTCATAAATTCTGTGGATGGTTTCTTGGGCATTATGAGTTATTTGGAGGGGAATAGTATCCTCTTATAACTTAGTACATACCACAAGTGCTCTTTTGTGACTGGGTTACCTCACTCAGGATCTAATACCAATACTCTCCAAACTATTTCACAAAATAGAAACAGGGAATATTACCCAACTTATTCTTTGAAACCACAGTTATGCTCATTACTTAACCACAAAATACCCTACAAAGAAAGAGAATTTTAAACCAATTTCCCTCATGAACAATGGTGTAAAAATACTCAATAAAATCCTTGTAAACAAATCCAAGAACACATCAAAACAATCATTCACCATGATCAAGGAGGCTTTATTCCAGGGATGCAAGGATGATTCAATATATGGAAATTTATCAATGCCACCTGTTATATAAACAAACTCAAAGAAAAAAATCACATGATTATTTCTCTAGATGGTAAGAAAAAATTTGACAAAATGAGCGTGTGCCTGTGTGAGGACATAAAATGTCATAGTTTCAGCCCCCGTTCACTTAATTGTTGTTTAACTGAATTAGTTCAAATCAATTAGCTTGGGTCATTTGACTCTTAGTAAGAAGCTAGGTTAGTTCAAGCCTCAAATGCAGCTTGTCTTTGCTGGTTTCCATTCAATGCAGCAGGTGTTTATTGAGTATGCCGAGTTAGCTTACCTCTGGGCATTATTTATGCCCCAACACTGTGCAGCTCCTAGACCCACGGTACATGTTCTTTCTGCAGTCCTTCGTCTCCAGTTCCGTGGAGCTTTGTGCATGCTCCTTTCTTTCCTTTCCCTACCTTCTCTGGATCTCTGCCCTGCTGATTTGAGTTCCTCAGGTCTCCACAACCCTGTTCCCTCTTTGGTTCAGAATGACCATCCCTGCAGGGGTTAGGGTTTCAAAGGCATGCCTCCAGAATGAAAGCCCAAGCCACCACCGCAGACCTTACTGATCTTCTTCCTCACAGGAATACCGTCTGGCTCTCATCCAAAAATGAAGCCATTTGCTTCATACACCAGGTTCAGATACACACTTACTACAGGCAAGCTCTTCCAGTACTAGCTAATCAGTCATGACTAGAAATCTGAATTACCTGTTAACTTTAATTTTTCTCTTATATTGCCATGGAGTCATATCATAAAAGTTTTCTACAGCCTCCAGTACATGTTATTACCTCTTTCGTTTTTTCTCTAATCCACCCTCTGCTTCATACCACCTGACAAAATATTTGCCCTTCAAAGTCTTAATAAATGCCAGAAACTGAAAGTATTTCCCAACGCATGGCAGCTTTTTAAATAGATGAAATGTTTTTGGTGATACCCTGTCATTACTGTGCCCTAAGTCTTCTACCCCAATTACTTTGATCCTCCATTTAAAAGTAAGACACGTTTTTGCTAGACTATCTCCAGTTCTTTCCTTCTCTTTGCTGGTCTTCGAGTTTGCACTTGTGTGCTATCCCGACTTCCATTAGTGATCTTTTTTCCTTTACACATGCAAATGAGCCCAGGCTGTCATAACCTATCCGAATGTTCCTCTTTACTCAGTGCCTGGCTGACTCACCATTTGACTTTTGTTAAAGGCATTGAGATACTTTTTATCATTATGACTTAATGTCAGCTATAAACATCCCCTGTTCTTCCTGAGGATGCTGCATGGAGATAATAGTTTTGAAATTATGGACATGTCCTAAAGAATGCTAGAAACCTCAAGCATCAGCAGCCTCAATAATTTAAAGCCCTCGCCTTCCAAACTCAGCACCTGTTGCTCACCTCGGTCATAACCCCTTCCAGCTAAGATACAACAGCAAAAGGAAGAACTTAAAAAGCATGAACTTCTTGTTCCTCCTTTTCAATGACACAGAAGACTCATTCTTAGTGTGGGTCTACCATCAGCATGTGATTCTTCTTTTTTACAGTGATTTGTTTCCATTATAAATTTTTTGTTTTTTATTAAGAATTTCACATCATGTGCTTTGAGCAAATCCACCCTCATTCTCTCCTCTCAATTCTTCCTCCTACGCCCACCATTACTCCTGCCCAACCATGTGTTTTTCTCCTAAACCCATTGAGGTCAAAAGTGCTTAATGTATATTCATGGGCATAGGACCATCTTCTAGAAAATGGGTGACCTTTCAGGATCACAATCCTGGAGAACACAGACTTCCCCTTCCTCAGCGCCATGAATTAGCAATAGCTCCTCAGCTATAGAGAGGATGATGTTATGAGCCTGCTGGAATTTAGACTGACTTGGACTTGTGTAGATTTTATGCATGCAGTCATAGCTGTTGTGAGTTCGTGTGTATGATACCCCCCTCATGCCTGGAAAATTGTATCTTGCTACAGATGTCCATCAACTTTGGCTCTTATAATCTTTCTGTTTTCTCCCGTGAAGATTCCTGAGCCTTGAGTAGAGGGAGTGTACTATACATGGGCCATTTAGAGCTGAGTACTCCAAGTCTATAACTATTACATATACAAAGGACTATACTATATGTTAGTTTCTTTTAGCATGCTATGGGACTATTCCATAATATTGGCTTTAAGTGGAGAAATCGATTCTTTCAGGCTACACTGATTTACTTACTTTATATAACTTACTAACATCATATCTGAGGAACTGTCTTTTAAACATAAAATATGTTTAATATAAAAGAGAAGTGAAGAGTGAGTCTTATATTTGAGGGGTTGACAAATTTATGAGAGTCCCTGAGCATTCATGAACGCATCTGTCTTCTCCAGGATGTCATTGTTCCTAGGATAGTTGTTGCCATGTAGAAATAAGGGTAGTCAATACTTGGCTGTTGAATTGTTAGATAGGCTTGCAAATAGCCTAATAAAGAACAGTAAGGGAAATTGGCCTACTAACAGCCTGAACAGGTGACTGCATAGGAAACAATGAAAAGTGACCTCCAGCAGACCTGTGTAGAAATGGCCTTTCTACTGCAAGTATGTCAAACACGAAAGCCCATGACAAGAAATTCCATAACAAGAGGTGAAACAAGAAAGCACAAAAGGGGAGTCATTCAGTGTGCAGGCAGAAGCCGAATCAAGTTGTGTTGACCTCAGCTGTCAAGTTCAGGTGGAGACAATCATTGAACGTTAGAGCTGGCCTGGCACAGAAGCAATTCAATTACACACAGAGATTATGTTTGATCCAAACATGATGCTCTGAGGAAGATAAATGGAAGCTCTCTATGTAAGAACATGGCATCAGAGACAGACGCCCACCAATATGCAAAGCCCCTTCTTTGGGACCCAGTAAAATTCAGACTTACATTATTATTTTAAACACCCTGTGTCTCAATGGAGAGATACAGAACAGTGGATTGATATTTACATCCATATGTGAGTTTGAAGAAAGACTTAGATAAAGGATTTGAAATCAAAGAATAAACAATGGGATAGTAATGGATCATGCAGGTAGCATGAATATCTCCTTCTTTATAAAACCTTTGAACAGCAACCCAGACACAGGGGGCTGGGATAGGATAACAGGAGGAGGTTGTTGAAAGTATCTAGAAGTCGACCCTCACATGGTCTCTCTGCACAGGAGATGAGACCCAAGTGACTTTCTTTCCTGACAGAAATGATCCAAAAGAGCTCAGTCAGCACAAAAGGATTAAATTCCTCAATGGCAATCATCTTCAAGGGTTTTATATACATTTTTCTCCTTAACAAGAACTCTAGTTTTTCATCTGGCTGAGATAATTGATCCCATATGCGTTGTAGTTATCTTATGTAGGGAAAGGAAATGTTAGCGATGACTTATGTGAACCTCCCTGGAAGGGAGAGATTCATCTCCTCTTAGGGATCACATCTATAGCAATGGCCAATACCATTGATTTACTCCGAGATCCGAGCACCAAGAACAACTTCCTTCCCACAACCCTAACCAAAAATGATATACTGAAGCTGGAGAGTGGTCTGGAATTTGCACTGGTCAGATGAGACTGAGAGCCCTGTAATTTTGTGGTGTGCAACATTAGGCTCCCAGCTTCCACCACAGAATCCTGTTATAGACTTCAGAATACTCATTCCTCTGCTTCTATCCTTTAAATAATGACCAGTTCACACTCAGAGACTGAAACAGCTATGGCGTGACACAATTCTAGTGCTCTCCACTGAGGAGACTAATTTGCTTAAGACTCCTTCCAGAATGTTCCATTAGTCAGAATGCCAGGTAGTGCTAGAATGGGCACAGTCACCAAGCTTCCATCCCCAACTCTTTTGACTGTACCCCAGACTCCTCTTCCAGATGAGGTGTGGCTTCCATTTGGACTATTCTCATGCATGCCCCTTCCTTTCTATTGGTTCCTGCTGCTTTAGTAACAATCTTCCTGAATATGACCTCTCTCCTAACAAGGGGTCAGGAGAGCCCAGAGAGTTCTGTCTTTCTCTCATTCTGAAACTACACAGGTAAAACTTGAACACTGAGTGGAAATAGAGCAGTATCCTGTAGGTGGATGGAGCAAGTAAGGTTTACGTTGGCAGATAAAGTATAAATTCTAATAAACCTCATGCTAGTGAACTTTTAGCACTGAAATAATTGGGTTGCGAGATAGGGGTGACTTTAGATTTATCATACCAACATGATGAGCAGCAAAGGACTGTCTTTTGGAATTGTATAATTACATTTCTGATCCCATTTGACAGACATGGTAAATAGGACTGAATTTATTATTGTCAAATCAAAGCAGGGGAGTGTAACCTAAAAGTCATCGCTTATGACGATCAACCTCAATAAAATACAATCACTTCTATGAACCAAGTTTGTTTCATCTTATAATTTGGAGGTGTTTGGTTTGTTTGTTTGTTGGTTTCTTTGTTTGTTGGTTTTTTGTTTTACTTCTTAGATAGAATCTTGTCAATTAATCCAGGCAGGGTTGACATTTGTGCTCCCCTGCTTCAGCCTCCTGAATGTTAGGATTTTAAGTATATCCCACCCTGTCCCAACCTGAGTCAAGTTTGTATCATAATTTTGTACCATAAAATTATGAGTCACAACAATAATGTTTCTCAAGTACTTTGTATGTGCCAATTAAGTTCTTTCTGTATAGTTTTAGATTCCTCTGCAAGGAAAGTGACAAAAACAGGTAGTAAGTCAGGCAGTCTTTAAAGAGGAACTGGGCTATGAGAAAGGGGATAGGGCAGGTTGGTGACCTTACAGCACTTGTCACAGTACATGTTCAGAAAGATGACATCAGTCCCCTCTGGATGATATAACAAAGATATCACAAAACTTGCATCTTAACAGATAGAGTTGCCTCCTGAGAGGCTTTGCCAGATCATAACAAATACAGAGGCAGATGCTCACAGCCAACCATTGAACTGAAAATGGGGTCCTTAATGGAGTAGTTAGAGAAAGAATTGAAGGAGTTGAAGGGGTTTGCAACCCCATAAGAAAAACAATACTAACCAACCAGATCTCCCAGGGGCTAAAACACTATCCAAAGAGTACAGGTGGACAGACCCATGACTCCAGCTGCACATGTAGCAGAGGATGGCCTTGTTGGCCACCAATGGGAGTGAAGCCCTTGGTCCTGCCAAGGCTCGATGTCCCAGGGTAGGGGAATGTCAGGGTTGGGAGGTGAGAGGGGATGGGTGGATGGGTGAACACCTTCATAGAAGCAGGGGGAGGGGGACAGGATGGGGGTATGAGAACAGGCAAAAGAGGATAACAATTGAAAGGTAAATAATATAAATCCAACAAAAGAGAAAGAAATGTGTTTGTTATGGTGGGCCTCTTGAAGAGACAAATAAAGAAGTAACTCAGATTCATATGAAAATATATATTTATATGGTACATGGTGCAGACAATGAGAGAGAACAACCAAGGTGTACTGTCTTCAGTAGGGAGAGGCGCCATTTTTCCCTGTAGAAAATGTTTGCTAATGTAAAGAGATAGACAGGTGCCTACTTTATAGGGTAGAAAGAGAACCTTCCCATGACTGGCTCTCTAATCATAAAGCTTCAGATGCTATGGTAACCATACCTAATAGAGAGAAAGAACTGTCCAGTGCGGCATAAACACCAAACGTTCTGAGTAGATAAGACTGGTGTCCAAGCCACGAAGCAGTACGGAATGAGGTCCCATGTGCTTGCTCTGCATCCCCACGGGAATGTGGGTGTCCTTGATGCCTTGTGCTTACACACCACACTTGAGACCCTTGGGGGATTTCTTTTCCTCTCTCTTAACCATTTCATCAGTTTGTGGTTATGGTGTGGTTTGTGACTGAGAGCTCCTTGCTGTGTTGAAGAAACACATAACATTTTAATTGGGCTTGGGGATGGAGAGATGCAATGATGGAGACTAATTAAGGAACAGAAATAAGCTGAAGCTCTGCTTTGCTTCACATCCTATCATTACAGCTCAGAGCAAACTGCTGTGCTTCACCATGAGCCAAAGAGCAGCCAAGACCACTTATTTAGGGGTAAGATTAATGGCTGCATGGAACATACAAAGTGGAGGATCACGGCAGCAGCTCTGATATTAAAACAATTTTTCTGTGTGCTGTAGTCACCATGAAAAACACAAATTATGTATGGGGCATATGGCATGCATGTTGTCCACAGTCCCTAAACACATGGTAGACATGTTGTGAGTATGCATGTGTGTGCTCATGTATTCAGGGGTGCACATGTATGCACATGCGTTTATGTATGTGTGAGTGTACATAGAAGTCAAATGACAACACAAACTGCTGCTCCTTAGACCTTGTCCACCTGTGGATTTTTGAGGCAGGATGGCTCACTACTCACATAAACTGGGCTTGCTGGTCACTGAGTCCTAGAGATCTCTGTCTCTCTGAGTCCAAGCACAAGCCACTATACCTGAGCTTTTCCCCTCAATGGATTGTGGAGAATTCGCATTCAGGTTCTCATATTTATAAAGCAAGCACTTCACTGTCTGGGGCAACTCTTCAGTCCAAATAAGAGACACTTAAAGACAGATTTCTCACACAAGAAGCCAGAGGAAAGAAGCTGCTACTATTTCTATATAGGGAGAAAATAAGGCTTGGGGGATTCAAGAGGCATCTCTAAGCTTCTGCCGTCTTCTCTCAGTGCCTAATATATACTAACTGCTGTTTAGAGGCAGGTCTGGCGCACAGCATGAGCTATAAGACACCCAAAGCTGTATATTTTTTTAGCCATCGGATGAGCTGATATTTCAATGCCTCAAAGAGAATCATAGAACACTCATTTCTACACAGAATTATCTTGGAAAAAAGGAATGTAAATATATGTGACGTGGACCATTAAAATATATGTTGAACACTGCCATTCAACTGGATGTATGCATCAACGTGGCCACCAATGTTAAATATGAATGTTTGTCTCTATAATAATGTGATAATCATAGAACTTACACCACCTGCCTACTTATGTCTGGTTGGGAGAACATGGTCTACCAAACACAGGCAGAAACTTTGTTAGCTTTGCAAATTCACTAAGCCTCTATAAGAGCTACTCAGCTTTGGTTTGGTCATGTGAAAGCAGTCACAGAAATGAATGGGCATGGTGGCTTTAGTTGTGAAACAGTGTGCACTTCGGCCCAAGTTTTTTTCAGCCTTCTATTTAAAAGCTAAAATTATAAAATTTTAAAGTACAAAGAAAAACGTAGATGTAGTATTACAAAAAATGAGGATGTAGTATGTATAAAGAAAACATTACACACAGATGATAAATACTTTCATGTTACTACTCTCACTCAATTTTCAAATCAAAAAGAAGCTCTAAAAGTAGACAGCTTGGGGATACACACGGCTCAGCAGTGAAGAGCACTTGCTGAACAATCGTAAGGGCAAAATATCAGATTCCAGACCCATGTGACTAGCCGGGCATTCAACACCTGCCTGTAACCCATCTCTAAGCAGGGCACAGGCAGAAGCTGGGGCTGGCTGGGGCTGGCTGGGGCTGGCTGGGTCTGGCTAACTTTCAGTCTAATAGAAAAATAGAAGCTCCAAATTCAGGGCAAGCACCTGCCTCCAAAGAATGGGTAGAGAATAAAAGAAAAGCACAGCAGTCACCTCTCTTCTGCCTAGCATTTACATAGTGGATGTGCCTCTACACATGAGTGTGCTCATGTTTGCATGCTCATATGAACACAAACATACACATACACACACATACACACATATACATAGACACATTCACACATAAACATACACACACATACACACATATACATATACACATATACATATATACACATACATACATACACACATATGCACACACATACACACACACATGCATACACACACATACACACATATACATATATACACATACATATATACACACATATACACACACACATACACACACATGCATACACACATACACACATATACATATATACACATACATATATACACACATATACACACACACATACACACACATATGAATACACACACATACACACATACACACATACATACATACACATATGCATACTCACACATACAAATACATATATATACATACACATTCATACACACACACACACACACACACACACACACACACACATACACACCAAAATATAAAAAACTCTTGGTGAGAAAAACACTGGCTCAGTTTGGCACAAAGGCATATGTGTAACTGCCCTGTATGCATCTGTCCTGCACACATGTCCCAGAATTAGAAATATGAGACTCTCATTGTGTTACATTCTAAATCACTCATCTTCTCCAAACTATGGAGAAGTCATGGTATTGGTAAACAAGGCTTTCATAAAGCATGAATAAAACACATTAAATATTTGGTGCCCAGGGGATTCCATCAGGACTTCGTGGCAGTCAATAAATCAACAGAAACCACTTACTGAAACATGTTCATGGGTCCAGTGGAATTCTAAGTAAATACCAGGTTTAAGAATGAAAAGTCAGTTATATTTTCAACGTAATCTAACTTTCAAAGAAGTGTAAAAGATGCTTAAGTGTGAATATTTTATGTTTCCCAGCTCTCAGCAGTAAATGCAGCCCATTAAGAGGAGTACTAAGCCATAGCTGTTAGCGCTGGCATGGGACCAAGGAAACACTGAGCCTTCACAGAAGGGGGTTAATTGCTACACGAAGAGGTAATTTATTAAGGAACACTGCAGCCCTCTATGTTTCCCCATACGAGGCTGAATACAGAAATCGTATGTGAATATTACATTTGATAATCAAGGGTAGACTTCAGAGCTGGCTAAGCTAAACAAAAAGGAAAGGTAGGGAGCAAGCAAAAAATTCCAACACCATTTTTCTCCGTGGCTCTCATAAAGCTCTCCTTGGTGCCCTCCAGTCTGTTGGCCCTACCACCAGGAAAGTTTGCTACACTGTAAACTTCTTGGTGGCTTAAGAGAATGTCTAATATAATGATCCAGTTGAGGGTTGGCATCTATGGTTCTTTCTTTTATCCAGAGTCGGGGCTTTAGGGTCCTGAGTGTCAAGCCTTATGGTTATCATTTGTCAGATGATGAGATTTCCAAATCCTACCACACTGATCGAGGCTTCCTTGGCCATAAAATTCAAATGGATATCACACAGCTTTTAAAACCTCAGTGTACACAAAGAATTGGATCCACACGCACTGGCAGCAATTGTTTCTGTGGCCAACACATACCTTGTTTTTTGATTTTGTTTTTCCTGCAATTGTTATCTTGTACACAGAGTTCAAGGAGCCAACAACATTATGAGGATATGGCTTAGTTAAGAGGTCTTGGCTGGCCCTGGGTACAGTCCCTAGCACTGCAATTGGGAGGTAGAGGCAAATGGCTCAGGAGTTCAGGGTCATCTTTGGCTTCACAGCAAAGTCGAGACTAACCTAGTCTTTGTGAGACCCTGTCTCATAAGCAAGTAGAGTCCCAAAATAATGAAAGGATGGAAGATCAGCTGGGGGAATCATTTTCTATCATTGAACAATGGTTTTCCTTGTCACACAGATAAACTCTAAATAGTCCTGGGAAGAATAGAGATGGCAAATCTATAAATCTGTCCTCTCTTTATCAAATGCTCTCTCTCTCTCTCTCTCTCTCTCTCTCTCTCTCTCTCTCTCTCTCTCTCTCTCTCTCTCTCTCTCTATCTATCTCTATCTCTATCTCTATCTCTCTCTGAATAAACTGTCATTTGGAAATGCTCCCCCGATAAGGATAGCAGTACTTTCTCCAAAAGGAACCATTGCTACCTACTGCAGTTGTTCACAGTAAAACCTCCTCTGGTGACATCTTTGAGAAAGAGTATTTATGGGATATTCATTTTGCTCCCAGAATTGTGCCAAGAGAGATGATAACAAAAGACAGAAATTTTATATATAAAGCCCACATCTCAGCATAGCCCTGGGAATGATTAACATCACAGGAAAGACAAGAAATCCATGCACTGTACATGGAGCAAGGAACACTTTCAGAGTAACTTCAATGGGAAGAGAGGGGAGAGCAGCTAGAGCCAGTGGCCATTGTTCATCTGGCAACTTGAGCTTCTATACTCCTTGCATCTGATTTTGTTTTATCACCTTTTCTGTTATAAACCAATCTCTTTCTCCTGATCTTGAGGTGGCTAAAGCTCTTGTGTGCAGCCTTCCTCAACCCTCTTATTGCTGTGCAGCCTTGGAGGTATTTAGGATTAGCTCTCTGTTCCATACTAGGTATTTCTGACAAGCACTCCTATTTCTTAGGTATTGGGCAACAACTATAAATTCAACCGGTTTATACAGTGTGCAAGGTGATCAAGCACTCCTCTTCTTCACCTACTCCTTCACATACTTTTCTAGACTTAACTTTATATCCAACAGTCAAATAGTCCACAGTCAGTCCAGATTCAGAATGTCGTGCTTCATTTTAAGACTAAGCCCTGAGCATGTGCCAGATGGTGTCGTTGTCAAGTCTACATTGGGAAAAAGGAACTGAATATACCACTAGCTCCTTCTAAGCACCTACCAAGTCCCATGATTGTCACCATCCCTCTTTAACCAAAAGTTTGACAAACAGGCTATGTGGTTTTCTTGCAAGGGACAGAAGAAATTACTCTTTCTGTATAGGAGGGGAAGCCATGTCTCCAAGCCAGGGGAGAATGATCCTCACTCTTTTCCAACACACAGGAGCTGATTCACCTTGCATGCTTACACTCTGAGCATACTGTCCCTTGGAGATAAGAGAAAGAAATTTGGTTCCTCCAGGATGCAGACACTCAGGACTTCTGAGATCACAGAGGACCCTGCTTTCTTTCCAATCTCCATGTTGGATTCCAGACCCTTTCTTATTTACAACCAAGCATCTTAAATTACAAATGCAAGCTGTAAACAGAATTGACTTCCAATATATTTTTTTAATCTCACACTTTGTGATCCTCTCTTTTAAGTTGCCTGTGTGTGGAGTTTCTCTTGCACATGTGCACACATACACTCACAACCTGGACTGTTGCTTCTGTGTACCCTGTCCACTTTGTTGGGTTGATTTGGAACTCACCAAGTAGAGACTAGGCTGGCTGGCTAGTGTGCCCCCAGAGTTTTGCCTAACTGTCTCTCCAGTCCTGGAACCTCAAGCACTCATCAAATTAAGGCCAAGAAGATGGTTCAGTCATTAAAAATAAACTGTCCTTGCCAGCATATTGACCTGAGTAAGCTCCTTAAAAGCCACCTTCAAAACCAGAGTGTGGAGAGTTTCCAGCACTATTTTTCACTTAACTTCTCATCCTTGGCATATTTGAAAGTCATTAAAAATATTAATACACTCATAAGATAAAGTCCAAAACACACTTGAATGAGCACACACACACACACACACACACACACACACACACACACAGCACAGAGCACACAGCACGCATGCAGATATCCAAGAGCTGGTCTTTATTTGTTCTGACTGACATTTAATGAGACTTTCTGATGCTTCTCATTTTCTTCAAGAATTCCACTGTGGCACGTCTTATCTGTTAGGTCTTGAACTTTAGCTTGGGATTTAGCTAAAAGGAATCATTTGAATCATCAGAGTCAACACCCCCTTGTCTTTCTTCATCCTTGTTTTCAATTTTCTTTCTAAGGAATTGGAAGAAAACAGGCAGAGGAGTAGTTAAGCAATCTCAGAACTTTACATGCCACCTGGAAGAGAGCCTGACACATGTAAAGGCCTTCTCTTGCCAAAAACACGCCAGGGACCTCTTAAGCAATCAAGAATTGCTACATGTGTGTGAGAGCTAAACATCTTGAACACAATGGAAATCTGTAATTCAATTATCCTCTGTTCTTGCATGCTTACCCTCTGAGCATGCTGACCCTAGGAATGTGGGACTGGGGATGAAAATGTTGAATGTTCTCCCTTCTGCTCACATGGGGGCCTGATGGGAGGGGATGGAAGGCTTGGCTGTGTGCTGAATACTGTGGGGGGAAATGAGAAGGAAAAAATGAAAATAGGAATTTAAAACTGTGAAACAAAGTCTAGCTCAAAGTCAGATAACAGTTAGAATAGCAGAAGAGACAAGGGAAAATGCAATAGGAGTCAATTTCGTTTATTGATCCAGTTCTCTTAGGGGGCCACTAACCATTGAGAAGCTAGGCTTACTCTATTTGAGTCCAGAGAAGCATTCTTCAGCAAATCATGGACCCTTACATTTGGGGGCTCTTGTCTGGGATTCACTAGAGACCCCCTGACCCAAAGAGTGGAGTATTTTTCTAATCAGTAAGTCTGAGCACCCAGTTGTCATTTTTCCTGTTCCTTTTGTCTGTTTTTTGTCCGTGTTTTTGTTTTGGGTTCAATCCTGTTTCAGGTGTAATCTGGAGACCTAGAGGGGCAAAGTGGACTTGTATTTTGTCACCTGGCCAAGGGCAACCAAGGATGCCCCTGACCCCCTACCCAAAGCAGGAGAACTTGCTGGTTTTCATCTAGAATCTGAACTGGCTCTGGGTCTATGGGCCTCCTGTGCGTAGGGAGGAGGACCACTGAGGCCAGCCCTTTGGTTTTGGTTTTGGTTTCCTGAGAATGTGTGTATTCTATTGAGCTTTTTGTCCTCCCTCACACTTTTCTCTTTGAGTCCTGTGATGGATTAGGCACAAAGCACTCCACTGGGCTTGGTCTTTAACCATTTTAAGAACTTTCACCTAGTCACAGAAGTCTCCTGGGATGACTGTCAGCAACTGTTCCAGGTCCTCTTCATAACAGAGGAGAAAGAGGGGATCATGGGAGCCACCTGGAAATTGTCTCTGGGAGCAGATGGGCTGCCCACTCAAGTTCAGGCTCACATCGATGCAGACTTTCCTTTGACAAGACCTGAGATTTTAACATGGCTGAAGGTAAGGAGAGGTTCTGGGTCTACCACCAGATTCTGATGGGAAGGCCTCCAAGAGGCTTCCAGGTGGCCCACAAATTTTTCTAAGGTGGGCCAGGTGATGCAGGGGCATAATGAGATCCCCACAGAATACTTAGAAAGACTTTTTGAAGCCTATAGGATCTACGCTGTTTTTGATCCAGAAGCCAGAGAGCACCAGTCATCTATGAATGTGGCTTTTGTTATCCAAACTGCCCAAGACATTCCTTGGAACCTTCAGCCAATTAAATAGCCTGCCTATGGCAGACGTGGAGAGATGCTTCAATGGGTAACTGATTTGAACACACCTGCCTCAAGGATTTGAGAACTCACCCACCACCTTTGAGGAGACACTGCATGAGGACTTGGGTGGATACAGGCAGGCCACCCCCAAATAGAGTGTACTGAGGGCCCTAGACTTGGACACATGCCAGGAGGCCACAGGAGACCTACTACAGGAGCTCAGTGAACTTGGCTACAGAGTGTCTGCTTAAAAGGCCCAACTTTGTTAACTTGAGGTCACCTCTCTAAAGTACATATTCAAGGGGGAGAACACATGTCATCAGAAGCCCTAGAAGCAAATCATCTTTAGCATCCCAGTTCCATCAACCAGAAGGAAAGCAGGGAAACTTCTGGGGTCTGCTAGATTTTGTAGACTTTGGGTACCAAGTTTCACTGAGATAGTCAAGCCATTATATAGGCCACCAGGGGCTAAGAAAAAAAAAATAGAATGGACCCCTGAGATAAACATGGCTCTTAAGATTCTAGGAAGAGCCTTGTTAGAAGCATCGGCCTTGGCCCTTCCAGACATTTACAAACCTTCCTTCCTGTATGTGGATCAGAGAAAGGTGATAGCAGAGGGGTGCTCACCCAAACTTTGGGACCATGGAAACGACCTGTGTCTTACTTATCCAAGGATGGTCAGTCTGCCTCTAGATCATAGCTACCCCTGTCAAGTTACTCAATGATGCTGACAAAATAGCAGTAGGGCAGGAACTGGTTATCACCACCCCCATGCTATTGAGAGGATCTTCAAGAATCTACCCATCTGGTGGCTGTCCAACGCCAGCCAGACTGGTGCATTTTCTGACTCTATGTTTTTAAAATCCCCTGGCATAAGATATAACCCATCACCTGCCCTACCACCAGCCACCCTGCTACCTGACCAACCCTCAGACATGCAACATGATTGCTTAATAGTCCTGGGGCACATCCAGAACATTATCCTGGACTTCTGATTTACCCGGGCCAGATGTGGGAGGCATCTACTTCATGGATGGGAGCAGCTTCATTCAAAATGGACTCAATATGCAGGGGTGGTGATATTGGACTTGAACTCTGTTATTTGGGCAACTGCTTCACTGTCAGGAACTTCAGCCCAGCAAGCTAGACTAATGTCATTAACTATTGTGGTAAATATTTAAAAGATGGCTTACCCTTTTATCCTGCATTTTGCCTGCTCCTGTGTGGGACCATCTGACACTGCTGGGATCTCTAACTTGGCAGCCTCATGAAGCCTCTATGAGCTCTAGTGTGGTTCACTCCAGCATTTCTGCTGTTTCTGTCCTGGGTGGATATGACTGCCCCAGCATGTTGTTTTCACTCAGTTCCCCCTTGGCATGTTGTTGTCAAGCCTTAGACACACAAGTCTCAACTCTGTGTCAGGTTTTATGCATTCTGCCACTACAGCCTTTGAACTCAGTTAAGTAGTCACCTCAAAGAACACACCAAACTAGTCTGAGCCAATAGGTATAATATAGTTTCTTAACCTTTGTAAGTCAAATGATCTTGTATAACTCCATCTCTTATAAAACATTCATCACAACCTTATTTATGAAGAGATGTGCAGGGAGAAACATAAACATCTGCCTCTATCTCCTTTCCTCCCAAATTCTCCTTCTCTTCTCCTCCTCTTGCATTTTCCTAGCTTTTCCCCCGCCTACCTCTCCACTGTCCAATCTTGTATCACCTAAACATCAACCTACATCTATCTGAGGCTTTAAAACTGGCAAAAGGAGCCATAGCTAACATTGACACTGACAGCAGATGGTATTATTGACTGCTAAAGGAAAATCCATCAAAAATGAAGAAGGAATACTTGCTTTGTTGGAGGAATTATGGCTTCCTCTCAAAGTGGCATAACTCATTGCCCAAGACATCAGAAAGCGACATCAGAAATTATCCAAGGGAACCGGCTACCTGATAAAGCCTAGAAGGGAGGCTTCCCAAGTTTCCACTGCCAACTTCCTGGCAGATTTTCTGCCCCCTGCACACCCACCCAGCCATCCCTGAATATACTGGTGAAGACAGATGACATTGGGAGAAATGCCACGGTTTACATGGCAGATGAGGCAGATGGTTGCTGATCACTGAAAGCTGCACCATCCTACCTCAGGAGTTTGCTAAGCAACCCATTTATCAGATTCATTAAACTTCACACCTGATCACCAAAAATGGCTGGAATTTCTGTGACTGGCAAGGTACAAAATATTTGACTTAGGATACTTGGTTGATCAGGTATTCTCAGACTGTTCCAATTGTCAGGCTGCGAGCTCCTCAGGCCCCAAAGAGCTCCCAGAACCAGAATCCAAGGTCAAAGGCCAGGGGCTAGTTGGAAAATAGAATATACAGACATAAAACCAGAAACACATGGATACAAGTATTTGCTAGTTTGTATAGATACCTTTTCAAGATAGATTGAGTCCTACCCTACAAAGGAGACTGCCAACGTAGTGGCAAAGAAGCTTCTGGAAGCCATCATATCAAGGTATGGTTTTTCTATCTTGCTGGGTCTTGCAATGGACCAGCATTCATTTCTCAAGTAACTCAATATCTAGCACAAGTTCTGGGGACCAGCTGGAAATTACATTGTGCATATAGACCCCAGAATTAAGGGCAAGTAGAGAAGATGAATTGGATCTGTGAGGGTTGCATGAGTTTGGCCAAAGGAGTGGCACTATTATAAGGTGTGGCTTTGTTGGAGGAAGTGTATCATTGTGGGCATGGGCTTGGAGACTATCTTCCTAGGTGCTTGAGGATGCTGAGTTTGCTCCTGGCTTCCTTCAGATGAAGATGTAGAACTCTCAGCTCCCTCTGCACCATGCCTGCCTAAATGCTACCATGATCCTGCCATGATGATACTGGATTGAACCTCTGAACCTGTAAGCCAGCCCCAATTAAATGTTGTCCTTTTAAAAACTTGCATTGGTTATGGTTTCTGTTCACAGCAATAAATCTCAAACTAAGACAGGACCCTAAAGGAGGTCTTGACCAAATTAACCCTCAAAACTGGTGTTGACTGGACATCTCTCCTGCCTTATGTCTTATATAGGGCTAGGAACACCCTTTATCCTTTAGGTTCCCCCTTTTGAGATCCTATATAGGAGGCCCCCTCTCATGCTGTCTAACCTCCTGTCTGATATCTTAGCTGAATATGACCAACATAAGTTTTTAAAATCCTTAGAAGTTCTCCATAGGATCCAGAAGCAACTCTGGTCTGCCATTCACCAGGATTATAAGTCTTCTTCTCCCCTTAATTTCATTGCTTTGAACCAGATTACAACACCTGGTATCAGAGTTTGTTTTCCTGCATAAAACATCATGATCAAGAAGCAAGCTCTAGAGAAAAGAGTTTATTCAGTTTATACTTCCACATTGCTGTTCATCACCAAAGGAAGTCAGGACAGGAACTCACACAGGGTAGGAACTTGGAAGCAGGAGCTGATGCAGAGGACATGGAAGAATGCTGCTTACTGGCTTGCTTCCCCTGCCTTGATCAGCCTGCTTTCTTATAGAACCCAGGACCACCAGCCCAGTGATAGTCCCACTCACAATTGGCTGGGCCCTCCTACCATTCATTGATCACTAATTGAGAAAATGCCTTATAGCTGGATCTCATGGAGGCATTTCCTCAACTGAGGCTCTTTTCTCTGTGATAACTCTAGTGTGTGTCAAATTGACACACAAATCCAGCCAGCACATCTGGATTAAGAGACATAAACATAAGACTCTATCTAGAACCTTGCTGAAAAAGACCTCCCACCATGATCCTGACCACACCTATGGCTGATAAGGTGGACAGGAAGAAGCAGAAAGATGTCAAGAACCAGAGGTTGAGGAAGACTAGAGCAAAACCTTGTCTTCTGGGCATGACAGGGCCTCTGCACTCATGACGTCACAGGCCCTGTGGCTGCCTACACAAGACCAGCATAAGATCCAGCCAGTTAACCTTCTGGCATGGAGTAGGAAAGAGTTCCTGAGGCTCACCTCCAACTGAGGAGCTCTGAGCACATTGACAGCTCTGGAGAAGGGAGTCAGTTCTACTCATGGGTGTGGATCCTGGTAGACTGATCCTGCCTCAGTGGGTGTCCCTGAAATCACACGTTTGGAGACAGAGTAAAGTGAAGTCAGTCATTTGTTCAATTAGCACTGTTTAAAGGAGAGCATGAAGTAGGGGAGTAGAGGGATCAGAGTAGATATAGAAATTAAGGGGAGGAACTAGGGGTTAATATGATTAAAATACAATGTAGGGGATTATCAAAGAACTAATGAAAGGAATTAACAAAACTCAGAAGAATTTAGTTTTGCCTTTGGCACCTACCTACAAACTACCCCTGGTCTCTCCCATATGGGAAGTGTTGTACCCAAAGCACATAAGACATTATCCACTATGTTTTTCTGATATGAGAAGAATTTGAGAACATACTCCCCTACAGATTTGCTCACCCTTGTTATTATAGCCCAGGTAATTTTCCATAAAATATCAGGAGCTCTCAGCAGGAACAAATATGCATAGATGGTACTGGTTTGACCACAGAATATTTATATGTTTTATCATCCATAGGTTTTGCAGGCCTGGATTTCTTCCTGGAGTACACTGCTAATATATCAACTTCTTCACATGCTATAAGGAGACAGAATTTGTTTGACCAGGCAGATACTGTGCTGTCACCTGAAGGGTTTTCAGCTAGACTTACTGTGAAAGCTGTGGCCCTTTGCAGGATTTGGTAATTTTATGCAAATAATTAATCCTAATTAAGCCCTCTTAAGTGCTCTGTGCTGCTGGAGGATCATGAGGGACAGAAAAGACTCAGAGTAACTCAGAGAGTGGTCACCGATAGTGACAGAAGCAGTATAAGGTGTCAAATCAAATGTTGGACACCAGCTCACTACAAACATGGATGCTACCAGCCTTCAAACACAAATGCAGCTCAAGTTTCAACAGGACTTTCTCTTCCTCTTATTATTACTGGTTATGGAGATGCTTCTTTCGCTTTTTAGTTTTGTCCACAGGTCTCTCACTACACACAAGCACCATCTTCTGCAGCTCTGCTCCTATTTCCCAGCACCAATGTCCAAGTAAAAGGAAGGGTTCTGATGGCTTTATCTGTCACAGACACTCATGCCATGTGTGAAAAATAATTTTTACATCACTTTAGCAGAATATCTTCCCTGGAGCTGGGGATGTCTTCTCGATTTGGGTGCTACTTGCAGCTCCCTAAGCCATGAAGGGTGTGGTAAACTAGTGTGTGCATCCCAACAGGACGATTTGTAAGAGAACGCCTTCAGACTAATCACACATCTCTTTCGTAAAGTGGGGAAAAGAGGCCAGGTGTGATGACTTATGCCTGTCACATCAGCATTGGGGTGGCCAAAACAGGGGAATCATGATTCCAAGGTCAGCCAAAGCTATATAGCAATTTTGTGGCCAGCCCTAGGTATATGAAGAAACCAAGACTGGGTGTATACACACAGACATACACACACAAATAAGATTAAAAACTTTTAAGAAAAAAAAACTTTTAAGAAAAAAATGGGAAAAATAAGTCCTTTCTCAAAAGAAATGTATTCAGCAACATAGCTGAGTCTTAGCAGCTATACTAGAGGAAAGAAGCCGGTAGAAGATGAGAATGTAGCTAATTATTTTATGTTATAAAATTCTTGGAAAAGCAAAACTGTCTCATAGCTTCAGAAATACAATCAGAGATTGTCTAAGATGACCCAGTAGAGTAAAACAGGAATAAGGGGCTGTTCTGGAAAAATAAAAAGATTCTGAATCCATCTTGACTCTGGAGCAGGAGTAAATTATATGACATGTGCAGTTATCAAAAGTCATTGACTTATATACTTAAAGGGTGAGAGTTTTATTTCATAAGGGTTACACTTCAATAGCAATTGAGTTTGATTTTAAAGTACATTCTTCTCAGGGGCTTAATGCAAGCATCCAATAAAACAGGGCATTTCAGAGCACTGTCTAAACATAAAATGATATGTATGCACGACTCTTTCCTATTCTAGTTAGAAATGCCTGGTGAGTTTGCTCAGTTAGATCAAGTTGCTAACATAGTTAACCTTGAATCAAATTCTATCTTCTCTATTACTCTATCCATTGACCACACCTACTCTTTGCTCTTTTTCTATTACAAGAGTTCTGTTAGCTAAGTGCAGCCATTGCCAGCTCTTGTTATGGCTTCTCACATTTTCTCTACAGGGAAGCACAACTTGTGACAAGAACAAAGTCCACAAACCAGATAAGCTACCTCTAAGAAATTCTCCTTCTGCAGTCAATCATGAGTTCAGAGCTGGGTAAGCCTAGCTCCCTGTGGCTTCCGGTTATTTACTGATGCTTAATAAACCATAAACCAACTCAAGACTTAGGGATTAAGACAGCATGATTTGTTATTTCGTGGCACTGTAGGTTGGCTGGAGTCACTTGGGTCTCTTCCAGTGGTGTCAGCTGGGGTCAGCCACATGGTTGCATTCAGCTAGGAGCTCAGTGAGTGCTGGAACACCCAAGATCATAGACACACATATTTGGCATTTCAGTTAAAAAGGCTCCAGTGGCCAGGGACTGGTTGAGCCTCCCTTACTCCACATGTATAACCTAACACAAACTTTTTTTCGGTGACATTGAGATATACACTTGGAATGACAATAGAATTTGTAGGTCATTTTCAAGCTGGTTTATGAAATTCCAGAAAACTGCTCCCACTGAATTGTGTTAGAACAATTTGTAAAAAGTTACCCATAAGTCAGAAGGTAGAGAATCAGCCTTCATCTTGAAGGCAATATGTCATTTGTATAAGACATGGGAAAAATTATTGGAAGACATTTTTGTCAACAACTTACCATTTGCTGACCTTTTTGCCCTCCAGCCTATTGAGAAAAATTAAATTCCATGTCATCAACTAAATAAAAAAAAAAAATACTGCAAACTTCAAAATGTAGCATCTAGGGAAATAATTTTTAAGAATCTACTATGCACTAACTTAATAGTGTGGGGGACACTGGAGAAAAATACCTTTAACCCAGCATGTTGTTGGCCTGACGTGCTGAGGTGAAATTCCAGGAATTTCAAATCTCATGAAGAGTTCCCATCTACATTACCACACTTTTAGGACCAAGTACTTTCTCCTCTGGCACATCTTCCTTTGTGTGGGTCATAGTCCTTTTGCTTTTCAGAGAAGACTAGGCCACAGAGTAAGCAAATGTAGACTATTAGCTATCCATATATATTAAGGCAAGTTTGTTATGAAAGATGAAGAGATTTTCTTCTTATTCCATTAATTATTGTGTTATGGTCTTGGGTGCATCCTACTCTGCATAAATAAGTGCTCACTGCTGTATCACAGACACACAGGAACATCCTTTCCATGCATTCTCCCCAAGTCCAGTGATGCTTGCAGGATGCAAACCTGTTATCACAAACCTAAAGCCAGGGCTCTGATTGGTTTAGCTCTGAAGATAGGACTAGGAAGAAGAAAGAAGCCCATTAGAAAACAGAAGATGAGGACCCTTTAATTCAAATTTGTAGAGCCCTTGTTGGGTGCTAGTCTTCCTGAGTGTCCGCTGGCTATTTCTGACAGGTCTCTTCCAACATTTTGGTTCCATTGAATCAGGTGTTCTTGTACTTTTCCCTTTCTTCAACCCAGATCTTGATCCAATCCCTTAAGGATCAAGTGAATCACAAAGGGGTGTTAGACACTGGCAGCAACTATATTACCTTCCATCAAAACACACTGTTTTTGATTCTCAGAGAAGAAACAAATCCCAAAGTCATGAAGCTCATACACGGTTGAGCAAAAGTGGGAGGAAAGTGTCCCAAGGCTCAGCTTTTATTCCTCCTCCCTCCAGTCTTACATGTGTAACCTTTATCTGCACATCAAATACATTTCAAGGTTGCACAAACCCTCCTTGCTCCTGGAAACTTTCTTTTGTAAAGCTTAGTGAATGGATGTCAGGAGACACATCCGAAGAGAGCACTTAATTCCTTGTGGAAACAGGCCACCGAAACGCCCTCGTTTGTTTGAGTCAGAGGCCTCTCTGTAGAACGCCGGGTTCTGGGAATTGATCAAATCCAAGAGCATGGGAGGCAGATGAGGTCAAGGTCGCCGCAGCCCTGCATGGCTAGGAGTCAGCTAACTGTTGGTGTGTGGGTTTCTTTTAACGATGTGCAGTGGGATAATAAATAGAATATGCTTGAGTTTTGGAAAATGAATGAAGCCTAGTACTGGAAGACTCTTGGGTGGAGTGTAGTAACCCTCTCCTGAGCCAGGGATGGGACCTCTGAGGTTTCTCGTGGAAACTGTAATATTTGTGAATTCTAAAATAGAGAAATTGGCCAAATCTTAGAAGCTAAATGCAAGTGACTCATTTGGGTTAGGTGCCTCCCAGGCCACATAAACAACTCTGGGCCATTGTCAGTGCTGGAAGTGTCCTTAGGTGAGCTCTGACAATTTGGTTTCAAATTTTAGTGACTGTGGCAGAATTGAATAGACTCACTCTTTGCTCCTTGGTCATAAAACCAGTGATAAAGAAGAGTGTCTTCCTCAGATGTGACAGTGGGGAGTGGGGGCTCTGTAGCCATCTGAACATGTGTAGCTCTGTATGCAGGTTTCACTAGATGCATTATATGCATGTATATGTATATGAGTAATGCTAAGTGCTATGCTCATGTTAGACATAACAGCGGGACAGACGTCCCAGCAATGGTGGTGGAATAAAACCTGCCTCCCCACAGGGTGAGTCATGCAGCTTTATCTCATTGTTATAACAACCAAATCACTATCTTAGTGATATAGTGGTATTTTTAAAATTATATATATATATATATCTCGCTACCAGTGAGAAGAGACCCAAATTCATGTGTACTGTTAGGAAGAAGGCAGTTTAACCTTTCTTTGGGCTAGAAATGAAGATTTCAGGTACCCAATCACCTAATCATGTCTTGAGTACCAGTTGTCTATGCCCCACAAATGACAACTGGGCGTCCTTTCTAGGTGACCCAATAGTTTCATTCCTTTATCTTAGTCAATGTCCTCTGTATTCTGGATGGCTGTCCAACAAGATGTGTACATGTCTTCATGACAGAATATGAAATAGACAAAGACCATGATATGTAAGATACAAACTCCAAGGCTGAAGCAGCAGAGGTTCCATGGGACCCTTTGGTATAAATGTTTCAAAGAAAATCAGTGTCTAATTCTTGCAGGGACTCAGCGAATGCCCAGCAGTAACAGCAATGCATTATCCATCCCTACAAAATGTTTTCAGGAGACACTCAGTGAGATACACTGCAGCACTGGCGAAGATTCTGCGAGCAATTTCCTTAGAGTGTGGCAAGTTTGTATGCTCTTTTAGGATAAGAAAAATTAAATCAGTCCCGTGAATCAATAAACTTGTGAGCAAAGTACAAGACCAGTGAAAACTGTCACTCAACTATGAGTATAATCAAAAGCAAAAATAAAATCGGAATATATTTTTTTGTGTCATCAATACCCTTATTCTTAGTGAAAATGGCAAGCAATAAAAGAGTCAAAGGAACACACACTTCAGTTTCAGTTAGGTAACAAACAAAAGGCAGATGGCTAAGGAGTGGAGTGAAACTCACAGCAGGTGATGGGGGAGACCAAATGGGTTGCACCTCTTGCTTTTGAGATGTCCCAATGGAATTCAATGAAGTCATGTTGATAATATCACTAAAGTCAGTCCCAGCCAGGAAATTGTGCCTCAGACATCTAATTCCAGCATTTAGGAGGCTGAAACAGGGGAACCCGGAATTCAAGATTATGTGGACTACACAGTGAGGCCCTGTCTCAAAATAGTTAAGTACGTACACGGAGGCACACACATATATATGTATCCATATGTGCGTGCATACATCCAGTCATACATGCATGCATGCAGACATGCATCCATCCGTAAAGTAAGACTCAACTCCTTCCCTTAGATCTGTGACTCAGATCTTCACCCTGAGACACAAGGAAAGGACTAGTAGACTTTCTGAGAACCAACTCTTAGTGCTTCTTCTTCTTGTTTTGTTTTCTTTTGCTTTTGTTTTGTTTTTTTTTGTTGTTGTTGTTGCTGTTTTTGGTGGTGCTGTTATTATTTGTTGAAAGTTCTTCCCACCCTGTGAAAGCTGAATGGGAAGCTTATCTCCAGAAGTGGAGGGACTTCACCCCCACCATCCCCAAACAGCTAAAGGTCTCCAGGGAAGTGAAGCTGTGAGGATGCTGTGAAGGTTTGCTATTCCTCGATTTTCACACTGGGTATAAATAGACTGCATTTTAAAAGGCAAGTCCCCCCACCCCCCACAGACACACACACACACACACACACACATACACACACACACACACACACACACACACACACACACACAGTCAAAAGATAGAAAAATACAGAAGCTAAAAATAAACAACTAAAAGAGAAAAGTCCCTGTAATTTCAGCTTTCAAACATCAGGCTGAGCAATCAAGGAAAGTATTTTTACTGCCTTGTCAATATTTTTCCTGGAAGCTCCTGTAAACAGCCTGTGTTCGGCTCTGGATAGCATGTGCCTTGTAGGCTTAGGTGTCTCTGACCACAGAATAACTTTATCCCAAAGAACCAGAACAGACAGGAACTCTGGTCTCAGCATTCCTGCAAATAAGAATACATGGATATAGATTTACTTTAAAAAAAAAAAAAAAAAAAGGCTCCGAGCCATAGGAAAGACAATTGGGGTCCCTTTAAGAACTGTTATTTCTTTTAATATCTGAAAAAACAGTACTGACAAAAATGTATAATTTTAAGCAAAAAATGTTTAAAATCTGTACATTTATCTTTGTTTTGTAAAATAAAGTTGTTTAAAAAAATAAAAAAAATAAATAAAATTAAAAAAAAAAGAACTGTTATTTCTCGTGGAATTCTTCATGACAATACCTCCATATAGTCAAAGACAGATCTTGCTTTCCTGGGCCCATCTGAATCTACTTTCTTACACTTATCAGTGTTGAATGCCAAAAGATCCACGTGGGAAAGCCTAGAGTGTTTGTCCTTCTGAAAACAAAAATGTTGAGTTTTTATTTATTTATCCTGTGGGTAAAAAACTCACCAGCTTTTGTGTCTCCTAAATTCATGGCCAAGAGTGGCAGGGAATCCAAATGCTGAACTGCACTCTAGTGAGAGAAACATGATCTTAGGGGCTTTTAAGCACAAGTGGGTCTCTGGTTCTAGCTGCTCTGGGGGATTTTTGTAGGCATTTGCCCAAACCCCAGCATTTCAGACAAGGGGAACAGCATGTGGTACTGCCTGGCCAGTGGCTCAATCTCTGACTGGTCCTCCCCTCTGCTGGCTGATTTATTAGGTTCTGCTGATCTCTCTGCTTAAGGAAAATTCATCACTTGACTCTCAGGCCATCTCCCCCCCCCCATTCTCCCACCCTGTAGATCTGTGATTATTTGATGCTTCTCGTGGAAAGTGGGTGCTGGGAACCGTCAAGGGAAACTCACAGCAGGTTAGATGCTCGTTCATCACCCTGAAGGCCAGGGATGCATTGTGTGCTTTCCTGTCAGACTTGACTAATAGGGCCTCAGGCTGGACCTGGCCACCACCCTGCAGCCAGCAAACCTCACAGGGACGATTGCTCATTCTCTCTTCCACAAGGGCCTCACGCAGACTGACATCTCCCTTTATCTGATTGCCTCTAACTAAAAAGCTCTGAGAGATTACTTGGACAATAGAAGCTCATAATTTTACCCCTTGGGGGGAGAATACTTCCCACAAGGGAGAAATATCTATTACTCTAGGAGACTGCTTGACAACCCCCACTTTCATTGACCAGCTCAAACTTGCAAACAAAAACCCAGTCAGTTTCTAGGCAGATGAAAGCCAATTGAAAACTGATTCTAAGAAATTATATAGATTGAAACTATCGAACTCTCTAAGAGGATATGACATCCATTTAAAATGGATCATTGACCTTGTGTAACTTTTCGGGGTGTCAAGAAACCAGATTACTTCTTGATATTTTTAAACATGATACAGTATGGGTAAAAATGGAGGGCCGAGTAACAAGCAGAGTGCTTTGTTTCCCGCCGTGCGAAGTCAGCCCTGTGTTCATCCTTCCTGGCAATGTCTGAGATGACTACACTGTGGGCCAGTGTGTCCTCCTTGCTTGACACATGCATGGCTGTTTTCTCCCAAGAAGTAAGCAGACACAGGTGACAACATTGTTGCTTTGTTTTATTTTGTGTTTTGCTTTTTCAGAGAGTCTTAACCCTGACTTTATTACTACAACAAAAAAAGGGGGATTTTTTTTCCTAGTTTTTTTTTTTTTTTTTTCCTTTTCTTCTTGCTCTTGCAACTTCACAGATGAATCAGCCTGAAATGCTGTCTGCTGTGTGGAGATGTTACAGGTGCTTGTGGGTCACAAGGGTTTGTTTTTTTTCCCCAAATTAACAATGTATCTCAGGCTCTGGATGTAGAGTCTACCCTTGGTGGTGAATGTGACCTGAGGATACAATTGCATCTGTCACTGACTACTGGGATTCTGGTTCCCAGCAAGATGGATGGGCGCCTAAAGGACCTGGCTGAACACCGGCGATCCATCGAGGCTTATCTAAACCAGCCATGGGAGACATTACTTGCATTTGATCCTCATCTGAGGTCAGAATCTATCCAAAAGCTTGGCACAAGTGTGGCTTCTCAGGTTCAGCATCCTTGGCTACCGGAAAACCTAAGCTAGACTCTAAGTAAAACCAGTCGTGGCAGCCCTGATACCATTAGAGAAGCCTGGGGGTTGGGGAGTGGCGGAGAACATATTTCTTTCCCCCAAATCACAACAATTCATTCTGCCATGGTGTCTGTCCTTTCCACTGACTGGAGCTTTAAACAAAAAGGCATGCATGTCCCTATGCTGATCTATATAAACCCTAAAAGGATTTTTTATTTGAAGGCATGCCAAAGTGGACACTTAACTACGACAGTAAAAGATACATTTTTTAATTTCATTTGCACTTGGAGCCATCAGCAAAACAAATTACCAATGCATAGGAATGTAAAGCAAATGAAGTAGTTGTGGAGGATTTCAACCAGACCTCAACCATAAGATACTTCACGAATTCCTCCAATAATTTGGAATTTAAAAAAAATCATTATTCCACAAGTAGATTTTAAAGAATTTGGGGACAATTTAAGGTATGAAAAACAATTAAACTATAATTTAACTAAATGCATTGGGTGCTGGTAGCAAGGCTGTTGTCATTTATTGGCATGAAGAAAGAAGGCAGGGACACCACTTCTAACCCCTCACCCGGAAGGGAATAATACAAGGATGCTGAGAATCAGTTTAGGCTCATGATTCAACAGTCTAGATAAAATGTCCTATGTCTTGAGAGACACAAGTTACTAAAACTCACACAGGAAACAATGTCCTGAATAACTCTACCCCATTTTAAGAACCAAAACCTTTACACAGAGGAAGCTTCAGACAAGGGTTATTTGGCTGGTACAGTCAACAAACATTTAGAAAGAAACAGTGGTTGTCCTTATAAATTCTGGTGGAAAATAAAGGAAATAACTATTTCCCCAATTCATTTAATGATGTTATTATTGTGATATCAAAACCAAAGATAGTATAAGAAAAGTAGGCACCAGGACCTGGGAAATGGCTTGGCAGTCAAGAATGCTTGTGCCCTTGCAATGGACCCACGTTCAGTTCCCAGCCCCCCAGCAGGTGACTCACCAGTGCCTGGAATTTCAGTTTTGGGGATCCAGGGATCCAGCATCCTTCTTTGACCTCTGCAGATACTTCCACACATGACACAAACACACACACACACACACACACACACACACACACACACACACACACAAATAAATATGATTTCTCAAACAACAAAAGTACTTGTCAATAGCATTTATGAAAGCAAACATGGAAGTCCTTAAGCATATTAAGGATAATGTGCAGCAAAACAAAAGCAGATAATATAACATCACCAGATTTGTTCTAATGGACCAGAAAGATGGCTTACTGAGCAAAGATACCTGCCCCCAAGCCTGAGTTCAGTTCCTGAGACCCACATTCCTGAGGAGAAAAAGGAATCTCACAAATTGTTCTCGGACCTCCATGTACATCCTGTGGCATGCCCAGAACCCCCCCCACTCCATACAATAAATAAATAATAAAATATTTAAATTTAAATAAATGGGTTTTACTCTTAGAACTCTTACCTTGCCGAGCACTTGGGAATCCAGCACCATCCTCCATTCCAACTACACGGACACCTCATTCTATTGTAATCTGTCTTTCTGGGTTTTTCAGAATCTGTGCTTTTTCCCAGGATGTAAAGACCCTTCGTCATCAAGACTGTTGGTATCACTTTCCAACAGAATTTATCATATTTTGTTAATTCTCATACTTTTAACGTTTTCATTTTCATCAATTTTGGTGATTTATCCATTATCTTTGACATCACAGTTTCACTCATTTGAGGGGACCTTAGAAACCAAATAAGGTGGTAAATTCAATAGACAAATGTGTGGGTTCACACTGCTGCACCAGTATGTGGAGTTGTCCCCACCTTGACCTCTCTGTTCCCTGAAAGACAGGTATACTGAGATCAAGCCACTGAATAATCACACAATGGCCTCTTAAGTATTCAAGTGGAAGAAAGAGTCTCAGGTCTCTTTCTTTAAATGAATTTAAAATAAATCACACACACACACACACACACACACACACACACACACACACACACACACTCTAGAACTGGTGTTAGTGAGGAAGATGCATCAAAAGATCCATATGAGGTTAGGTCTCTGTCATGGTTTGCATATGCTTGGCCTATGGAGTGGCACTATTAGGTGTGGCCTTGTTGGAGGAAGTGTGTCACTCTGGGAATGGGCTTGGAGACACTCCTAGCTGCCTGAAGATGCTTAGTCAGTTCCTGGCTTCCTTTGGATGAAGGTGTAGAACTCTCAGCTCCTCTTGCACCATGCCTGCCTGGATGCTGCCATGTCCTTGCTTTGATAATAATGGACTGAATCACTGAACCTGTAAGCCAGCTCAATTAAATGTTATCATTTCTAGGACTTTCCTTGGTCATGGTGTTTGTTCACAGCAGTAAAACCCTAAGACAGCCTCTAATTAAATGTGCTACTTGGGCGAAGCACAGTTGCTAAGAAACTGAGAGTCATGTTGCTGATGTGGAAAAAGTTTTAGTATGTTTTTGCTTTTCATTTATTTGTTTGTTTGTTTGTTTGTTTAGGATCAAGCCATGTTGGAGGTCAAAAATGTAATCCTGGGCTAAAATCTAACTTTCTTAGATTTCCAAGAAGTCTGAGAAAGCTGAGAAATCAAGAGAAGAAAGCTCTAAAGCTAGAGCAGACTGGTGTGTGAGGTGTAAGGGAAGATGTGATCTCTGCTGTAAAAGCCATGTGAAGAGCAGGTGCTGACACAGCTTCCGGCTATAGTCTGGAATGAAAACAGCCACAAAGAACCACAGATTTCCACTGTAGGGAGACAGTTTTCTACTAGAAGAAGCATCCTGCAGAATTTATATATATTGACACAAGCTTGTTTCACAGAAGTTCAGTGCCCCTAAGAATTGTGTTAAATTCACTCTGCTTGGGTTCTGTGGATTGGTCATCATTCTCATTGGCAGCATCCTGCGGTTCAGTGCAGTGTGGATACTGAACACGGTGGGCGGTTTTCTACACATACTGCTCTCTGAGCAAAGAGGTGTGTAAAATTACATCTTCTCCACAAGGCAGCCTACCATCAAGCTTTGGAGGAAATGTGCAATGGGATCAATGCTTTTTCCAATACCCATTCTGAAACCTGGGCTCTAGATGTGATGTCAGGAGACCAGACAGTAGGGTGAGTGGCTAAGAGCACGCATTGTTCTTACAGAGCACAGAGCCAGGTCTCCTTCACCCACTTATTGTCTCAGAACTGTTGTTAACTCTAGTTCCAGAGGATCTGATGCCCTCTTCTGGCTACATGGGCACTGCATGCACATGGTACACAAACATACAAGCAGGCATATACATGCAAACATACACAGAAATGTTTAAGTAAATTTAATTAGCTAAGATAAGGAAAGAAGGGATTTCAATCTTCAAGTCTTACTATTAAATAAATGTATTCTACAACAGATGTAGTGAACCTTATCATCCCAGCAATAGACGGGCTAAGACAGGAGGATTATGAACTTTAGGCCAACTAGGGTTCATACTGAGACCTTGTCACAACTGTGTGTGTGTGTGTGTGTGTGTGTGTGTGTGTGTGTGCTCTCACACAAATGGAAAAGAAGAAATAAGGGAGAGAGGAAAGAAGGAGGAAGGGAGGAGAGGATGGAGGGAGATAACTTACAAGGTTATATCTGTCACAGATATTGATTAATCTGGTGGATGATAAGCTAGACAAATTAAAAACCTTCTTAGAAGGATAAGCCTCTGTAGATGTCATTACAAATATTATTTATGTGCTTAGAAAGTTGTCTCAGTGGCTAGGAACACTTGCTGCTCTTCCAAAGTTCAGTTCCCAGAACTCACATTGAGCTGCTTGTAACCATCTATAACCAGAGCTCCAGGGGATTGGGTGTTTCTTCTTGGCCTCTGTGGGCACTGTAGTCATATGGCACAGACATGGAAATAGATAAACCACCCCCCCCACACACACACACCATATGCATGCATATACATACATACACACATACATATACACAAAAATAAAAATGAAAATAAATTTAGAAATCTTTTCAAAAGACGAAAATTTAGTGGGAAGGACTCAATAGGCCTTATCTGTAAACAAGGAACTATAATACTTGAGTGTGGACCCTGGAGGCTTGGCCATGCTCTGGTAGATGTCTACACACCCACGCACATCTGGGTAGCACTAATTTCGGAGTTAGCAGATTATAGATATAAAAGAATAAGAAGTCAGAGAGAGAATCTTGGAGAACTACAGGTAGTATGGATTGAAAATGATCAAAACAGACATATTTAGAACTCTCCACCCACACATTTTTTAAAATTGAAGATATGTAAGTCATCAGAGGCCACCGGAGGTTTAGAAGACATGGAGGAGTCTCACTCTCATGGATGACGTGGTAGAGGCAGGGTGCAGAACGGAGTTGCCTCAGAGGATAGGACCAAATGGAGCATCTCAGGATGGCACTCGGGGTCAGAACTGCTTGGCCTGGGTAAGCAAAGAAAGTCCATCCCTGAAACAGAATCTATTCCTACTGAGAATTCTGTGACTCTGCTGAAGTGGTAGCTCTGTATTCAGAGTAGCTGGGCAGGGTAGGAATTGTACAATATCTGGACAGGAGGAGCCGAGGTCAAACTTAGCTTCAGCTCCATAGTGGCACAGCCTGAGCCATGGGAGAGCCTCCCTCAAAGCCAAGGGAGAAACAAAACAAGAGCAGACAAAGATTTAGACCATTGCATAAAATCCAAAGTGAGGCTTTGAGAGGATTGCCCCGGGTCTGAAGAGGTCTACTGTGGGCACAATTCCATCCAGCAGAATCGCATGCTATGGGGGAGCTCTTCACATGATAAGGACTCAATTGATGTAACAACCTCGGTGCTCTCATAGTTGAAGAAACTGTTCCATCATCCCAGCCTGCTGCAGCCACACCTCAACCAGTCCACAGCCAGCAGCCTGAAGGCAGACCTTGGCACTCCGGGGGCCCATGGGATAGGTAGTATTTTCCCCAAAGCAATGCTTTTAAGTGCTACAAGCATACAGACAAAATTGTCACACATGATAGACTACATTCTAGTTTAGGCATAACTTTTGTAACGACAGGGAAACAAAAAGTATTTTAACTGTTTTAATGAATGCTTCACTTAGCCATGGTGATCTACAGCCAAGCTCAAAATATCTCCGAGGTATATGGGGACTAAATAGAGGATGGTTATGTGCTCTTCTTATGTATGCAAAATAAAAGTTGGTGAAATTCAAAACATTACTGATATTAAAATATGGGTAATCTGGAAAGAGTTGTATATTATACCTGATTATAGACATGAGGTGGGGAAGTGGGAAGATGGGGAAGAGGAAGAGGAATAGGAGGTAAAGGGGGAGGAGGAAGGAAGGGGGAAGAAAAGAAGAAAGGAAAAAGCCTGTCCATGATGTCTACATTTGCTGGCAAGAGTCTGAGTCTATGTGTGTTCTCTCATAGAATATCTTTATCATAATCCTAGATTGTTCATAGGCAAAGGAATGCAGAAAAAAGAACTTCAAGTAGACATCCCTGACGATCTAGCTACACCTCTTATGCGTTGGCGTGACAGACATAGAGTAGACATGTCACAGAGAATGGGGTCATGTTGCTTGCATAAAATAACTGATGTAACTGAAGACCATCATACTAAGCTGGGAGACTTGTAAGAGCTGAGAAGGAGTCAGGGGCCCTCGGGCTGGAGACTGGCCTCTAGCCTGGAGAGGGGGGAAAGGTGAAATCCCGCTTGTGTCAATGGTGATCATCCTTATCTTGGTGGAGGCAGGCTGGAAGCACAGAGAGGCCTTCTATGGGCGATTTAGCCGTGGTTCATTGGGTGAAAGCCTTGAACATGGTCCCCATGGCAGTAGTAGATGAACAGTCCATGTTCATCTATATTGCTTATTGGCTTCCTCTTATTGGAAAAGGAATGTATACCATACTGCACCAACTTCTCAGGGTAGACCTGGGATTAAGTACCTTTTGCAGGGAGGAATGTCTGAAAAGGGAAGCTTATTAGCTAAACCCTTGGGGCCTCTAGGTACCTCATGAGCTTAGGAAACTCTGTTCTGGGCCCACATGACCACAAGGCACATTTCTTTATGTGAGGAGTGTGGCATGTGTTCTAGGCCATGCAACTTTCAATAGTCACATAAAATTATACACATACATTTATGTGTACATGCACACTTGTATATATGTACATGTACATGCAATACATGCACACACACACACACATACACACACACCAAATTAGAATAGAAGAGAAATTGCCTGAAGAAACAAAGGAGATTAAGAGAGAAGGAAAGAGAGGAGGGAAGAAATAAAGAGAGTAAAGAGAAAAGAGATAAGAGGCAGAAAATATTTAACATACACATGCAAGAAAATGTTATAAATAAATAAACAAGAAATGTAATGCATACCAGTTAGGAAAAAAAGAAAAGAAAAAGTTGCTTCTATAGATGACATAAGTGTTGATATAAAGAATTTCAGAGAATCTACTAACATTTTTAATAGGTCAGTTTACCAAGGTTATAGGATATGGATGTTAATACAGAACAGCAGGATACATTTTTATATATTAACAACAATGGGATTTAGTGGTTAAAAATATGTACTTATAATGGAAATGTTGCAAAAGGGTATAAAACTTAAAATATACAAAATTTATAGAAAAGGAAAAGTTTTACAACATTGAAATAAGTGTAAAGGTGTAACTTATTTATAAGTTGTAAGACTCAATATTAATGTCACCTCTCCAGATGGATCTCTAGATTAAACACAGTTCCAGAAATCTCTTGTAGATAGTGTCAAGCTGGTTTCAGAATGTAACATACAGAAAGGTAGAGAAAACCAAACAGCAAAAGCATTTGTGCACAAAGACTAAATGAAAACCTTCTGTCTAATAATATTCCGACTTCTTACAGGCCATAGTCCCTTGTGAACAGACACGGAATCCACAACAAGACATGAGAAAATCAAGTCCAACCATATATAGAAAGGATGGGAACAACATCTGGTGGTACTTATCTCAGAAGTACAAGATGGGAGAGGGAGCCAGTGATAAACCAAGGTGCTTGCCAGCAAACCTGATGAACTGAGGTATCCTGAGACCTCCACACACAGGCTGTGGCATGTGAATGCCTGCATATTCTCTCTCCATGTCTCTCTCTATCTATGATCTATATTCTCTCTCTCTCTCTCTCTCTCTCTCTCTCTCTCTCTCTCTCTCTCTCTCTCTCTCTCTCTCTCTCTCACACACACACACACACACACACGCACGCACATGGACAGAGGGATCACACACACATGCATTTACAATAAACAAAAATATAAATATCCAATCATCAAAACTCCATGGTACCGGTCAGAAGATACACTCATGCAGATTCAGCCTACAATGAGGGTGTTGGCTAGACAGGGTGCTCCCTGAAGGCTCCGAGGAACAGACTGCACGTTCAAAGCACTGTTGGCGCAATGTAGGTCCTGATGGTCACAGTACCCAGGTGAGCTCTTCCTTCTGGCTTCTGGCTGCACTCCTTCTCCAGTAAACTTCCATCTTCCTGGACTCTATCAGGTCTTCCCATGCTTAGAATCTGACTTTTACCCTTTACTTCCAGCGAGCTCTTTTTTATTAAATACGAATATTCAAGGCTAAACACAAACAGAACTACCCCCAACAAGCTATATATTATAGTTAGTTAAATAGATCAGCCATATGTGTAGATAACCCAAAGTCAACACATTTGCCGTAGTATAAATGATGACTATATAGCCCTTGCTGCCTCTAGATTAGCACAAGCAGGGTGTATTATTTTTATTACAGCCATGAGCCAGGGGTAAGGAAACGTCTTGTTTTAACTCTCGTTCTGCCTACCAAATGATCTACAGGCAAAAGAAGAGCCTTTAATCTATACCATAAACTTTAGATAAAGTCTAACTCAATAGGCTCTGTTAAATATTTATCATTGCCCATCAGACAATTAGGCAACCAACCAGTTACTCAGCCTGTCAATCAGATCACTGTCATAAACAATACACACAATTCCCAGAGGAAAATGTAAAAGACTATCTTTCTGACTTTGACTTAGGCAGTGTTTTTGTGACACAGAATGCAATGCATTTTTTAAGGATCAGTTATCACAGGCTCTTTCAAAAGTGAAACATTTATGAAGTGAAAACAGGCTTAAGTAGATAAATAGATCCACATAATGAGCTACTCTTTACAGTGATCTGTCTGGCAAAGGATGCTTGTACATTATATGTAAAATCATAAACCTTTGCAGGAAGAGGAACTGCCTAGTTAAACCTATACAATAACTATGAACACACTTCACCAAAGCAATTAGTTGGATAAAAATGGTTAATTACTCAGAAAATTAAAGTCACAATTATAAATAACAATATGCCCATAAAATTGCTGAATTATTATCACTAATAGATAGTAATAAATACTCCAAGCAACTAAAGTGGTCATGCTTTGCTGGCAGCTAAATAAAAATGTTCACTGTAGTGTTAAGCCATTTCTCATAAAATTAAATGCATTTGCCATATAACCTGAAAATCCAAGCTGAGATAAATAAAAACTTATTTTATAGAGTATATATGCAAATGTTTGCAGCAGATTTATTCATGATCACTCTGCACTGCAAACAATGTGCTCTCACTGAGGACAACTCAAGCATGATCCATCCCCCACTACACGGCCATGAAAAGGGAAAGAGTGCTGGCTTCTGCAACCACATAGACACACTGTCAAACACATTTTGTTAAGCTAGAAATGCCTGGCCTGAGATGCTTCTAATATATATACATTTCTTCAATCAACAATCTTAAGGTAATCTTTAGGGAAAGAAAATAAGTTCGGGTTTACCAGAGTCGGGACTGAAAGTCATGGTTGACTGGAAGGAAGTACCAGGTATAAACATACAGGTGACAAGAAGGCACCATCCTAATGATGGCTACTATGAAGACATGTTTTTGTTTGATCTTATAAAACTGTGTGCCACAAAGTATAGACTTCACTACACATTAATTAAAGGGGGAAACTCTATGAGATTGTTAAAGGGAACTTGAGTAGAACACAAACATGATGCACTAACTCTATTATAAAAGAAGCACAAGTCCATGAAATGCCTTATATTCATGTGAACGAACTTGCTTCTCTCATTGGAACCAGTGAGAAATTCTGAAACCGCTTTGTGTTCCTGCTGTAGTTGAAGAGATGAATAAATATATTGGTGATAATGAGAGCCAGAATTCTCACTGTGAGGGAAGAAAACTACAAACAAGGAGGAGAGAAGGCAGAAATAATGGTTAGGCTAGAGTAAAGTCCGAGGCACCAGTGTTAAACCTACTTTTTAATGCAAACAAAGCACTGCAGAGATAGATCGGGTGTGTTTGTATGCCTCTGTCAGGAGACATTGGCCATCTCACTGCCTTCCACTGAACAGGTCTGAAAACAATGATCCCACTGTAGGAATGAGGATTCCTACTACCTAGGTCTGCATTTTCAAAATACAACCACACATAATTGGTACCAGAGATCCTTGGATAAGTGGTTGATTCCAGGGTCACCAGGGATGATATGATAATAAACCCTGAGCATCAAGGTATCAGAAAGTACAGATATGCCTCCAAAGCATGGCACTACATAAAAGGGATAGGAAGTCAAACAAACCAAAAAAAAAAAGTACTTTTATAAAAGATTTGTTTTTATGTATATGTATTTGTGTATATTTACATATGCACATATGTGTGCATGTATCCATCCAGGTGAGAAAAAGGAATCAGATTTCCCTGGAGCTTCCCCTGCTCTGATGGAGTAAAGCCCTCCAAAACCATGAGCCAAAATAATGTTTTCTTGTCAGTTGTCTCTGTCAGGTATTGTTGGTCATAGTGACACAAATGTGACACACACACACACCAAAAACATTTTAAAAGTCTCAGAGTTCTGTTGTCATCTTCTGTGATTTCTTCTAATGCTTTTCAGAACCACAGGTGGTTGTGAGTCAAGTGGCAGTGCTAGGACTAAACTCTGGTCCTTTCCAAGAGCAGCAAGGACTGGTCAACTCTGAATCGTCTCCCTAGCACCCCACATAGAACAATTCAGGTAAAAAAAAATAAACACTATTTATATCATATGCATTTTTATAAACTGCCATGTGTCTATATTAATACCAATGGATGACTGGATACATGCATATAGAAGAATCCCTTCTAGTCCTTTTGACAAAAAAATAAGAAAAGGCTACAATTAATAAATACAAAAGTGAAAGGAATCTCCAGATCTACAAACTGATGTCCAAACTATTTGGTATAAGGTTGGAAAGAAGAGAATATTTGCAAATTCTCTAAGTTGTTACTAGAGTTGGGCAATCAATAGTTGTACAATGGAGAATTCTATTAGCTACCAACTTAACTACAGGACAAGACTGACATACATGCCTCGAAGCTAACATAGGGAAGAGTGTAAGGTGGTTCTCGATTCTCAAGCACTTCTGTCAGAGATACGTAACTTCATCTAACCATGAGGAAGTCAGAGGCTTCAGAATACCCAAGAAACAATTCACAGACCTTATGAAGCTTAAATAGAAGGAAGACCAAAATGTGAATGTGTAGAGAGCCGTATTGGATTTGGGACTGGCTGTTTTTGTGACTGTTTACCTCAGAGTGGCTATGTGACTCTGGGCTGTATAGCCACAGATACTCAGCTCTAATATGACTGCCATAAAGTCATGAGATTGTTTGACTAAAGACTTTCCCACGTACTGATGTCACAGGAAGACTCCAAGAACATCCACAGGATGTTCCTGTCCCAATCACAAATAGCTCTAGCCTGAGCAAACAGCAGTTATCTCCGCTAAGATCCTCTCCTTCCTGCTATCGCTGCCATGAATACCCTCTTCCTGTCACTAAGATACTGTAAAAATTCCACTGCACCCTGCTTCCCCCTTTTTGCCCAGCCCATATAATCTGTAAGCACCAAACCCTCAATGAACCCTTGACACCATCTAGACTGACTCTTGTCGTTCTTTGCGAGCTTAGCTTCCTTTCTCTCTCAGCCCCATGACTTTCAGGACGAAGACCTCTTCAGGACCCTGAATAACCAGACCTGCTGGACTGGTCATGGATGCTTCAGTCCTTCTTAGAAGGGAGAACAAAATACTCATGGGAGGAAATACAGGGACAAATAGTGGAGCAGGGACTAAAAAAAGATCATCCAGAGACTGCCTCACCTGGGATTCATACCATATGAAGCCATCAAATCCAGTCACTATTGCTGATGCCAAGAAGTGCTTACTGGCAGAATCCTGATATGGATGCCTCTTCAGAGGCTCTGCTAGAACCACACTGATACAGATGAGGATGCTTGTAGCTAACCATCGGTCTCAGCATAGGGACCCCAATGGAGTAACTAGAGAAAGGACTGAAGGAGCTGAAAAAGTTTGCAACCCCATAAAGAAAAACAATATTAACCAACAAAACCCCAAAAACCTCCCAAAAATTAAAACACCCACCAATGAGCACACATAGAGAGACCCATGGCTCCAGTTGCATATGTAGCAGAGGATGGTATTGGCTGGCATTATTGGGAGGAGAGGCCTTTGGTCCAGTGAAGGCTCATTGTCCCAGTGTAGGGGAATGCCAACATGCTGAGGTGGGAGAGGGTAGTTGGGAGTGGGAGCATCTTCATGGAAGCAAAGGGAGGGGGATGGGACTGGGGAAAAGGGGATAAGATTTGAAATGTAAATACAGAGAATAGCAAATAAAAATGATTTTAAAAAAAGAAAACCAGAGGTGAACTCAAGTACAGAAAACCTCTACCATAATTGATGACTTTCATAGGTATTAGAATATAAAAGAGAAAAGACTGGGGAATGCATCAGATGATATAAAGACTAAGCATCCAGGACAACTAAGGGGAGGGTAGTATTCTAGACAATATCACAAAAGAGGGAGGGGAAAGATGATTGTAAAACTAGAGATAGCCCAAATAAAACTTCTAAATTTCTGTCATACCATTTCATCCAGATTAGTTTCTTATGTTTGAAAATTGTATTTTTGTTCTGAAAAGCATTAAAAGACACCAGGGAAGGCGACAACAGAGCTCTGAGATTTTTGCAACATTTTGGTGTGTGTATGTATCTGTCACTTTTGTGTCACTATGACCAAAAATACCTGGCAGAGACAACTTACAAGAGAAACCTATTTTGACTCATGGTTTTGGAAGACTCCACTCCATCAGAGCAGGGAAGGAAGGCTGAAGACTGTTATTGTGGTGAACTAGGAATCAGGAGCAGGGAGGAAGGTGAAGGAACCGAACCGGATAAGATAAGAGGCTACTGTATCCTAACATCTGTCTTTAGTAACCTACTTTTGCCTCTGAGATTCCAGATTCTAAAGAGTTCATAGATCTCCAGGGTAGGGCCATCAACTAGGGAGGCAGGTTCTCAACTATGAACCTGGGGATGGGGGCATTTCAGAATCAAATCATAATGACAAGTAAAAAAAATTCCTTTAAAATGAATAGTTTTGTTGTTGTTGTTGTTGTTAAATGGGTGACTGACACTGGTCACTGATCTAAAGCAATGATGGGATTCTTAGGAATGGTGGGATTTTAATTATTTTATTGACCAGACTTGGAAAACCCCCACAGTGAGTGAGGACATTCCTCCATTTACTCAAGTTCAGCTCCTGTGGATAAGACATGGATCTACTTTCTCCTTTGATGCTGAGCTTGTGTGCATTTCATTAGCCCATTATCTTTCATGTCCACATCCAGAGTGGGGGTGAGAACCACACTGATTAGCTACTGATCATTTCCTGTGGTAATAATTTTGAGGGGCAGTGAGTGTAAAACTCAGTAGACTTTTGTTCTTCTGGTTTCCAGGTACTTCTATATCTCAACAACATAGCAACAAAGCTAAGCCTTTTTTTTTAACAAGCTTCTCAAGTCTTGCTTTAGTTTATAAAGCATTCTCTTGACATATGACATTTTCTCATTTGAATGACAGATATTTATTCTGTAGTCATGGTTGGTTGTTAACAACTGCACTTTAGGTGAGGTTTTGCCTCCTTGGTGGGCTAATTGATTTGTCTCCTCTTGTTTTTCTGATTTTCAAAGTTGCATGTGAAACTGTCATTTCTATAAAGAAGCAGTTTGTGTTTTAAATGTGAGAGGCCCCGAGATTTTATGTCCCCTTCCTTCCATCTAAAAACAAGACACTCCTCCTCGTAGGTTGCATCTTACTTAAATAGTCTTGCTAAAGCAACAAGAATCTGAAAATATACATTGACTGTCCGGATTATTCTACTCCTTCTCTTTCATCTACAACCACTGGGGGATCATAGACCACAAAAAAATATTGTATGTAGCACTTGGCCAATCATTCTGTTACATCATGAAAAGTAAGAGTCAAATGTGTGCCAGCGTATCCAGGCTCTTGACCACTGTGCCAACATAATATACTTCTGCTCAGTGAGAAGTACCACCCTAGGCAATTAGATCTAGCAGAGTTTATTTGAGAAAAGAACAAGAACAGTTTTCAGAACCAGAGGTCCACAGAGCTTTGTGGTAGGCAGTGTTTATAGACTCTGGAAAGTTATACATACAGAACCAGCCTGATCTGCTATAGCCAGGCATTTTCCTGATTTAAGGGTGGTGTGATGAAGCATTGCAGATAGACATTATCTCCAGGATTAGAAGTCTGTGGCTAATTAAAGTTATCTTCTGTGCCTGGCAGGACCTCTGGTCTACTACTTGTTACAAGAATATATTCCTGGGTGCTGGGGAAATGGCTTACTGGGTCAAATGCTTCCAGTACAAGCATGAAAAAAAATATGTTCAGATCCCCATAATCACTCAAGAAGTTAGACATAGTGGAACATGCCTGTAATCCAAACACAGGGCAGGTAGAAGCCAGAGTTCCCCAAAGCTTTCTGCCCAGATAGCCCAGTCAAATCAGAGATCTCCAAAGAAACTAGATAAAAAAACTAAAGTGGCGAGAGGTAGAGAAAGAGACACAGCTGTCCTCTACTGACTCTACTATCTTATGATCAGTGTCCTGGGAACCTACACCCGGGTCTCTCCTCCGAAATGGGACTCTTTCTGGATTAACTCAATGCATGTTGTTTTCTTTTCCAGTGACACCTACTCATTTATTTAATTGGGAAAGGGGCTGCATGTCACAATAAGGATGTGAAGATCAAAAGATACCTGTTAGAATCTTCCCTGTTTCCACCATGTGGGTCCCAGAGATCAAGCCCAGGTCTTCAGGATTGGCCACAAGTGTACTTACCCACTGAGCCATCTCACCAGCTTCGTACTATGGCTTTTAAGTAACATCAAAATGCCAATCCCTAAATTCCTTTTTCTATCTTGTCCCCCACACTATGTATGCTTCAAATGTCTGTACATATTGTCCATCAACTGTCTTATGCCTCCAGGACTCGTCTTGGCAATTCTTGCTTCTTAAAGACAAAATGAGCTCTTTATATTATTTATACAAAGCCAATTCTTCCCATGACTTTTGTCCACCCCAATAAATGGTACTATCATCCAGTCAGTGATCCAAGCCAAAAAGATTTAGGAAACATCATTGACCTATAAATCTTTTTCTCAGCCTCCACATCCTTTTGGCAAAAAAGTCTCATGCATGCTACCTTTAAAATACACCATCAATTTGTCTGTGGTTGGCTGACTTCTCCTCAAAGATTTCCATTTCCAAATCTCCAGAGCCTGAAATGTTCTGTTGGATGGAAAAGAGACTTTGCCACTGTGATTAATTTAACGAATGATTGTTTGGTTGAGGATCTCACCAGGGATAATTTGGGTGAGGCCCAGGCATGTACAAAATTACTCAGAAGAGGGAGACAGAAGAACCAGAGATAGCTATGCCAGACAGAAAGAATAGAGGAGAGCGAAGACAGAAAAGCTGCATACTGAGAACTGTGAGCCAAGGTATTCAGTTGGCCTCTAGAAACTGAAAAATACAAGGAAATGAATTCTTCACTTTGTCTCCAGGAGGGGTGCAGTTTCTGAGGTCAGACTATCAGTTGTTTAATTCCACTTTGGGCAGCTGCTGTAGACAGGCCATTCAAACAACCTGTGTCTCTGTTATCTCACCAGCAAACAAGGAAGTCATGCAGAACTGGACCAGAAAAGAAAATCCTCCCAGCACATAATAATCAAAGCACAAAATCTATAGAACAAAGAAAGTATTTTAACAATGGCCAGGTAACATACAAAGGCAGACCTATCAGAATCACACTGAAATTTTCAACAGAAACTATGAAAGCTAGAGGGGCCTAGATAGATATTCTGCAACCTCAAAAAAAAAAAAAAAAAAAAATTCACAGGAGCTAACCTAGGCTAACATACCAGCAAAACTCTCAATCACCATACAGGGAGAGAACAAGATATTTCAATACTATAGATTCATAATAAATGTTTGCTAAATGAACAGATAAAAAATTGGTTAGCATATGTTCCAGTTTTGTTTCTGTTGCTTTAACAAAAGATCTTGGGAAGAGGCAATTTCAGGAAGAAGGAGTTTATTTGACTTTCATGTCCAAATTAGCCAGTTATTGCCAAGACAACAAGACAAGAATTTAAAGAATTTAAAGTCAAGAGCAAGTAGAAAAATTACATGAATCTTTACTTGTTGCCTCTCAGCTAAATTTATCCATTCTTATACAATTCAGGATCCTTTGCCTAGGGAATGGTTCTACCCACAGTGGGATACTCTCTAGATACATCCACATTTGTAGATTACATCACTGATAATTACAACTAACCATTGGTGGATTTTGTTGTATTGTTTTTTTTCTGTTAATTAATTAATTTATTTATTCACTTTACAACCCAATTGCAGCTTCCCTCTCCCAATCATTCATGGCAAGGCCTCTTTTCTCATACCTCCTCCCCTTTACCACTGAGAAGGAGGACTCCACTGGGTTTCAACACATCCTGGCACCTCAAGTCACTGCAGGACTAGATATATCCTCTTCCACTCAGGCCAGATAAGACAGCCCAGTCAGAGGATCAGGAATCATAGGCAAGCAACAGATTCAGGGTAAGCTGCTGCCCCAGTTGTTAGAAAACCCACATAAAGACCAAGCTGCACTTCTCCTACAGATGTGCAGGGGGCCTAGACTCAGTGCTTGTACACTATTTGGTTGGTGGTTCCATCTCTGGGAGCCCCAATGATCCAGGTTAGTGGATTCTGTTGTCTTCTGGTGGAGTCTCTATTCCTTCTGGGTTCCTAACCCTTTCCCCCAACTCTTTCATAAGAATTCCTGAGCTCTGTTTATTGTTTGGCTGTGGGTCTCTGCATCTGTTTCAGTTGGCTGCTGGGTGGAGCTCTAAAAGAACAGTTATGCTAGGACCCTGTCTACAAGCACAGGAGACTATCATTAATACTATCAGGGATTGGTTCTTGCCCATTATGTAGGTGTCAGGTTGGGCTGTCATTGGTTGGCCTCACTCAACCTGAGAAAGATACAACACTCTTCCCTTGGGCCCTTTTTGGTATTTAGCTTTGGAGGCCTGTGAATTGCAGAGTGTGTATCCTGTACTTTATAGCTAATATCTACTTGTAAGTGAGTATACACCAAGCATGACCTTTTGGGTCTGGGTCACCTCATTAGGGATATTTTCTAGTTCCATTACTTGTGAGCAAATTTCATGATGTCTTTGTTTTTAATAGCTGAATAGTATTCCATTGTGTAAATAAACTACATTTTCCTTATCAACCTTTGGTTGTGGATCATCTGGGTTGTTTCTAGTTTTTAGCTGTTATGAATAAAGCTGCTATGAATATAGTGGAGCAAGTGTCCTTGTTGTATGGTAGAATATCGTTTGAGTATGCCTAGAAGTGATATACCTGGGTCTTAAGGTAGAACTATTCCCAGTTTTCTGAGAAACAGTCAAATTGATTTCTAGAGTGGTTATACAAGTTTGTACTCCCACCAGCAATGGAGGAGTGTTCCCCTTGTTCTGCATCATCACCAGAATGTGCTGCCACTTGAGTTTTCGACATTAGCCGTCCTGATGAGGGTAAAGTCAGCGAGCAATACACACCTCACCCATGCTGGCTATGCCCTTGGTGGACCCTACTGGTCTTGTTTTGGTTTTGTTTGGAGGAGTTTGAGAAATTTTTTTCTGTATAGCATTGGCTAGATTTCAACATTCAATCTCCTGCTTCAGCGTGCTGTCATGTGACACCATACCTGACTTGTTGACACATAGAATTGATTCACTAAGTTATCACACTGATGAACCCCATGAATATTATAAGTTAGGTCAGTACAGATTCTAGTCTTCCTCTCAGAGACAGGCTCTACCTAAAGGCAAATGATATTTTCTGTGATGATAATTTCTCACATTTATTTTTACCTCTTTAGTAAATTTTTTCTGGGATACTGTCTACAAAATTACCAAAAAGTATGCTTAGGCAATGTCCATAAAGGTATTATATTTAACCTCTAAGACCCATCAATTATAATTTTAATTCAGGTTTCTCTTATTTTTGTATAAATTTTTATACACTGTGATCTCTGCTGTCTGCATTAAGTACTCACCTTAGGGCTTTTCACTTTAGAGTTAAAATTGAAAATTCATAGAAAATACAAAGAGAACTGAGATCCTATGGGAATGGGGATAGAACCGCACATTCCATTAGCTCAAAAAGTCTTCACGAGGACTGGACGAGGTTGGTCAAGATGTATAGCTAAGAGAGCTTAGTTCTGGGCTTCTTTTGAACTGAAGGTGACAAGAAGTGGTGGCTACCTATCCTGAACCACAAAAGAAGAGACTTTACTATGAAGGAAGGATAAAGGTTCAAGATGATGGCCATACTATGTATTCTCATATGGTTATCACGGAGGGTAGTCATGGTTTGGAATTTTACATTGTATCCTATACCTCTGTATGATCACTATGTATAATTTTTGATAAAGAATAGGGAGAATTGAGACCCAGCAGCAAAGGAAAAATGATCTTTCCTGGCCTACAGATGCCCCTGTAAACTCCTGGTGGACTGTTGAACACATCGGTTGGTGCAAAGAGGTAAGATGGGCTTTCATACTTACTCTCCCCCTGCCTGCTCCCAGAATGAGGCCAGATGTGAAGCTATACCTAGCCTGTACCTCTCTAAAGACTTGTCAACATCTTCTCTTAATATGAGGCATCTTGAGGGTAAAGTGTATCTTCATGTTGATGGAACTTTCAGGGGGTTTCACTGGGGCTCTACCTGGCTACTTTGTAGGACAGTTTGGATAAAAGTTCTCAGTAACAATTCTATGGTTGTTTTGAAAAAATGTGACATAGCAGGGCACTGGCATTTGGGTTTAGTTGGAAAAAAATGAACTTCTTGGGAGTGCTTGTGAAGTTCACAATATTTCTTCCTAGGGACTCCAGTGTGTAACCCTGGGGTGGCCTCCCCCACGTTATGAGTATCTCCATACGTATCAACAGAGAGTCAGAGAGTGCCTGCTGTTACTCAGAAGAAAAGATGGTATATCTGATAATATCCAAGAACAAAGACCCCAGTTACTTCATCACCCTTGCCTAAGGGTCTGGAATTAATTGTGTTTTTTTATACCCCTCTAATTTTACAAAATCATACTTTTCTGTGGCAGCTCACTAGCTTAACACCTCATCTGAGATAAGTCCTTGCCAACAGAAATAACATTTAGAAAACACTGTCAGACCCGCTGATGGTGGGTCTTCCCCATCCCCAGGGCACATACGGCACACACACACACACACACACACACACACACACACACATGCACAAGCACATTCGCCCACACACACATGCACACATCCACATCCACATGGTTCACTATGACCTTAAGAAAGTAGACTCAGCCTCGGCAAACACAAAAGCACTAGAATGACCCCAGATGTTTGTCTCTGCAAAAGGAGCAACTGCATATCAACTTCAGCATCTATCAAGGGGGTTTAAACTGTAGAAAGGAAGAATTAGCTCCAGAATATTTACTACACACACACTTACCATGTGCACACTGGGTAAAAGACTGCATTCCCCATCCACAAATGTCTCCTTCATCTACAGTCTTGCTTTGCATGGTTTCTGTTATCCACAGTCAACCAGAATATGAAGGCAATAGATTTGAAAAGCCTAAAGCTTTCAGAAAAAAAAAAAACTGTACCTTTTTAAATTGCACCATAATTTATTGTGCAGTGGTACATAAGCTCTGTTCCACCAAGGACATGAATCATCCCTTTCTCCAGAGTATCTCTGTTGCATAAGCAGCATCTCCATTAGTCACCTAGAAGCTACTTTGGTTGTAAAGCCAACTACAGTGCAGACATACTCAAATGACCCTTCTACAGTCATATGCTTATGCTTAACACACGAATATTGCATCATTAAACAGCATCCTCCAAAAATGGGGTAAAGACCGAACAATAAAAAATTGACATAGAGATGGATAAAGGGAAGAAAGAGAGGGCACACCTACAGGACCCCTCCAGCCCATTACTATAATGTCCTATGTCATGTTGGTTTTTATTGACTTACTATGCCCAACTTACTTCCAAGTTTGAGGAACAAAGAAAAAATAAAGAGGTTGTGAGTTTTAATGAAGTAGAACACCAAGTCCAAAGGTTCTAAGCCACATAACTGGCAATGTGATGTTCAAGTACTGGGGGGACACAGGTTTTTGATACCCATTTTTGTAGCAAATCCTGCTCTAATAAATTTTTAATAAGAAAATTTAATACACAAAGATTCACACTGGATCAGTGGTAAATAATGCCTCCTGGAGACCTAGAAAAGGGACAGCAGAACAGAGGGAGCCAAATCTAAGTCACTTTTGTCACCAGCTTGCTTTTCTAAGCCATGAGGCGGCACATCCCTGTCTTGAGCATGACCTAGTATGCCTGCGTGAACCGTATGTGAGTGTGTGCCCATTGTGGGTGTGAGATTGAGAACAAAGCAAAATGAGAGTGTGTTTACTTTTAGGCTCAGATTCCATCTGCAGATACAATTATGTGTTTAACATCCTCACACCATATTATGTTCTGTCCTATGATTTATTAGCAAAAGCATGCTTTATAAACTTCACTTTCCCAAGCAGTGGTCATTCCTTGACAGGTTTCATTACTGAGCAATGGCACAGACATCTGTTATACTCTCAGACAATAAAATATTACCCAGCTCAAATACCTTCATGGAATATTAAACAAAATGAAGGCTTTTCCTTTTCTGTGTTTACCATATTATATTAGAAGTGAAGACGTGGTGCTGTTTTCTTTCCTGATAGACGAGACATTGGAAAAAATGAGTTTCATTTGCTCCTTCCTCCAACTGGCTTTACTTAGCAATGCCCAAGGTCTCCAAGAGTTGATAGGATGTCATCTCAAGCATTCATCTTCTCAAGAATCTTGAATGTACCTTTCTTTCACATGGCCAAGAGGCAGAAACATCAAAAAAAAAAAAAAAAAAAAAAAAAAAAAAAAAAAAAAAAAAAAAGATCTCCTACAGACATGTTCCTTGTTCTAATCCCAGAGTTAGTTATTTTGAGGTATTAATTGAAGGATCAAAGAATCCATCTTCACAGAAGCTGGTTGCAGACCAACTTACAGACATGTTTTGTGTAGTTAGCACCCTCCACACTGGATCTTTTTATATGTATATAAAGACTGAGCCTAGTTTCATTTCTGTTGCTGTGATAGACTTCCCTGATAAGAAGCAGCTTAGGGGAGAGAGGGCTTAACTTACAATTAATTCCAGGTTCCAGTCAGTCCATCACTGTGGGGAAATCGAGGCAAGAGAGTGAAGCAGCCTGTCACACCATATCCAAAAACAGACAGAAAATAAATGAATTCACGCTTAGAAATCATCTCTCTTTCCTTACTCTTATAGAGTCCAGGGCCCTAATCCATGGGACAGTACTGCCCATACAAAACAGGTTAGGTGTGCCCAGCTCAATTTTAAAATATTTCAAAATATGTTTAAATATTTAATATGTATATTAATTTATATATTTCCAATCAATTTATTTAATACATGTATTTAATTTTATATCATAAGAGATTTATAATTCTATATTGTATATTATGTTATAAATGCATTTATACTAATAAATATATTTTATATTTAATAAATATATTGTAAATACAATTAAAATATATTAAAAGTATTTTTATATATCTCTCACAGGTGTTTGCACAGGCCAATCTGATCCAGACAAGTCTCTCACTGAGAATCTCTTTTCAGGTGAGTCCTGATTGTATCATGTTGACAACACTAACCATCACAAGACTGTCTGAAGTTTTCCCTCTAATATTAAAAACCATTGTCTGTAATAAGTGAGAAATGGCACAGTCCTGGGACTGGTCGTACACATCCATAAAAACAGGGATGCCTGCATTCATTACAGAAGGGTGTCTGGATGCCATTGGCTTTGTCTGCTAAGCAGATAATTACAGAAAATAACAAACTGGCTATGACCTCCACCCTCTGTATTACACATGAAGGGGTTTCTTGGGGATCTGCTTAAGGCTCAGTTGAGTTCCCATTGTATCTCACAGATAACCAGCATTAAATTGATAGGGACTCGGGTAAACACCAAAAATCCTAGAGGTGGCAACTCTGTACTTGTTTGGACAGGGTCATGGGAAGAAAGTAGCCTAATCTTTCTAAGTGACACCTCCTGGTTCTACAGCCATCTCTGTTAGTACATTATTTCAACTCAAATCTCTAAGCTAATTCATTATGCTATGATAATTTTTGCTAACCTTTATCAAGGAAGAAAGGATGTGTTCAATTTATTTTAAAGGGGAGGGATAGAGCAAAATTATTTATGAATCCTTTCACAAATAATTCAGCTCCCAAGTGGCCTAACACAGGGGATTAATGCTTTGGTGTCACTGGTCTTCTGTCACTAAAATCGATTTTTTAAAATTCTGATGTATTGATTTATTTAGTGATTTTCTGTTTTATTAATTACTTTTATTTTTACAATCCAGTCATTGCCCACCTCTCAGTCTGCCTCCCACAGTTCTTCATCCCATCCCTCCTCCCCAGTCTCCAAGAGGATCCCCTCCACCTGCCAGACCTCCCCACTCCCTGGGGCATCATCTCTTGAGGGTTAGACACATCATCTCTCAATGAGGCCAGACCAGGTAGTCTTCAGCTGTATATGCGGTGGGGACCTCAGACCAGATCGTTGTATGTATGCCTGGTTGGTGGCTTAGTGTCTGAGAGCTCCCAGGGGTCCAGTTGAGTTGAGACTTCTGGTCTTCCTAAGGGGTTGCCCCTCCTCTTCAGCTCCTTCCAGCCTTTCCCTGATTCAACCATAGGGGTCCCCAACTTCAATCCAATGATTAGGTAGAGATGAAGTCATCTGAGACCTTAACAAAAAAAAACAGCTGGGGGGGGCTGTTGCGCATGATTGTAAAATGCACTCGCAGGTCCTGTGGGACGGTGACAATGACAGAAGCGTTACCAGTGCCATGACTGTGTCCATGTGTAAAAGGCTTGTGGATCAGGTTTGAAATCTTTCCCACCTGCGATGGAAATTTGCAGTGCCTCTGCTGGGCTCCAGTGTAATAACGACATCACCATGTACAGAGCTTCGGTTCGGGGTTTTGTCAGTCAGGGAGGATGAGGATGCAGTTTTCTCATTGTAAATTCTCTGATAAAGCTGCTTCTCTCCCAGCAGCTCTCTCAGAGAAAAAAGACAGGATCCCGTAACAACGCCTCCTCATGGGAATTTCCTAGTCCCCGTTTCACGACAGACAGACACTCTCTAGCACCTCACCTCCCACCTTGTCCAGACACAAAGCCTTGTAACTCAATTCTGTGCCCACTTCACCTAAATGTCCAAAACAGGGGTGGGGGGTAATGGGGGATGGGGGATGGAGGAGGGGTGTGTCTAAAACTATTCAGCAATCCCAGACAGTAGCGGACTCAGTGTCTAGTCAGCTTATGGCTCTCGTTTTCCATGTCAGTTTGGCCCATGATAACTCTAAGGTGCTGGTCACAGCAGAGACAATGCTGATGGTGATATTTTACGCAGCTTTTTAAAGTATTATTCGGTAGGAGGCGGTCTTATCTGGCACACTGCCAAAAGAAAATAGACTTCTATTTTCTGATATGTAAAGGTAGCTCCATGCTGTGCTTATCCCTTTACTCTACCACTTGGCGTGTGTTAGAGGACCACAGGCCTGCCCCACGGTTTAAGATGTAAAGATACCCAGAGGCAAAAAGACACAGCCCCTGCCAGTAAAGTTCACAAGCCAGCTGCATCACAAATATAATCAAAATGAAAAGTCATGATGTAATCACAGGGGGATGCCTGGGGCTGTGCACAGCAGTGGGCTAGAAATAGCTGCCAGCAAGAATTTCACAGTAAATTATGGGAAGGGAGCAAGCAGAGTTTTAACTGTTTGTTGGAGGCAGGAGTTGGAACGGGGCGTGGGGGGGGGGGGGCGTTGATGCTGGAGCACAGAATAAAGAGCTAAAAAAGAATGCAGGGGAAACAAGAGCCGACTTCTAATGAGACATCTCGATTCTAGCGATTTTTATAAAAGATAGTCAATAGGTCCACAAAGATAGAAATTAAATATCTACCCTGTCTTCCTGGCTCAGACGTTTCGCCTTAACATAAACCAATGAGACTTTTTAATTTCAGATATTTCTTGAAGTCTATTGCATTTAAATACAAATATATACTAAAATATTCAAAATAAGATGGATTTTTAAGAGCTTGAAAGTATCTAAGCTTGAAAGTATCCAGCCAATTACAAATCGTTCACAGACAGAGAGAGCACCATAGTTCTAATGAAAATGAATCTGGTGGAACATTCCCCAGAGTTAACAAGCACCTTAGTCAGGAGAAATATGAGGCATTTCCTTCATCTCCTGCCTCAATATGGCCTTCAACCAAATTGCATAAAGAATTCAATCTCCGGGGACCCATTTTTCAGGTTGTACTCCTTTCCCAGAACAGCCATTCCTCAATCTCAGGGCAGGATGCCCACATTTAGCTAGGCATGGGGGCTCACCCCTTTAATCCCAGCACTTAAGAGGCAGAAGCAGGTGGATCTCTATGAGTTCAAGGCCAGTCTGGTCTACAAAGTGACTAATTTGTAATCTATAGGACTACTTAGAAAGACCCTGTCTCAAAAATCGATTAACACAAAACTTTGCTTCAACCCTGCCCTGAGACTCAGTATTTCCTGTTTGTCTTAGTAGATTCTCTAACATGGTTTAACAAAATAGCTGAGAATTGATAATTTGTATTTAAAAACCACAAGTTTGTTTAACTAATGGTTCAGGAGCCTGGAAATACCAAGAGCATTGGGTAAGGTGCCTGATATTCCTCTCAAGCCCTCACCTGGAGACAGCATCAGTACATGAAGTTGGAGATTCAGTTGGAGCACAGATGTCAGGCATGACATCCAAGCCATGTGTTTCTTTGGTAACCCATAAGCCTGCTCTTGATCATTCCATTTGATATTGGTCCTACAGCGGAGGAGCATCTGGATTCAAATGCAATTTGCCTGAGGCTTTAGGTAAAAAGTTTTTTCTGATTCATATAATATCTTCTGTGGCTGTGGATGAGCATAAAATGTTTCTGAGTTTTATTAAGACCCATGTTCCTTCTTTAAATGTGTTCTTAGCATGTTCTATAACTCCATGGTGTTCCATTAAGAAAATCATCTTGTCCTTGGCGCTAGTCCTGGCTGTTAGCTTGGTATTCTGCTCACTGTTGTACTCATTGTGGTTGGGGTACAAATGTACTGTGGAATGGCAAGCTGTGGTATAAAAATAGAAATCTCCATTGAGACAAATGCCTTGTATGCAAATTTATGCAAATACTTATCCCTTTATGTAAAGTTTATGCAAATTGATATCCATTTTATGTAATTCTCTCCTTTTCCTCTTCAAAGAAAAATATACTCAAGTTAAAGTTGCTATGGATGCAATTATTTCTTTTCCTATAGATTCTGCCAATAACTCTATAATATGAAATTTATCAGAATTTGTTTCTTTTTTTTTCTTTTTCTCTTTTTTTCAATTTTATTGGGTATTCTTTGTATTTACATTTCAAAAGTTATACCTTTCTCCCAACTCCTCTCCCTCCTCCCCCCAACTTGCTTCCATGAAGGTGCTTCCTCACCCAATCACCCTTTCCACCTCAGTGTCTTGGCTGGCTGATGATGTTGTTTTTCCCATAAGGTTGCAAACCTTTTTCAGTCCTTTCTCTAGCTTTTTCACTTGGGTCTAGTGTTCAGTCTGATGTTTAGCTGCAAGTATCCTCATCTATGTTTATATGACTATGGGAGAGCCTCTGAGAAGAAATCCATATTTGGTTCCTGCCAATAAACTCTACTTGGCATCAGCAATAGTGCTTGGGTTTGTTGTCTGCATATTGGGCAGTTCTCTAGGTGAGGCTGTCTCTGTAGATCTTTTCATCACTCCCTGGTTCTCTGTTTGACCTTGTATTTCCTCCACTGTCTTGTTCTCTCTTCTAAGAAGGACTGTGGCATACACATTCTGGTATTCCTTCTTTTTGAGCTTCATAAGTTCTTTTTTGTTAACAACTTTATTTTAAAAACCAAAGATAAATGAACAAATTTTAAGCATTTTTGCCTAAAAGTATACAAATACATTTTTGTCAGTGCTTGGCTTTTTTTTCCCCAAAGGTTTGATAGTGTGGATTAAGGTCTTACTAGTTACAATGAGCATAAAGTACATGTAAAACAGGATGTAACCCGGAATTAGTCAAAGTTTTCTTGGTGTATAAGGATTGAGCATAATGGTTTTTTCTTTTCTTTTCTTTTTCTTGAACTTCACACCATCTGTGAGTTGCTTCTGGGGTGTTTAGAGCTTTCTGGGGTTAGTATCCCATTATCAGTGACTGCATATTATGTTTGTTTTTTTGTGACTGGGTTATCTCACTCAGGATGATATTCTCTAGATGCAACCATTTTCTTCAGAATTTCGATAAGTTATTGTTTCTAATAGCTGAATAGTACTCCATTGTGTAAATGTACCACAATTTTTGTATCTATTCATCTACTGAGGGACATCTGGGTTCTTTCCAGCTTCTAGTTATTATAAATAGAGCTGCTATGAACATTGTGGTGCATGTGTCTTTGTTTTATATTGGAGTGTTTATGAGGTATATGCCCAGAAGTGGAATAGCTGGATCTCAGGTAGTACTGTGTCCAATTTTCCTAGGAATAGCCAGACTGATTTCCTGAGTGGTTGTATCAGTTTACAACCCCACTAACAGTGGAGAAGTGTTCCTCTTTCTCCACATCCTCGCCAGCATCTGCTGTCATCTGAGATTTGGATCTTGGCCAATCTGACTGATGTGAGGTAGAATCTCAGGGTTGTTTTTATTTGCATTTCCCTGATGGCTAAGGATGTGGAGCACTTCCTTAGATGTTTCTCAGCCATTCGATATTCCTCAACTTGAGAACTTTTTCTTTAGCTCTGTAGCCCATTTTTAATAGGGTTGTTTGATTCTCTGGTGTCTAGATTTTTGAGTTCTTTGTATACCTTGGATATTAGGTCTCTATCTGATGTGGGTTGGTAAAGATCTTTTCCCACTCTGTTGGATGCAGTTTTGTTTTCTTAGCCTTACAGAAACTTTGCAATCTCATTAAGTCCCATTTGTCAATCTTTGACCTTAGAGCACGAGCCATTGGTGTTTTGTTCAGGAAATTTTCTCCCATGCCTATGTGTTCTAAAGTTTTCCCTACTTTCTCATCTAATAGTATCAGTATACCTGGTTTAATGTGGAGATCTTTGATCCACTTACACTTGAGTTTTGTACAAGGAGATAAGAACGGGTCTATTTTCATTCTTCTGCATCCTGATTGCCAGTTGGACCAACACCATTTGTTGAATAGGCTGTCCTTTTTCCATTGAATGTTTACAGCTCCTTTGTCAAAAATCAGGTGACCATATATGCGAGGGCTCATTTCTGGATCTTCTATTCTATTCCATTGATCCATCCACATGCCTATTTCTGTACCAGTACCATGCAGTTTTTAGCACAATTGCCTTGTAATATAGCTTGAGGTCAGGGATAGTGATTCCCACAGATGTTTTCTTGTTGTTGAGGATGGATTTCGCTATTCTAAGTCTTTTGTTATTCCAGATGGAATTGCACATTGCTCTTTTCAACTCAATGAAGAATTGGGTTGGAATTTTGATGGGGATTGCATTGAATCTGTAGATTGGCAGAACAGGTGCTCAGACCATCCACCACCAGGAACAGTGGAGACCCAGAAACACAAGCCTGGTGAGAGGGTGTTCCGACTAGCCAGGGGGCAGAGAGATCTCTGCTGAGCATGCGTCAAAAGTGTGCCCCTGCCCTGCTTGATCTGGGGACCAGGAACCCAGAATTGGGCCCTCTGTTCCTAGGCAGTGGCTTTTGGGTACAGAACAGGTGCTCAGACCATCTCCCACCAGAATTTGTTTCAACATGATAAAAATTTCACCTTTTTATCTTCTATCAATGTAAACACCAAATTATTTTGCTTGCAAATTGTGTAAATGGATGCACATTGTAAGATTCTCAACTTTGCAGGTATCTGTTAAGGCCATGAAAGACCAGCATTTGATACTTGTGATTTTAGATACCTCCTCATAGGCAGTATGAACTGTATGTCATATAATCTTAAGCTCCAAAAGCAATGCCTTCCCCTGAGCAAATCTGTACTACACGGAAAGTGATGAAAACCATAAAGGTCACTCTCAGCTACTGCAACATTTTATGTTACTCTGACATTTTTCAGTTGTTTTATTTACATGTGTGTGCATGTGTATGTATCTGTGTGCATGTGCATGTTTGTATGTGTATGTGCATGAGTATGAGTGTGTATTTGTATGTGTGTGTGCATATGTATGTGTGTGTTTGTATGTGTGAGTGCACATGTATGTGTTTGTATGTATGTGTGTATGTATGTATGCAGATGACAGTACAGCATGGTACACATATGGAGGTCAGAAAACAACCATCAGAAGTTGGTTTTCCCTTTCTACCTTGTCTTTGAGATAGGGTCTGTCTTACTCTTTCTATCCTTCATATTCTATGCTAATAGGCTACTAGATTCTGGCTGATTTTCCTGTCTCCACCTCCATGTCAGCATAGAAGTGCTGGAATCACAGATGAAATGACACAGGAAGATGCTTATTTAATACAAATTCCCAAGACACCCCCTGGGGGGGCAACCATGCTTGCTCAGCAAGTGCTTGTTTGTATGTGTGTATGTATGTATGTGTGTATGTGTGTTTGTATGTGTGCATGTGTGTATATGTGTGTGTTTGTATGTGTGTATGGGCATGTGTATGTGTGTGTACATGTGTGTGTTTGTATAGATGTGTGGGTATGTGTGTGTATATGTATGTGTATACGTGTGTTTTTGTGTGTGTATGTGTATGTGTGTGTATGTGTGTGGGGATATAAGTATGTGTGTGTTTGTCCTTTCATTTATATCTTGACCAACTCCTGAAGCTTTCTTAATTAGTGAAATGAATAGCAGGATCAAAGAACCAGTATTTAGAATGACTAATTTCACATTTGGACCCTAATGAGTGAAATTAAAAAATATGCAAGAGTGGGGGATTGGGTGGAATAATTTATAAAATTAAAGGTGTTTAAGACACTAGACTGGAAATTGCATGAAGTAATTTGGACTCAACCCTAACTCTTAGATGAATCGCTCATAAGACCTAGCCAACTCCATATTAGACCTAGGGGACTGTGGTGAGAATATTGTTTTAATGGGCAAAATCATGACTCTCTGTGGTATAAAATGAAATATATGGAACATTTTATTTGAGTAATTAATTAATGAGGAAACCAGAAAGGAGCTATAACTGTTCAACAGAGATTTCAAAGGCGAGACAAAGGCATGACAGTTGCTCTGAGATTCATTTCTTTGTTAAGGACAATACTGGTTCTGTGGACAAAGGAAATCTGTTCACACTGGAAAATATCTATTTACATGGGTGGAGAAAAAAGATTTGCATGCCTCACTCAATGGCTTCATGGCTAAGTCATAGATCTGCATAGACAAAATTATAAAATATCTAAGACAATGAATGGCATAATGTCCCCCAAAATCTAATAGTCAGACAAGGCGTCTCCTAACCAGTGCATGGCATCCTCCTGGAAATACCTGTTTTGGTCATGGAATACTCTTTTTCAGCTTATCACCAACTATTCCAGCTTGCTTTCTCTTGCTTTGATAAAGCAGCTGAACCAAAGGCAACCTAAAGAAGAAAGGACTGTTTGGCTTACAATTCCAGGTTAAAGTGTAGCTTTCTCCTCTCTTGTACCTTTCTGGAATCCCCTGGCTAAGGAATGGGCAGGGTCTTCCTAGGTCAATTAACAATGAGAAAAATCACCCACAGACATGGCCATAAGCCACACTGAGATAGATAAGTGTGCATCCAGGACTCTCCTTCCAAGTGAGTCCAGGCTCTATCTAGTTGATAGTTAAAACTAACCAGCATGCCTCCAGTGGCATTCTGATTCCAGTTAAAGAGATAACAGTCCTGTTCTAGAACACAGATAAAACCCTGTTGTTTAACATTTGTTATAGGATGTTGGCAAGAGAAATGAAAGGGGCCATGTCCATGTTTTACCATAGAGACAGAGAGGCCATATTTCTTCAGCCATTGTAAAGGTCACTGTGGATCATTCTACCACAGGAGACAGACAGACAGGCAGGCAGGCAAGCAGAGAGACAGAGAGACAGACAAGAGAAAAGCATAACAAAATCATTGAGTTAAACTTTTTGCATTACACATGACCTTAGAAAGAAGACATAATTGTGATCCCTATTTTTATACTCTGGCTCAATGGAGAAGGGACAAAAATGTGACCACAGAGATATGTGATGTGATGTGCTATGATGTGATGGGGTGTGATGGGGTGGGGTGGGGTGGGCTGCCTGCAGAGGATTCCCTTGGCTTTCCTATGCACTATAAAGCAGGAATCTCCTGGAATAAGGATGTTCATAACACAAAGGGATACCCTGGCCTTTCTAGGATTTATGGCTTGCTTTGGGGAATGGGACTTCTAGCATCTTCCACTCAACTTGGAGAACAATGCTTCTTGTTTTTATTGGAGACAGTGGTGAGAGAGTGAGAGGCAGACAGAAGTCCAGAGAGACTTCTGAATCCTTCCAACATCTCTTAGCTCACAGTACTTAGCATGCCAAGCACCACACTGTGGGCTCTCTTCCGCCAAGACCCAACATAGCTTAAATGATACACAGCACTCTTTAATTTTTGCATAAGAATATAATTGAAATTTTCTTTGATGTCACTTCCAGATCCTTGATTTTACTATAATGTTGAAGATTGTGATAAAATGGAAGTCCTCATCAAATATAAACATTTGGAGTCTTTAGCTTTTTCTGAAACTAAGAGTACTTGCATACCTAAAACAACAAGTGAATTTGCAGCAGAAAGACAGCAGCAGCATGGCTGAGCTCTGCCCTGCCTTGGGAGAGGATTATTTACCTGCTTTATGGAAAGTCAGAAGAAGCATTTGTAAAAGGCAACTGCCCAAGAGGAGAGTTTAGCACTGCTGACCAAGGTGGGTGTTCGTTCATACACTGATCCTAGAAGTACTGTGGTGTGACCAACTCAGCTTATAGGCAATGAACCAAACTTACAATTAATTTCTCTTTCTTACTTGTTCCTACCCTTTCCCCTTCTCCAACCTCGGACCTCTCTGTCCTTTTATGCTGTGTCCCACGGGATCACAGTAGGAAAAAGAAGGGGGCAGGTGTGAAAAATCAAGTTATAAGTGAAATTTTAGGCTCATCTTGAGCAAGGATATCTTTGGACTCTAAGACACCTCAGCAGTAAGTACAACAAAGTATAAACACAGATGATGGCAAACAACCTAAAGTAGGCATATCCATCTTGCTTGGAGAATTAAAATTTCCACATATCTCCAAGTGAACTCTTTCTTGAAAGCTGTTCTACAAAGGGAGGCAAAACAAAGGCTACAACATGTGGTATATCTCTTTGAATAATTACATTTTTACATGTAATTCTTTACACTTCACCTTCTTAAATAAAGTATTGCTTCCCATAAGCATGGAGTAGGCAAATGAGAGCTTGCACATGAATTAGGTGAATTAACATGCAGTGCTTATGGCCTTCTAGAGTCCATGACTGTGCAAAGAGAAAAGTACATGAGCTTCAGGTCAGACCCGGTTGTACAATCAGCTTTTGTTTTTGAAAGAGGAAAAGACAGAGACAGAGACAAAAGAGACAGAGAGACATTGCTGTGTACAATAACATATCCTGCACATCAGTAACAGAACTTCGTACTTCTGGATGGAAGAAGGAAATTTAACTTCAGACTCTCCTAAAAGGACACTTTCACAGAACCCTCTAGGTCTAAAGTCTTTCTGTGACCAAAACAGATTTTATTTTTAAAAAAGCTTTGAAACAGCTAATGTGGCCAACAATATTTATGAATGATCACATTACAAAAGGCTCCCTATTATGGTGACAGAATGAGGTTATCACACCTTACCAAATGCCTACAATTTCTGTTTACCCATCAAAAAAACGTGCTATTCCTTGGGGACAGACAAGTCAGCTAATGCAGTGTCATTTTACAGAAACTGGATAGCAAGTCAGCAATCATCTGAGTGACCTTGAGGAGGGTGGCAGCAGGCTGAGTGGGTGAAAGGTAGACCAGAAGTCAGGAATGTGGCAGACACTTGGGTTTGTTTCCTGAGCCTGATTGTTCTTCCTTCTCCCTTGTCCTGCAGACAGAGGCTAGTTCAAGTCTACATCACCTGGGTTCCTTAGCCACCAGGTGGATATAGAATGGGGTTATGCCAGTTGGAGGTATCTGCCCAAGGTTTCCAGTCAGAGAGGACATTTCCATGCAAAAATCATACTGAAAGTCTACTTGAATGTGTTCATCAAGAAGCCATGATACAGTTCATATTTTAAGGTCAGTATCAAAAGTCAGGTTCATGGGTACCCAGAAATGACCAATATAGCCAGCCTCCTAAGGCACTGGTGACAGTCAAGAGCACTCCACTGAGGGTCCCCTGCATTGCTTGCTCTAGTCCTTCTAATTTCATGAACATCCATTCCCTCTATAAAGTAGGTTTCTGTCTCGAACACTCAGTGTTTCTTTATTTCTGGTGCCCACTCCCCAACCAATAGAAGAGACTCAGTATTCATTATTAGGTGATCAGTTACAGCAAGTACCTGGGTCTCAAAATAGACAAATGCCAGAATTAGAGATACTGAATCTATAACCTTGACTCCACCTCCCCCTCCTCATAAAAAAGTGAGACCATGAGAGAAGCTGCATAGGTAAAAATCAAGAGAATGGAGACAGGAGATGAACAACACAAACCCAAGAGCAACAGAGAGGCATAATTGGCTTTTAGTAATAGCACTACCTCCAGTTGATTGTAAGGGAGCAGACAGATGGATATCTGGTCTCACTTCATAACCATCTTTGTCAAATCAACAAACTCAAGACCAAGGAAGATACCCTGTTTCCAAAACCAAGTTGGGATGGCACCAGAGGGATGACATCCAAAACAGAATGATCTGTGACTTCCACGGGCATATGCACATATGTATGTATACACACTAGCATCATCATCATCACACAGACAGAGAGAGAAAGAGAGACAGAGACAGAGACAGAGAGAATTCAATATATAAGACAGGTAAATTTCTAATATACTTTAAGTATCATTTCACTATGTGACTCCTAAGTGATTTAGAATTAACCAAAAACACACAAAGGCCAAATCATCACATACAAAACAGAGACAACAGGAACCATATAAGAACTACCCAACACACCCAAATCTGTTCACACTTTGGTACTGAGAAATCTCTGAGATAACAGAATCCTTTGAAACAATTTTGACTTAATAGAGCCAGACAGGTAAAGGCTAAAAGTCTCAACAAATGAACAAAATATGAAAATATTAGTTCAAAGTAGACCAGATGTCCACTTTGGCTGAGTGTGTGGGGCCATTCTCACCCAGGTTACTAAGTACTTACCCTAGCTTCATAGGTAAAGTTTTGAAGAAGCCATAGGTGTCACATATCTGAGACAGCTCCTCTACTTCCCTTCAGAACCATGGATGAATGTGACTCCACATCAACTTATGTTGAAGCAGAACTCACATCAGACAATCTCTTCTACAGGGTCTCAAATCTCCAAGGGAAGAAAACTCACAAAATCAGGTGACCTAAGAGGTTCTCATCTCGAATAGAACAGAAAGACAAAGCCTAGGATGCTGCCAGTTTTTAAATACCCACCAAGCCCCAGATGTAGAGATTTTAGTTCTTTGTACACTATTCCGTGATTGTGGACACCCAGTGCCTTGGTGGGATAAATTTAGTTTGGTATAAGCTGGCTTAAGCAGGCTGGTGATTCTGTATCCTGAGCTGTATCTACTGTAACCGTGAATACTGTGGGAGTAAAACATGATAATCAGTTTTCAGTCACATAGTTCTCAAGGGCAAAACTTAACTAAACAGTGAACACACACAAATTGGTTAATTCTCCATATGCCAAACTTTCTGACATAAATTTTTATTGGCTTACATGTTCCATGTTTTTTCTTTTGAGTTTGTTTATAATTGATTTATCTTCAAATATATCATTTATAAAACCAGAGTACAAGCCATTGCACTAATAAAAGTATCATTGTGAAAATGCCCTTTGGAAATTATTGTAGCTTTTTAAAATTTTTGGCAACTTCATATGTGTATAATAAAGTATTCTCATCACATTCTGTTTATTACTTTCTGTGATTTCCCCCAATCCCACTGAACCCCCTTCTTCTTTCTAAATATTCTCCTTCTACTTACATGGGGTTTTGTTGTTGTTGCTGTTATTGGTTTGGTTTGAATATTTTTCTCTTGTTTGATTTAGTTTGGTTGGTTGGTTGGGTCTCATTTCTGAAAAGGGCATGAGCAGTCTTCAGGGTAGTAACAGCAGCAAATTGTTTTCTTAGGGCTTCTTGAAATTGTAAGCTGTTCACTAAGAGTGTTCCTTCAATGCCAGCATCCTCCTTCCAGCCAGATGACAGATACAGGCAAAGAGCCTAGTGTTTGAGCACATGGAAGACTTTACCTGCTTATCTGGCTAGAGATAGCCCCATCCACCGTAACGGCTTACGGCTAAGTAGCTGACAGGTTTCTCTGTGTTATTTCTCTATTGTTTTTAATATTTAAGAACTCATATGTGGGGGCTGGAGAGATGGCTTAATGAATTAGAGTGCTTTCTATTCTTGCTGAGAATCCAAGTTCAGTCCCCAGCCCCATATAGAGCGGCTCACAACTGCTATAGCTTCAGCTCCAGGGGATTCTACAATCTTCTTTCTGGCTTCTTTAGGCACCCATACACAGAAATGCAAATTAATTAATGCAAAATAAATTAGGCATCATGCATTCATGTACACTGCTGTGGTAAATGTACACAGCTCTAAGGTCTCTGGTTTTTGTATTTATTTTGAAGCAGACACTTATTATAAATTCATTAAAATCCAAAAAAAACTGTTTCTGTAACAAACTAAGTTTCTTTAGCAAGAAAATTACTTGCTGACCACAATAGCATAAAAATCCACCTAACATTTTATTTAAAAGACAAGAGAAATTGAAGTATAAAAATTTTATCTCCATTAAAGATATTCCTGTTTAAAAATGACTCCACTAATAAAATTTTAGTTGTCTGTTGGAGAAATAAATAAAATGAAACAAGCAACAATAACAGCAAAACAAAGTTCTCAAAGGGCAGTTCTTGGGGCCAGATGTGGTTCAAGCAGACAGAGAAAAAGCTTGAACTGGGCAGTTGCCCTATCATGCCATACATGAGAGCACATGTGAATTTATAAGTGGGATGAAGAGATGACTTAGTCTCAAGCAAGGACTTAAGTGAGAACAGACATAAGTGTTCCTTCAAACTAGATTTAATCCTGATAGACCAAGACCCACCAACACGCTAAACTATTTTTGACAGATCTGTAAGCAGTCTTTGACCATTCCCAGAGTTCTTATGACAGGAGAAAGAAATGAATGTAGATGGACATCAATCATTCTTACTTTGAAGTATTATTTTATTGGTGATGTCATGAGTTTCCTTTGGCTCTGGTTATTTTGGCTTAATATATATATATATATATATATATATATATATATATATATATATATGTTTGTGTGTGTGTGTATACATATATATGTGTGTGTAATATATATAGTTATATGTAATTTTCTATATAGTTATATATAATTATATATTTATATAATATATATCATATATAGATATAGATTTACATATATATATATATATATATATATATATATATATATATATATATAAACATGTCACTCAAGACCTTAATCAACTCAGCCAGTACTCTCAATCTATGTCCTGTAGAAGTCTCAAAGCCATAAAAGTTTTATGTATCTCCAGGGATTTGAATGTACATTATGTCTTCTTCTACACACATTTCCTTGAGATGAGTTTCTTACATACTTCGTAAGAGACACAAAAACATAATTTCTCCCTCCATTTCCAGATGACCTTCCATGAGCACAGTAGGTTGTACTAAAGATCTGGAGATCACAGAGAAGGGTGTGGATAGGAGCTCTCTGTCCTGTGCCTCCCACTCTTCTTCTCTACCTTGCTTCATCCCTCTGATTCTCACAGTCCCCACCACTGAGCTCTGCAGCTCTATGAGGCAATTTCTAAATTTGCATGTCAAAATCTGCAAACTTGTTCATTTTGGATATGATACAAAACAACCTGGAAGTAGTTAAGGAGTTTATTTAGAAATGCAAAAACTCATTTGAAAGGTAAGCCTACAAAAATAAATAAGAAAACTAACGCTTGTTAATAAAGAAAGTGTTCCCAGTGACAGTCAGTGAAACATGCCTCATTATGGGTTGGCTCAATCCAGTGGTACAGATAAAGGAAGCAGAGTTGACACAGCTATCATTGAATCACAAGGAAATAAACCAGCCAGCTAAGCTATCTAGAACCATTCTCATCAGGGCAATCAATGTATCATATAGGGTCAGTAAACATAATTCCTCCATGCATCTTACTCATCCTCTGCTTAGCTTTTGTGGTTGGTTGTGGTGGTCATCATCATTATTTTCCTTCTCCCTTTGTAGAGTATCTAGTATAAATACACTGGTTCAATGACAAGTAAACCAATCAGGGCTCCCCTTGTATTCTTCCTTCCAAATTGATACATTCCCTCCTGGAGAGAAGAAGAGGGGTCAGAACATCAGGAAGTATAGGAAACCTGAAGGCCCAGGAACATACTGAAATGTAAAAGATTCTCCCCTAAGATATATGAGCACTAACAATTGCCAGAGAGAAGAGATCCCACCAAGTAGTACAAGAGAGCTCATTTGGGATAGCACTTTCCTGAGTCACACTCCTGCTGATGTGGGTCCCAGTGAATTTTTCCTTTCAGGCAGTTAACCTGAAGTAGAATCCTTTCTGTGGTCTGTCCTCTGTCTGTCATCAATAGATGTGTGTTCCCATCTATACTGGAACAATCAATGTCCTGGTGGAACTTACATGCCAATATGAGAGAAGCAGAAGAAACATGTAAGCAGGTTCATGAAGTAAGATTATGAAAGATGATACCAGAGATATCATGCAGGCCTAGACTACAGGGTCTTGTGAATGGTGGTGAGCAAGTTAGATTATGTTACCATTCCTACTACATGCCAGTCACCATCTATCAAATGCTTCTTGACAAAATCAGAAAAAGAACAACAGGTTCTCCTTTTGGAATAGTTGCAATAGGTAACAATATCACACAACTTTATAGTTTGGTGAAATGTTTATATTAAAAGACTAAAATGCATACATGCATTTGCATATTTGTTTTAGAAAGCTAATCTGAAACTTAAGGATTTTGATGAGCAGAAGGTGAACCTAACACAATTAGACACACTAACATCTGAAAGTTTTGTTGCTAAGTCCCAGAATCCTAACCTCAGATAGTATTTGAGGTAAGTTAAACACTTAGAGGAACTCTGAAGGTTTCATCATTTTTGAAGCTACCAAAAGAACCACTCATATTTGTTCTTGGTTACTAGGTTTAGAGCATGACTCTCATGAGAGTGTGATAACTAGATTTTAGCTATCAACTTGCTAAAACCTATAATCTCCTGAAAAAAGGAATCTCAAAAAGAATGCATTTAGACCAAGTTGGTCTCTGGGCTTGTCCATGAGGGATTGCTTAAATTGTTGATTGGTAAAGGCAAACTAAGCCCAGTCCACTATGGGCAGTACTATTCCCTACGCAAGTAGGTGATGACCAATATATGAACCAAAAAAAAATGAGATGAAAGCCAGTGAACAAGAATCTGTATATTTATTTCCTCTCTGCTCTTGACTGTTAATATTATTTAATACCTTAAATTCCTACCTTGACTTTCTGTCATAGTTAGGGTTTTACTGCTGTGAACAGTAACCATAGCCAAGACAACTCATACAAAGGACAACATTTAATTGGGTTGGTTCAGAGGTTCAGTCCATTACTATCAAGGCAGGAAGCATGGCAACATTGAGTCAGATATGGTGCAGAAGTAGCTGAGAGTTCTATATCTTCATTTGAAGGCAGTGAGTGAAGAAATCCCTACATATTTAGAAGGAGGGTCTTAAAGCCCATGCTCACAGTGACACACTTCCTCCAACAAAGCCACAACTGCTTCAGCAAGGCAATACCTCCTAATAGTGCCATTCCTTAGGCCAAGTATATTTAAATAACCACACTTCCCCATAATAATGGCCCATAGTCTAAAATTGCGTGTTTCATAAACTCTTTCCTTCCAAAGTTGCTTTTTCTCAGAGATTTTATCTCAGAAATAGAAATGAAACTAGGACAGAGAGTTTACATGACTTTTGAATGTTATAATCTTTTCCAGCCCCTAGAGATAGGGAGGAAGAGTCAAGAGAGTGCCAAAAAATGAGATAAAACAAATTATGTAGCAGGTTTAATAGAAAATCTACCATGTGATGACATATTCACCCTCTTTTTAAATTTATGATCTTATCTTTTAGGGATCCTCCGTGCATACACTGAAGTGCATCATTTATGAATTAAAGTTTTTATCTATCACTAAAACTAGGGAGGCTACATCTCTATCCCATTGATTCCCCCCAGGGATTCCAATGTGTATCTCAGGGGAACCCACCCTTCTCAGTTCTGAAAGTGCAATGGATCATCAATTTACCTAGAAAGAGAGTTCCAGAGCAACAGTCTATTCCAGGATACCAGCTCTCAGATAAGTTTTTATTTTTTTGGAACCCTCAATACACACAGTGGGGGGGAGGGAGGGAGGGAGGGAGGGAGGGAGGGAGAGAGAGAGAGAGAGAGAGAGAAAGAGAGAGAGAGAGAGAGAGACTATATCTAGACACAATGTTTCATCTTTGACCCCCTTCGAGTTTTGAATAATGAAGAGAAATCAACTTTTTATGGGGCAATGTATAATCATGTACTATCTCTAACCTTGAGTCTGTTCATATATATATATATATATATATATATATATATATATATATATATATATATATATATGAGAAAAATGTTTAATAGGAGAAGAAAAAACAAGATGAACTATGGTACTCATAGAAGCATCCAACATAATGGAAAAACCATCTCCAGAATGCTAAAATAGTAACACTATTTTACTGAAGATTTTCAATAATAAGTGGAATGTATGTGGCATATTAATTTAAAGAATATCTGTAATTAATTTGTAGCTGTCCTAATGGAACTCAGGCCCACTTATGACTTCTACTAACTTACTTATATAATGGCCACCTTTAAGGTTATTATTAGCAAATAATAACTGCATAGCTTGCTGGGGTGTAATGTTCTCTTCAGGAGCATGTGTACATTCTGTAATAATCAAGTGAGAATTCTCAGGTCATTCATCACTTGTCTCAAGCAGATGTCGTTTCTTTGTGATGGAAACACACAAATTCTCTCTTCTAGATACTTTGCATTGTATAACAAAATGGTATTAACTGTTATCCTTGTTATATGTGTTGAAACATGTACACCAATTCACTATATTTGTACCCAGAACTCAGTATTCCCAGTCTCTACCTACTTTTTTCAGCTTCTAATATTCAGTTTTCTCCATTCTCTACTTATGCAGGTTCAGATTTGTTTATAATCCATATACAAATTAGGTGGCCTTTGTCTTTCTGTACCTGAATTATTGCACTTAATGTTACAATCTTTAGATCCCATGTTACTCTGACAGAAGTTCATACTTTTCTATGACTAATTAATATTATGTATATATCAAATTTTACTTACACATTGACCCCCTATGTGGAGACCTTATTGATTCCATGCCTTGGATATTTTAAAAAAGCAATAAGCATGAAAGTACAGAAATATCTTTAATATATTGATTTTACTTCCTCTGGTAATACATCCAGCAGAATTGCTAGATCACATGGTAATTCTGTTTCTAATTATTTGAGAAGCCTCCTTTATTACACAAGGCTCCTTAAAGAAGTAGTACTAATAAGATGTATGATATATGTGTAAAATATTATTCTCTTGCATAATAGTAGATGGGTAGTCCTGCAATAGCTTCCAATGTTAAAGAGGCAGAATCTGGTAGCTGTTAAGTCTATGAGGCTGGATGCTGTATCAGTCCCAGGCTGGTTCTGAAGATCTGAAAGCTCCTTGAAGAGGTCCTGCTATAAACTTTAAGGCCCAAAAAGCAAGGCTGTCAGAGACAGCAGCAGCTATAGATACCCTTGCTCAGAAGGAAGGACAACAACAGTCTTGGGATGCTTTTTCCTCAGACCACACTATATCTGGACAATCTAGTAGAAGGAGCAGCCCACTCAGAGCGAAGGGTTTCGGCTCTCAGTTAAGAGTCTCTGAAAACACCCTCCTACATGCCTATGGATGTATCTTCTAGTGACCCCACATCTAACAACCATAACAATGCAAACCAACCCTCCCTCCTCCATACTGTGTTCCACAGTGAATAAACTGATCTGCCTTCCTACTAAGAAGAAATCAAGGCTCAAACAAGTTCCAGGGTTTCTGTAAGTCTTCAGAGATAAAATGTGCTGGAAGCATCATGGAAGGCTACAGTGATAACAGAGTACACAGGCTTGGTTGTGAATATCAACACCGCCTGTCATAGATTTCAAAGATCCTTAATTGAGATAATTACCAGAAACACAGGATGGGTGGACATGTGAGAGAAAAAAAAGAGGACATATGCATATTGCAGTGTCTGGCATGAAGTGATAACGGGAAACCACAGTTTTCCCTGTCAATTAGTCATGCCATAGTCTTTGTAGCAAGTGTACCAGGCTACCCCTGTCATCAATGAAACCAGTCACTGGGGAAATGTGATTAATGTGTGGGATCAGAGGCAGCTTTTCCTCAACAGGATTCTGGCTCTGGGTCTCTCCAAGTCCATGTCAAGAGTTAATGCTTTAGCTGGGCTCTTTGGGGACCACAAGCAATGTACATATTTTCCTGATTCTGCATATTCAGATCTTTCGTAATAATCCAGGTTAAAGGCTAAGTCTAAACATGAGTTAGAAGTTTAAGGTAATAAACTGACAAGATGTTCTCCTCTAGAGGTATCTGTTTATATTGAAAAAAAATAAAACAGCCCAGGTGCTAGCTACTTGTCTCTACTGGGAAATAGATTTTTACTTCTATCTATACTAATGAATATACTGGATAAGAGCAATTGGTTTGTAAGTGTATAATGGCTCTATTTCTGACCTTAAGCTATGTCTCTACTGTAACAAGACAAGTAAGCTAAATGCAAAATGCTATCCATTGGGCCTAATTTCTAGTACATAAAAATCTAGACTGTCTTTCAGCCTTCTCTTGCTTTACGGAACCTAGATTATTACCACTGACAAAGTTCGTTTAAATAAACACACATGGAAATGCAGGTGATAGTTTATTTCTACCCTGATTAGGTGAAAGTGAATGGAAATAAGACATTTTCTCACCTTGTAAATCATAATTAAAACTTTGATCTAAATCCCAATTTTTCCTCTAGATCCTATGTAGCTGGGGAGATAACTCAGTTGGTAAAGTGCTTGCTGAATGGGCAGGAAGGCCTCAGTCCAATCACCAGAACACCCAGAAAAAGTGCAGTAGTGTACCCCAGTACTAAGGAGGCAGATCCAGCCTACAGATCCAGCCCTCTCGCCAACCTAACTAAACATGTGCACAGCAGAACATTGAGAAATACTAGATTCAAAACTCAGCTGAATGGCTACTGATGGTCAACACTAAAAATTAGCCTACAGCCTACACACACACACACACACACACACACACACACACACACATAGACGAACACATACACATATGAACATGTACATCTGTAGTGGTAAATATTAAAAAATGGAAACACAAACCCTCACTGTCTCCAGCACCATAAGGCCACATGGCACCTGCAGGGTATTTTCATCTCAATCAGCAAAATGTCTCCACCCAACTTGCTAAACTCCCAATTTTCATCCCAGTCTGCTACCAGCCGCTCTTGGTCCCAGATATAGCCACCTACCTGTTGCTCCCTGCTGTGGACACTGCTTACATTCCCAGCAACATGGTAAAATAAAAAATCTAGAGGCTTGTAATTTATCAATCAGATTTATATCAGTAAATTCTCACTCCACAAAAAACGTCCACACAATAAACTCAGAGCCATTTGATACAGATATAAACTGTTCATATAGACGAGACAAATTGTCCTGTAATAATCCATCCCTTGTAATATATTCATAGCTACCTGTGGGTATTTAAAGCCACATATGAGTAATCATCCTCTTCTTCCTCCATCTCGGCTTCTTCTCCTCTTCTTCTCTCTCCTCTGCCTTTCCAAACCTCTGTTCCTGCCTATATTTTTCACTGCCCAACCACAGGCCTTACCTTATCTTGTGCCTACCCCCACCTGCATATCAACTACACATATACATACACAAAATGTGGAAGAACCTCTTGAAACTCATGTGTTCTTCCACTAAAGCAAACAATTCTCAATGCTGGGCCCCTGATTATGGATGATTTAGATGCTGCAACAAGCCAGCTTCTTCCTCACCCCAACATGATCAAGATCTACAAGGGTAGGCATCATGACTACTTCCTAAAAACCTTGTGGAGCCAAGGTCTTCATTGAGCTGTGCACAGAAAGTCAGATTCTGTAAGGTCTGTACAATCAAAAGTACCTTTGTAAGTAGCTTGCTGGGATTGCCACCACACTGCTGTCTTCAGTGCCAAAGTTGGCATTTGGTAGATTACAACAACCCTCTGGAAGAGTGAGTTTCCAACAAGCAGACAAATTTCCAACCTTGAGAAGATTAACCCCTTCATAAAAGTCACAAGAAAACAGACAAAGTTTCAATATTGGAATCTGATTTTAGATATATTGTTGTGCCCTAAACCTCAGCAAATAATGTGAGTTTAAAATAATTCTTAGTAATTAAACATGTTTGGGTTAAATGATGAGGAAAATCCAGCATCCTAAATGAACAAAAGTACATCAGCTCCCCTGTAGTTTTTCTTTTCTGTATGATGGCATTTAAAACCACCAAAGTGCAATAATTTCACTGGGTAACTGGCTAGGATGCCAGTAGCTACACCTCACTGGTTTTTCAATTTCCAAAGAGCAATTAAAGGACCAGTGTCCCGGCCTCACAAGGCATCGACAAGGATAAAATTATCCATGGAGATTTTTTTCTACACAAGACAGGTGACCATCATTACTTCTGCCCAGAAATGGAGTCATCACAAGAAGGGTGGGTGGACTGTCACTCTCTCATCTGTCTCTCTCAGTTGCTTACAATTGGCCTCTACTGGGACTCTGGCATCCTGGGACTGACCTCTGTCCTGATGTTCTTACATCAGAAAAGCCTGTGGGGCCCAGCTGCTCACAGGGAAGTCATATTCAGAAAGGATAATGTGTACCCTGCATTAGTGGTAGCATGGTCTCCCTCTGAGGCACACATCTCCAGTGCCTGTGTCCTGCTCATCCTTGAAAGAAGATACAGCTATAGCCAGTGTGTTTGTGCCCATTAATCTTAGAGCAATTGCCTACATGCACTCAGAGCAAGAGTCTTTTGCCAGCTGCTATACAATCCCAATATTTCCTTCCTGTCCAGAGATATGGCAAGGCTGGCTTTTTGAAGAATTATTCTACTTTGAAAAAAGGCAAATTAATACCATTGAAATAGAAGGACCTGTACCCTAGAGGGTGGTGGGTAGTGATCTTAGACTCATACATCACTCACTGGGAATAAGATAGTAGGGGTCAGGGAGGTGAAGCCATCCAGTGCCCAAAGGCTCCTCAAACCAGGATAATGTCTAATTGCTATTTACCCTTAAGACCAAGATTCTGTACCTGACAATTGTTATTCTTGTGGGGGATCCTGATACTGGTTCTGTATTTATATTTAGATGATGTATGCAGGGTGCATGCACATGGGTGTGTAGATGCAGAGGCCAGAGCAGGATCTCTTTCTCTGGGCAATACAGAGCCAACAGTCACTGGAAGAGCTAGCTGGCTTTGTGCTCACAGGAGCTGCCTATCTCTGCTATGATGCTCGGGTTACAGTCATGAGTCGCCACACCTGACATTTGTTCCACGGGCACTGAAATTCAAACCCACATCTTCATGCTTGCAGAGCATTACCCTGCAATGCTGATGCCATAAGCATCTCTTACCCTGGAACCATCTCCTCGATCTTGTCCTTAGATTATTTTCTAAGTTTCAAAAGCAATGGGAGTCCTCTGTAACCAAGTTACTAAACAGAGGGAGGTATATAACAGATCCTCAATTCTATTTCAGGAAAGGTTTGTTCTCTTTCTGAGAAAAATAGCTGTTTTCTTTTTCTCAGGCAGGGCTTCACGATGTAGCCCTGTCTAGAGCTTACTGTGTATAGAGCAGCCTAGCCTGGAACTCACAGACTCTGACTTCCAAGTGCTGGTACTAAAGGTGAAGCACCATGCCCAGTCAGAGAATTGTCATGTTTGACTCGTGATTTGTTCATTATTTTCTACACAGAGTGGATCAGTAAACAATGGTGGAGAAGTGAAACAGGCAGGACAAAAAGGTTTGTGGTTGTTGTTGTTGTTGTTTCTGTTGTTCTTTTGAAAATGTGTTGTCAAGTTCCTGTGAAAACAGAGGGCCAGAGATAACCTATGCTTCCCTGTGCTTAAGACTCCCCTCAATCCTATTCCTCTTTTCCCACATCTCTTTATTTCCTCTTTTATATTTGATATTTAGAACCCAGCCTGGCCTTCATTCTTTCAAGAGACTTTCTAATCTCTTCTGCTCCTGATCCTGGCTTAGAAACCTAACCACAGTCACCACATTAATTTCTTGACACCAAACTCTTCCTTGTCCAGAAAGCCAAAATCAGCAGCTACTAGAACCAGAAAAATAAAAGTAGAATGTGTGTTCACCCTTAAGTAACCTGAAGCTTGCCCGAGCAGCTAACACACACTCATGTCAGACAACCGTGAAAACACACCACACTCTGAGAGGAGAGTGAGTCTTACTTCGGCTGTGCTAGGCAAATCCAAGTCTGAGTTAGAAAGTGTTCCACAGCCAGCACCTAAGGGCTTGATCTGTCTCCTCTTTGCCACATATGGAGATTTTCATGCTAATAAGTTAAAATTGCCCTTAACAGATGGTTCAGAGCCACCCACTGTCTTTCCAGTGAGCACAATTTCAAACACCCTGTCTATAATATGCTTTTAAGATTCCATGGGGGTGACATATTCTGACATATAGATGGCAACTCTTTGATTGAACAGATTTCAGTGATATTTTTTCTCACTCTCTAATTCCAGTGCAAGCATCTATAAAGTGAGGCATTATAGCCAGAGTCTCCCCTTCTTGGATCTGAGCATTAAGCCTTCTGTGAGCTGGCCTGTTCCTCTGTGGAGCAAGGTTTGGGGTCTGGAAAATACTATTCTTGAACATGAGACCGGGATAAGATTTGACCATCATGGGCTGCCTACAAACCAGGGCAGTCTTCAATGGTGCTATTCATTACTTCACAAATCTTCCAGTATGTCTGTTGTGGATTTATTGGTTCAGTAAAATTTTGATAGATATTCACGTATATATTAAAAGAACTGTGCAGCTCTGACCTACACATGAACTAAAGAGAGCAAAGGCAAAAATGCCCTGAGCGAACACACCCGCCAGGCATCATCTGGTAAATGATGACATCACTCTTGGAAAGCCCCTACTCTCAGATGTGCTCTGAGTTTTTTCTTTTAATATAATTTTATTCAGGAAGGTATGGTGAGTAGTTTCTTGATGCTTTATGCTTCTGTAACCACCCACAAGAAAATGGTAAATGAGGACCTGGGGCTGCTAGCTCAGTCAGCGAAGTGATTGTCTTGCAAGTATGAGAAACTGAGCCTAATCTCCAGACCATATGTAATAAAAAACTAAATAAAAAAAGAACAGAGAAAGCAGGTGGTAGCTTGTTCTTGTAATCCTGCGGTGGGGCAGGCACTGTAGTACTTGATATCCTTTGGCTTCTGCATGCGCACACAAGTATGCACACATCAACACATGCACACATACACACATAGGAGAGCATCTTACAGTATAAATAAAACACATGGGCCCCAGTCAAAGTAAAGCAGACTTACAAGTCCTTCAGATGAACTCTTGTCCTGATAACCTTAATCGTGCAACAAATGCCGTGTGTTGCCTTCGATTCCAAGTTCTCGAGTATCCTTAGTGGAAGACAAGGGAAAGTAAGTTAAAGCAACAGGAAGACATAAAGAAGAAAGACGATTAGCGTTGGTGTGAGTGGTTAGGGATGTTGTAGGCAGCATAAATGGAAGAGTGGGAGTTACATGAGTGAGTGAAGAAGAGAGCAGGCACCTAAGATGGTGCTAACAAGAACAACAGCCTGAACTGGACTAGCATAAGAGTAGGAAGCCATTGGTCCTGCTAAGTCTGGGGAGGGCCTAGTTTCAGGAGGTTTTGCTAAAGCCTTTGAACATTTCTCTTTTCTACAGGATGAGGTGTGGCCTGCATCTTCTGCAGCTACATCGTTTGGGCTCATTTGTGAGATGTTATTCTGTACACGTTTTATTTTTATTCTCTACATTTATGGAATGAGATGTAAGGAAATATAAAATCATCAAAATGAAAAATTTTACAAGATGGATCTGAAAGAAATGGTTAACTGGGTAGAAACGTGCAGGACCAGAACACTGTGGCGTTTTCAGTAGCATTGCCAATCAGAAGAGGCAAAACCTCTGGAAGAGAACTTGAACAGCAATTCCTAACTGAACATAATCAGGAATTTAAAGTATCTCATAAGCAACCAGATGCTAATCCAATCAATCATGGCTAGGTTGGGGGGGGGGGGAGGTTGTAAATAAAGCATAGTTAACGTTTACTGAAATTTAATTACAGGGTAATTTTCTTCGGAGAGTAATTTCCCCCCTCTCACGGGTACCTTCCAGGTTTCCTGGAATCTACTCTCCCTCACTTGCATGTAGATTTGCATATATAAAAAAATTAGAAGCTAAGATCTGTATACAAGAGGGAACATGTGGTGTTTGTCTTTCCGATCCCGGGTCACCTCATTTAAAATAATGTTTTCCAGTTCCATCCATGTTCCTGAGTTGCATAATATCATTTCTTGTGTGGTTGAATACAATTCTGTTATGTGTATGGACCACATTTTTATTATCTACTCATCCATTAATGCTCAGCTAGGCTGACTCCAATTCCTATTGTAAATAAAGCAACAGTGAATATGAATGGTCACATGGCTCTGTAGTAGGACACTGTCCTTTGGGAGGATGCTCAGGAAATGTACAGTTGGGTCAATGAGTCATTTCTTGATACTTCCTAGATAGATAGCATCCTAACTCAGATGTCTCCTGACCCCAAGTTTCCAGAGAGATGTGACACAAATCTGTCTAACAGTAATGCCTGTGGTGCCAACCAGGGAATCACACAGATATTGCATTTTTTATGAAACAATGCATTGTTGTTACAGGCCCCTGGCATGACTTGTGGGAATAACCTTGAAGGAAAGTCTGGACCAAAGTTATAATTCAAAAGACTATTTGTTTAAAAAGTAAATAAAATTTGAGTTGGTAGAAGGCAAAGAGAGTAAAGAATAGGGTAAGAAAAAACTTTGTACAGTCTTTGTGTGTGTGGCTAATTTGGAAAGGGGTATGTTTTCTTGCCACTTGTGGTGTTTTCCAGCTGGCTTGAAGAAATAAAGAATTTAGGATCAAACATTTGGTGCGTATCCAAATTTGGGGGTTGGTGGAATAAAAGGAAACAATAGTGGATCTGGATTTTTATAAATACAATATCTTAGCTGAGCTCCAGAAGAAGGAAGTTCTTACTCTGCTCTACGCTGATGAGTCTATAGATCCAGAGTCAGGTGAGCCCCTCCAAAGCCTCAGAAACAAAGGGCTTCACTTTTACCTCCAGTAGAGTCCCAGAAATGACTTGGGAAAAAGAAGAACAGTTAAGCTCCAACAGGTGTGGTACTTGATGTCCCCAGTCTGTGGAAACAACAGAGAGCAGGAGCTCTGCACGTCCTGCTCATGCATGAGGAAGGGCATGAGAAGCTTGAGCTGATTACTAAAGATAATTGGGGCATCACCAGATTAATGAGCTGCAACTGAGGAGGCCTGGGAAAGTGATGAAGCATCCAGAGGCTGGGGCTGGAAAGATGGCTCAGTGAGTTGGAGCCCCAGGCTCTTATTCAAAGCTGAACATCGAGATCCATACTTAATGATATCAGACCTGGAATGCAGAGGTAGAAAGGAGGATCTGTGAAGCTGATTGGCCCCCATCTTTGCCTAACTGGTCATCCTCAAACCCAGTTAGAGGTGCAGTCTTGAAACACAAGATGGACAGTGCACATTCACTCCATACATATAAACATGCATACATTCACACAGTCACAGACACATATACAAAACTACAAGGCATAAGAACATAACCTTCTTTGACCACTAGCATAGCAATGCCTTCTGGTTTTCTAAGACAACGTGGCAAAATACACGCACACACACACACACACACACACACACACAGAGAGAGAGAGAGAGAGAGAGAGAGAGAGAGAGAGAGAGAGAGAGAATTAGAATTAGAATTAGCCATAACCCATGCATTAGGCACAGTGGGGAGTTACTTTAATCCAGCATTTAGCCTGTTCTTCTTAGTGAAATATAGAAGAAGAAGAAGGAGGAGGAGGAAGAGGAGGAGGGAAGAAAAGAAAGAGGAGGAGGAGGGGGAAGGGAGAGGGAGAGGGAAGGAAAGGGAAAACAGAAGGGATTAGGAGAGAGGAAAAAGGGAGGGAATGGAGGATGGAGAGGGGAGAGAAAGGGGGAGGTAAGAAGAAGAGGGAAGGGAAAGGGAGGAGAGGGAAAGGGGAAGGGGATAGGGAGGGAGAGGGGTGAGAAGAAAGGGGAAGAGGGAAGAGGATGGGAGGGGAAGGGGAAAGGGAGGGGGAGGGGAGGAAGGGGGGAGGGGAGGGGGAGAGTGAGAAAGGAGAGAGAGGGAACACCACAGAGGATTTCATATAATTTACTAAAGCATTATATATGTTCCTGAAAGTAGCCTGATGATCCAGTGTAGTTTTTAAACAGGCTGGTAGCTTACAAATCCAACAGCTCAAACAATATAGAGAACAGAAAGAACATGAAAATAATCCATTTTGAATGTTGATTAAAATAATCTGCCTCAGAGGCAGCTTCTCTGCAAGATGAAGAGGCAAGAATTTAAAGTGAGAGCTCAAAAAGGAAGGGTGGAGCTGCTGGATCGAACCTGGGAGGGGGAAATATCCTGGTTAAATCCCAGGTCTCTATCATGAGTAACTGAAGAATTCCAGACTTCAGGAAAAGGATGGGTCTCGTCCTCATAGAAGAAAGTTCTGTCAGGACATTAGCGTTCCATAAAGAAGTGCACAGAGAAGGAGCTAAGTCTGCAGCACACACTGCCATAAAGAAAAGTAGTATAAACTGCCTTTGTCCTTACATTAATTACAGGCAATTTACGCCCTGAATCCACTGGGGCAAAAAAAAAAAAAAAAAAACGAAACTCATGCATGATTAAAGAATGATTCAGACAATAAGGATCCTAGAACCTGGTAATAGTTCTGTGTCTATGCTGATATCCTAGTGGCCCAACATGTGAGTGCTGAGTTGTACCCTAAGTGTCGTCTCAAGGGTCTTCAT